>NW_020837955.1:40610115-41102083 GCF_003676395.1 Aethalodelphis obliquidens | reverse complement strand
TGTGTGTGTGTGTGTGTGTGTGTGTGTGTGTGTGTGTGTGTGTGTGTAACACCCACACCATGAAGCGGACCTCGGTGGATGCTGACTGACCCTTTTTGGGAATGCTTGGCTTTTGGTTTTGTTTTGTCTTTAAAACTGGATTCTTGTTCATTTTCTAGCTGGCTTTGCCAGTAACCCAGGGCTGGTTTCTCTGAGGGGGTGAGGGAGCTGCTCTGTGCTGGCAGGCAGGGTCCCATCCCCACAGGCCTGGAGGGAGCAGATCCTGTGTTTCTGGGGGAAGGAGTGCTTGCCAAGAGGGAGAGCGGGGCTCATGGCTTCTAAGTGCTCTCGGACCACATCCGCCATAACTGTGGGTCAGTTCACTTCTGATTTCTGTGTCTCCCGTCAGGTCCCCTCTTGTCTGGGAAAACGACGGGTGGCTGACAAAAGCAGCGGATAGCTAACAAGAGAAAGTTATGTAAGAAATGTGGAACGACCCCAAACCTCTAACATGGTCGCCCTGCCCTTCCACTCAGCGATGATGAGTCTGTGCATCTCCTCCTTGGACCACGGCTCCCGGGGTGGACAATGGGAGAGCCAGGAGCGGTGTGGTCCTCCTTTCCGTCTCCCCTGGCCTGAGAACACAGGCCGGTGCCATGGGACGTGGTCGCTGGGTGATGTAGCCGGGAGGAAATGCAGATCCCTGCATCCTGAGACTGTTGGGGCTCACGTTGGCAACAGCCACTGAGCAGTTAGACTAACGTCACTCCTCTACGATGCGAAAGGTCAACTGCTGCAGTACAAGCCTGGAGATGAGTTAATGGGTGTCACCATTAATGGGTGTCACTGTGCAGTTGATTTTTGCTGAAATCCTTTTAAAATCCCATGCCTGTTACATCCTTGTAGATTCCAAGTGTTGGAAAGCCCCCTCCTTCCCTCCTCCCCTTAACCTCACCCACTACCCACGACAATCTAATTCTTAATCCTTCCACAATATGTTTAAGACCTTGAGAATATGCCACCTCCTCCAAGAAGCCCTCTGGGGCCGCCTTTGCTGTGCACCCTCAGCATTGTATTTGCATCTCTCGGGTGCCCACTGTGATGGGCTGGGAATCCTTCTTGCACGGAGTAAGCTGATTGGATTATACATGAATCAATGAAATAATTTGCTTCCCCTGAAACTATGTCAGCTCAAAAGCAGCTGGGGTATTGGTCACTAACAAGAGAGTGTCGTTTAGAGCCAGTGAGAACGAGTGGGTCTAAACAGCACTCACTCAGCACTTTTTATTTTTAAAAATGCATCAGGTCTTCGTTGTGGCTTGCAGGATCTTTCATTGTGGCGCGAGGGCTCCAGAGCACGTGGGCTCAGTAGCTGCCGCACGCGAGGGATCAGTTGCCCCGTGGCATGTGGGATCTTAGTTCCCCGACCAGGGATCGAACCCACGTCCCCTGCATTGGAAGGCGGATTCTTAACCACTGGACCACCAGGGAAGCCCCGAACGGGCGGTTCTGAAGCCCTATCAGGAATTGGCAGCGACACACTGGGCTCTCCTTTCCGGGTTCTATCTCCTTCCCACTGGGCCAGCCCTCCCCTTGGGGGTCCCTCTCCCTGTGGGCTGGCGGCTCCCACTGCAGCCAGAGGGCAGCCCCCCTTGGCTCTCCTCCCTGCACTCGGGCCACTCTGCCCTCTGCACGTGGTGTGTTCTGCCCTTTCCCGTTTGGGGATCCGCCTTCTCCCCGCGGAAAAGAGGCGAGAACGAGGGGTGAGGGGTCCTGCCTCCCTCTGTGGCCCATCGCGCTCCCTGCATGTTCTCAACATCCCCACTGAAGCGGAGCCTTATCACCTCTCGTGCCTCTGGGAAAACTCCCAACTCGAAGTGGAAATTACCAAAGGCTCTTTGGAAGTTCAGAGAAGTCTTCGCGCCCCAGCTGACCCCCGTCTTGCTGACCTGCCTCCTCTTTCCAAGACCCCTACGTCTCGGGCTTCCCTGGTGGCGCAGTGGTTGAGAGTCCGCCTGCCGATGCAGGGGACGCGGGTTCGTGCCCCGGTCTGGGAAGATCCCACATGCCGCGGAGCGGCTGGGCCCGTGAGCCATGGCCGCTGAGCCTGCACGTCCGGAGCCTGTGCTCTGCAATGGGAGAGACCACAGAGGTGAGAGGCCCGCGTACCGCAAAAAAAAAAAAAACAAAAAACAACAAAACACCTACGTCTCCCCATCTACTCTCCTGCCATCACCTTTGCGCATCCTCCAGGCTGCATCTGCAAGGCAGGCATCTCAGAGGTGTGTCATACCCGCCCCTCTCCCACCCACCCCTCCTGGGGGGCCCTGGCAGCAGTCCTGCCTTTGCCCTGCCTGCACGCTGCCCTGCTCCTGCCCACGGCCCCAGGCCCCCTCGTCACCCCACGCAGGGCCATCCCCAGCCCCACCTCACAGGACCTCAACCCCTGCTTCCTCCCGGCCATCTGGGCTCTACTGCCCTTGGGTCCCCAGCGTTGCCTCCCAGCCAGGGCAGCCCACCAGCCCTGTGTGCCTATTCCTCTAACCCCCTGAACTCCACTTCAGCCCACGGTGTGCTCCTGGGGCTGGGGGGCGCTCTGGAGGCTGTGTCCGATCCGACCTTGTCTTTCACGTGGACCGGTGGGGCCTGCCCACCACCCTGCCCCCCAGAGCTTTGGCAGTCACCCCCTGCCGACCAGCCCAGCCGAGGTGCATCCTTGGCCCGGCCAAGTCCCACGGTGCCTTGCAGACAGAAGGTGACAGGGCCCGGCCCCAGAGCAGTGGTCGGGGTTTATGGACCACACTCAGAATTAACTTGGAAGCCGCGTGCTCTGAGCACTTGGTGTCATGTGCACACTCAGTTTTGAGTGTTCACTTCGTCCACCTCAGGTAGTGACATTTATAAAAAGTCCTTTCTTCTCTGCCTGCGGGATGGCGACCACAGCTGGACCTTGACCATCTGCCCTCCCGTGAAGGGCAGCTGCTGCCAGCAGAGCCCCGGGAGTCCAGGGGGGCAGCGGCCAGACCATGACCTGTGCCCTGTGGCCCGTGGCTGTCTCCCTGCCTCCCTAAAGGGCTCACTTCTTTCTTTTCTTTTCTCTTCTTTTTTTGCGGTATGCAGGCCTCTCACTGTTGTGGCCTCTCCCGTCACGGAGCACAGGCTCCAGACGCGCAGGCTCAGCGGCCATGGCTCACGGGCCCAGCCGCTCCGTGGCATGTGGGATCCTCCCGGACCGGGGCAGGAACCCATGTCCCCTGCATCGGCAGGCATACTCTCAACCACTGCGCCACCAGGGAAGCCCAGGGCTCACTTCTTTCTAACAGAGGCTCCCGCGGCCCAGGGCGCTGCTTGGAGAAACCAGCTCTCTGGCAGGGGGAACTGAGATGTAAAAGTTAATTGTTTTATTGGGCTTTAAAGAACAGAAGAAGAACAGCCCCCACAGCAAGTGCTTAGGAGTTGTTTTCTAATTTCTTTTTAGAACGAGTTTTCACTTGGTATTGATGTCAAGGGCTCTGGGGGGACCTGTGCCCTGGCCCCTCTTGCGGGCTGATGCAGTGGAAGGCAACGTGTCTTCTGGTTTATAATTAATTCCTTTCTTTTAAGGAAAGCAATCATGAAGCTGGGGATTTTCCCTGAGTGAAATACTCTCAAAGGCATTGCCGGTCTTTCTGGAACAGAGCAGAGCAGTTCCTGGGGGGTGAGTGGGAGCGTTGGGTGAGCAGTGGGTCTTTCTAATCCTTCCTTGAGTGAAAACTTGTTTGCATTGTGAGCAAGGGACTTCCTTCCCAGACCCGGGGTGGGGCGGTCACACCAGCTCCCTCCTGCCCTTTCCCCCTTTGATGGGATTACAGCTGCTTGGGGAGATTTCATTTCACCTAATAGGTTCTGACTGATGGCCTTTGGCGGGGTTGAAACATCCCCTGGCCTGAGGGAAAAAGTCGCATTTCTTCTTCTTGAAAAATGATTTCTCACAGACTGCATTTAAATTCTTTCTCAATAGAACTTTCCCATGAATTTATAGCTCTTGAAGATTATCATTCTCTCAAACAGAACCCTAGGAAGGAAGGTAGATTCTTCTTCTTTTTTTTTTTTTTTTTGGTGTCTTTCCTTTTAGGTGTTCAATGTCCATGTATTTGAGTGAACACAGGTGGCTTAATTCTATAAACAAGGGCCCCAGAGGAGTCGGTATTGCTGTAACGCACAGAACCTTACCGTGACTTAGGCCATGGAACAGCAGTGACTGTCTGTGTTTTCCATGGGATTCAGAGGACATGTATGCATCGCATCCTCCTGCTGTGGACACCAGAGGCTGCTGAGCAGGTCCTGGGAGGGACGTGAGGACAGACGGACCCTGCAGGGGCTGCGGCCGGCTCTTCCGTGTGCTGGTCACTCTTCCACGGGTCTGTCCTTCTCACCCCCCAGGCCTCTGAGCAGGTACTGCCTCCCCGCCCCCTCTCTGCCCGTTCCCCCCTGCATCCCATCCCCAGCACTTTATCTTCCGGTTTGTCTGATTCTCTGTCTCCACATTCCCGCTCTAAAACCTGTGCCCGAAATGGCCCCTGGACCACAGTCGTGCCCGCAAGGGCTGCTGTCGAGTGAACGGAGGATGGAGAAGAACTAGGGTCTGGTTCAGGCCTCACCGCATTCGCTGTTTAGCTCTTGGGCGAGCTCTTTGGAGCCCCCAAGCATCAGTGCTCCCATCTGTGCTCTGCAGCTGGTGGGGATGGGTGGGTAACACCCATATATAACACACACATATACACATATATGCTATACCAGGGTCACAGCTAACCTCTTAAATGCCTGATTTGTTGAAGATGTTTAATTTAAAACACAGTTATCCTGTGGGCTGCAGTGCTATTAACCCTGGTGATTTTTTTTTCTGAGATCTGGTGATGGACTCCTTTACCCCAAATCTAAGAGACAGCAGATTTGCTGTGTGTGAACCCCAACAGAGACGAACATAGTCTTGGGTAGAATGTGTCTGCTACCCTTTAGGGAACAAAAGACAAAAATGCAGCATTTTCAGGGGGTGGGGTGGGATGGGATGGAGGAGCATATCAGAGAAGGCTTCCTGGAAGAGGTGATGTGAAAGCCAGTAGCGACTAGTCAGTCAGCTAGGGAAGAAGCAGGTAGAAGAAGCGGCAGGTACGAAGCCCCTGAGGTGAGGGACTGTGCTGGGTTCCGGGGGCTCCACGTAGGGGAGGGTGGCTGGAAATCAGCCTGGAGGAAGAGAACAGTGAGAAGGCAGAAGCGGAGGCTGGATTCCTCTGTGACCTGCCCTGAATGCATGAGATCCTGTGGGGTCTCAGCTGGGAGGGGTGACTGTGAGGGTGGTTTATTTAGATGGGCCATCTGGGTCTCCGTGCAGAGGCTCTGGCCACTGTTCAGTGATGACCAGGGCGGGGGGAGGAGACAGCGGGAGGGAGCCGTAGGGCTGGGAGAGCAGGTGAGGGTCTGAGCCACGGCGGGATGTGGGGCTGCAAGGAAGACCATGATTTAGCCAATATAAGAAGATGGGACTGATGGGCTCTGGGGGTGGGCTGGAAGGGAGTGGGGCACAGGGAAGCCCTTGTGGCTTCTGGGGAAGGCGGAGGGTGGCTGAAGGAGAAGCAGGTCCGGGATGGTGGGGTCGAGTTCACTGTGGGACATGCTGAGTTCAGGTGCATTTGGGACATGGGCTACCCAGGAGGAAGCTGGTCATGCCACCGGGATGCCCGAGAATGGTCTAGTTGAAGCTCCTGGAGTCCTCAGTCTGGGGACGGGTGGTGGAGGAAGACACGGGAAGACATTCCTTGGCCAGGATGTCCGGAGCCCGAGAAGAAGCCGGGCTGAGAGCTGAGCCCACGATCGTGAGGCCCCCTCCCCCAGAACACACCCTCTCCCCCAAGGGCCCCAGGAAGCAGTGCCCCCGCCAGACACTGTAGCCGTGAGCCGGGCGGCGAGGGCAAGGCCCCCCGCGGCCCCCAAGGACCCTCGCAGTGCTGGGAGCCTGCTCTCACACCCAGCGGGCTGTCCTGGAAAGACAGACCTGAAGATCCCCCAGATCAGTTTCAGTGAGTGGCAGCCACGATAGAGATCTCTCCCTGCTTACCTGTAAACAGGAAGCCGCTAATCTCTTCCTCTGCTGCCCCCTCATTGAAGCAGGAGATGACAGGGATGAAAGGCCCCCAGAGAGTTGAGAAGCCTGCGGCTTTGTCCCTTCCTGAGGGAGACGTGGGTGCCTGGAACCGACTCCCCCGACAGGGACTCACTTCCCCTGTCAGTCCAGGCAGCCCCAGCCCAGGTTTCGAGCCCCTGTGAACGGACTAAACAAGCACACGGCCCGTCGAACAATAAAGACAATGTTGAGTCCGCAGACTCTGTTTGTGCAGGAGAAAGAGTCGCTGTTCGGCCAACTGGTGACCTTGGAGATGCTACCGCCGGGGGGGGGGATGGGGTGAAGGGGAAGCTGGTCGCCCCGGAAGTTGACAAAATGCCTTGCAGGGTGTTCTCGGGGATGGGGGGGCACTCCTTCTGCCCTCGCAGGGTCTACAGGCTCTGGGCGGTCTCCCCAGGTTGACCGCTCACCTCCACCACGTGGTATTGCCCTGGGACCCCCGTTCCTCTCTTTCGTCTTCAGGGAAGAGAAAGCACCTTATGCAGAACTGGCAGGAGGGTCTCTGCTGGGCTTCTGCATTTTCTCATTTCTCTGATTACATTTATTCTTTGGCTAAAGTTTTTCTACAGATGAGAGGCAGGCGGATGACATGGAGGGGGTCTGTCCTGGGAAGGCCCCAGAGGGTCCCGCTCAGTTACAGGTGGACCCTCTCTCTTCTTCTTGTGTTGTCTGGTCTGGACAGAGGCTGTGACGTCCTTCAGAGGGAAGGTTCACATCCATCGCTCATTGCACAAATCTTTCCTTCACCCATTGGTTTACTTACCCTCTGTTGGGTGCTCTCTCCTGGCTACACGGTTCTAGGAAGGACACAAAGACCGAAGACAGCACTCTGTCCCAGGGCCCTGTTGGCATCTCACAAGTCTCCTTAAACATCCACATACTCACCTGCTTTCCAGGTTTACGGAGGAAACAGCTGTGGGATAAACCCTTCCTGGAAAAGCATTCTAAAGGGTCAAAGCTTTCAAAATTAGACACGCAAACACACACTCCCACGCATGCACACATACAGGCATGCTGTCTCTCTCTCTCTCTCTCTCACACACACACACACACACACACACACACACACACACACTTTGTTTTGCAAGTCACTTCAGTGTCTCCTAGAAAACCTTAATCATAAAGGCTGCACCTATTTCCAAATATCACATTAATTTTAATCTTGGGCTCCTGGTCTATGTTTTCTCCTTCTTCCAAAGCACATGTTCATAAAGCAGAAAGAGAAAACTTCTGTTGCAGGCAGAGGACGATCACTCAACATCTAAGTCTTAGTAGACCAGGATTAAAGCAAGTGAACACCTGAAATCAAGTTCCCGCTGCCAGGTGTGTCACCCTGGACTAGGGCCTGTCCCTGCGGACACCACTGCGTGTGTACGAGGTCCTCAAGAGGTCCCGCGGTCACCATCCTCCTGCTTCCAAAGCTGGCTTCCCCAGATCAGGTTACCCAGCAGCAAGTGACTTGCCTGCAGAACAATGACACCCAGTGACAACCAAGCGCTGAGAAGGAGGCCACGCTGGGAAGTCCAGGCCTGTGACTGGGCTTTGAGTCTGGCCTTGGGTCTGCTGCCTGTCAGCCCTGGAACCTTGAGCAGGTTGATTCTATGGCTTCTGCCTGTTTCTCCACAGATACAAAGTGTCAGTTCCCTGCGGTTAAGAGAAAAATGGCTCCCGATGCAGAGCTTGGGGACAGCGCCAATGTCTTTATCGACCTGCGCTTTTGGGTTCACCTGGCTGCCTGGTGAAGGCCACATGAAGGTCCCTTAAATCACCCTGATGGGGACTAGCCAAACCCGCTCCGTCCATCTTCCTTCATCTTTCACAAACGCAGGAGGAAGGCTCAGCTAGCGGGGCAACCAGCTTACCCTGCCCTCGTATAAGAGATTTTAGAAGCCCCCAAAACAAACAGAGTGAAACTTCTGATGGTGATTCCTCACGGGATTTCTCAGGTTGCTGAGAAGAAACGCCTTTATCTAAAAGTTGGGATTGTTGACGGAGTGAGATGAAAACTCTCCCTCTTGCCCCAATAAGTCCTTGCTGCTTCTTGTTTTAATCTTTAGGAAATGAATGGCCATTCCTATTACAAATTGAGAGGCTAGAGAAATTTAAAAACGTTTTCATTTATATTTAAGAATATCATAGCTTAGGGCTTCCCTGGTGGCGCAATGGTTGAGAGTCCGCCTGCCAATGCAGGGGACACGGGTTCGTGCCCTGGTCTGGGAAGATCCCACATGCCGCGGAGTGGCTGGGCCCGTGAGCCGTGGCCACTGAGCCTGCGCGTCCGGAGCCTGTTGCTCCGCAGTGGGAGAGGCCGTGGCAGTGAGAGGCCCGCGTACCACCAAAAAAAAAAAGAATATCATAGGCAGTTATAGGAGGCAGTTATAGGAAGCACACAGTGAACATTGCATGCTCTCCAAAGTACAAATCTTGCTGAAACATTGTGATTAATAAAAAACTACTTAGTAAAGCACAGTGACCCCCTTCTTTTTAAGAACAAGGTAGGGTTTTCAGCGTTATGAAATTAATACAAATACCTGGGAGCTAAGGACCTGTGGGATAAGTGATGCTTTGAAACTGAAGCAGAAGCCAGCATCCTCCCACAAAGGAAGGCAACCTGGGAGCAGGCACTGGGAGTGGTCCAGAGGGAGCCACAGGAGGTGATCCTCTCCTGCAGATGCTGTGTAACTGGGCTGACTTTTTTTTTCCTATTGAATGTCAACTTGTGGCAAACCAGTGGATTCCTTGTGTCCTCTATTTTCCTAAATTGAGATCTAGACGGCTCCCTTCCACGGAGCCGCACCTCTGGGGACTGGAGTTTTCCCTTTGAGTTGAAGCTGTTCATCCTCCCTCTGGATCCCAACCATCCCACTTGCCCCAGTCTTATGGCTACTTCACCTCTTGCCGTCACAAAACGTACGAGAAGCGTTTCCTCAGGCGCCCGCTTCGAGCACCTGTTCCCCAAGAAAAGTATCTAGTGAAGAGCAGGTTTCTTCCCTTAAAAAACTACTTCAGTCAGGTGTCCAGGGACCTACCTGTTGTATAATTTTAATAGGACAGATTCATCAGGACTTCTTGACTGCTATTTTGAGAAATTGAAAAGCTTGTTAGCACAAAAAAAAGAGAGAAAGAAAGAAAAGAAAAGAAAAATGAGACTGTTTGGAGTCCCCTTTTTCTGCGGTACGTGGGCCTCTCACTGTTGTGGCCTCTCCCGTTGCAGAGCACAGGCTCCAGACGTGGAGGCTCAGCGGCCATGGCTCACGGGCCCAGCCGCTCCACGGCATGTGGGATCTTCCCAGACCGGGGCACGAACCCGTGTCCCCTGCATTGGCAGGCGGACTCTCAACCACTGCGCCACCAGGGAAGCCCTGGAATCTCTTTTTTGTTATATCCCTTTAAGCAGAAATCCAGTTGTAACCAGCACGAGTCAGTTCAAGTGTGCTCTGTCCTGTAATTCACCCCACCAGCCTGCAGAAATGAAGAAGAATTTCTCCTTTAAACTCTTCCAAATTAAATGATGGGTTTTTATGATTTTAAAGTATGACTGTCACTGTGGTGAGAAAATTGTACACTCCCTTCATCTTGCTTTTCTTCAGGCTTTCAGACGAAAACGAGGGAGCAAAGTCCCCAAACCAGGAAGGTGGAATGTTTTCCTTCGCCCAAAAATTGCTTGGAGTCCTTCATTTGTACTAAAGGCGAGGTGAGCGCAGCAAGAATCCCCATGACAGTGGAGTGTAATTGCAGTGAAAAAGTAGCCTAAATTAGTGAAAAGACAAATGTTGCCATCTGTCAAATGACATTTCAATTGTCTTTACATTTTCATCCGTCTTTTAAAGTTTGAGTGTTTCAACCCAAAGAAAAGATTTTGAATGCCAAACAGAAAATGGGCTCCACATTCGTATTTCCATTCTGCACATGAGGGTGAAAGGAATTACATCCTCACACGAATGCCTCCAGAGCATTTTTCTAACTTCCTTAATTACGGGCAGTTTTTAAGGGCTTTAAATGTGCCTCTGCTATTGCTCTCGGCATTGCCAAAGGGTCTGGACTTACGGTTTCCACTGGGAGAAAAACAATGAGCTGTGCATCTTGACCTGTGTGTGTGTGTGCGTGCGTGTGCGTGTGTGTGTGTGTGTGTGTCTGTGTCCCTACAGAATCTTCACTTACAAAGTGGTTGAGAAAGGGCTAGCTTCATCAAAAGCAGACATCTTTCAGCGGGTGTCTACATAAACTGATGCTAATAGCAGATGTTTGGTTTGTAGAGACTTGGCATGGTCTTTCCAGGGAAGACGCTTGGAGACCCCAAAGTCTTTTTTAGCAGAAGTTTATATGGAGCTTCATAATTTTAGAGCAGGGATTCTCAACCCCAGCACGACTGACGCTTTGGGCCTGATGATCCTCTGTCCGGGGCATTCTAGAACATTTATCTGCATCCCTGACCGCTGCTCAGTGCCAGCAGCACTACGTCCTTACCCTAAAAGCTGTGATAACCAAGGACACGACTACACATGGCTGCATGTCCCTGGAGGCGAGACCACCAGAGTGAGGTCCACTGGCGTAGAGACCTCTGTGTGTGTGTGTATGTGTGTGTGTGTATGTGTGTGTGTGTGTGTGTGTGTGTTACTGGTGATGGGAAGTTAAACCACCCCACGTATCCCAGACAGCCGTCCATGGGGCTGACTCCAAGCCATCTGACATGTCTCAAGGGACGATGGTGTCTTTTGTCCTGTTTACCTTAGGGGCAGGTGGCCGGCTGGCGTCTTTAGGAAAATTAATCAAATGCCTCTTGGAGAAGCTGCCCTGACTTCGCCTTCGGGGCTCTGCCTTTTGCTCCCACTCATCACCCCCTCCTCCACCCCACCTGGTCTTCGGGATTCTTTGGGACATGGTGACAGGGAGTGTTGATTTCAGAAGATGCATGAGCTCCGGGAGCCCCTGGCTGGGTTCCCAGGACCCGCATCTCTGCCCTCAGCCCTGGGCCTAGCCCACCCGGCCTGCTTCCGTAGCCCCTGACACCACTTTCCTGATCAGTGAGGGAGAGCTTGCCTCGGGACACGGCTCCTCCCTTCGCATTCTTTGCAGGCCAGTGGACTCTCCCACAATCCCCAGGGTTGTGGCAGCCCGGCCCTATTTGCAGCCACCTGGCCCCGAGAGCCCTGTGTGCTCCGGCTGCTGGCGGTGATGCTGTTGCCTATAAAGTGGTAAAAGGTCAGCGCCAAACAGACCGCCCCAGAAGATGAGGGAAACCGAGTCCGGGATCCACTCAGGATCACACAGCTAGCGTGGACAGGCTTCCCACACTGGGCGGCCTGTTCTGAGTCTCTCTTGGCCTCCACAAAGCCAGAACAGGGTGCCTTCTGCGGCAAAGAAAGGCCACACAGAGCAGCTGCTTCAGTCCTCCCTGTGGGATGCGTCCTCCCTTTGAGGACTAGACCCCAGAGATTCAGACGGGAAAGAACCACCAGTTCTGGCCTTGAAGATGGGACTTCACGGTGTGCAGATGAGGGTGGGGGGAGGGTAAGAGACCCAGATCTATCGCCAGAGACTTTCTCATTGATCCATCCACCACCTAGCCACGAATCACAGACCCCCTGCCCTGCCAAGCATTGTGCCGGGAGCTAGAACTCGAAGACACAAAAGGGACGGCTCCTTCTCTCCAGGGGCTCAAGGTCAAGTGGGCCATCAGGGTTGCCAGGGTTGCCAGG
Source organism: Aethalodelphis obliquidens (assembly GCF_003676395.1). Classification (NCBI taxonomy): domain Eukaryota; kingdom Metazoa; phylum Chordata; class Mammalia; order Artiodactyla; family Delphinidae; genus Aethalodelphis; species Aethalodelphis obliquidens. The sequence goes on along the minus strand of NW_020837955.1, from coordinate 41,090,245 downwards.
GTGGCCAGACGAAGGGCCCCTCCTGGAGGTGGGCAGGCAGCTGGCACCTGCCTCCTCTCTCTAAGGAGGTCCCCCACCCAGTCCCTGGAAGGTGACTCAGGGCCACGATTTCTGAGAGGTCAGCCCCCCATCCCTGTCAGGACGAGCTCCGCAGAGCTCTGAGCCCGGTAGGCAGAGACATGCCTGCTCTGCAACCCCTGCGGGGGCCTCCTGCAGAGAACCTTGGGTGTTGCTGAGGGATCTGTGTTGTTTAGAGAAAGAATTAAGCAACCACTTTTGTTTAAAGACAAATATCATATGATATCACTTATATGTGGAATCTAAAAAAAAATGAACGTATTTACAAAACAGAAATGGATTCACAGACGTAGAAAACAAACTTATGGTTACCAAAGCGGGAAGGAGGGAGGGATAAATTAGGAGTTTAGGATTAAAATATACACACCACTATATGTAAAATAGATAAACAACAAGGACCTACTGTATAGCATAGGGAACTAGACTCAATGTCTTATAATAACCTATAATGGAAGAGAATCAAAAAAAGAATAGATGTATATCAATGTATAACTGAATCACTTTGCTGTCTACCTGAAACTAACACAACACTGTAAATCAACTGTATTTCAATAAAATTATTTTTTCAAAAAGAAAGAATTACTAGGCTGAGGACGAGAGGGACTGGGCGTGAGGACGGAGGGCATGCCTCTCCTTCAACACTTCCATGAGGATATCGTCCTTGTCTCTGCTTCCTGTGGACCAATGTCTGGATCTCATCTGTGCCTCATTCAGGGAACAGAGGACAGTGCAAACCTGACAACCCAAGAAGCTCGACTGGGGAGACTTTTGCCCCTGGAGGCGTTGGCTAACCCAGGGCCCGGGCAGTAGAGTTGCCCCATTGAGCAAACAAAAATATAGGAAACCAAATTAAATTTGAATTTTAGGTAAATAAAAAATGTGACATATTTACACTAAAATTGTTTGTTGTTTATCAAAAATTCACATTTAACCTGGCATCCTGCATTTATCTGGCACCCCCATCAGGCACGATGGGTCAGCTGACGCCTAGGGAAGCCCCCCAGTCTCACCCCAGGAGCACCCAGGAGGTGGGTGTCCATCTCAGCCCCCCATTAACCACAACCAAGTGACCTGGACTGGCTCATTTTACATCTCAGCTTCCACTTTCAGACAAGAAAAGCTTACCCAGGCCATCTTCAGATTATGGGTCCATAATTTAATTTCCCTTTGCGCTTTTTTTTTTTTTAAAGAAGATGTTGGGGGTAGGAGTTTATTAATTTATTTATTTTGGCTGTGTTGGGTCTTCGTTTCTGTGCGAGGGCTTTCTCTAGTTGTGGCAAGCGGGGGCCAGTCTTCATCGCAGTGCGCGGGCCTCTCACTATCGCGGCCTCTCTTGTTGCAGAGCACAGGCTCCAGACGCGCAGGCTCAGTAGTTGTGGCTCACGGGCCTAGTTGCTCCGCGGCATGTGGGATTCTCCCAGACCAGGGCTCGAACCTGTGTCCCCTGCATTAGCAGGCAGATTCTCAACCACTGCACCACCAGGGAAGCCCTCCCTTTGCTTTTTAAGTGTACCATCCATTACATTAAAGCCTATACAAGTTGATAGAAAAGCACAACCTTCAAGGAAGCTGCCAGGTTTATGGATCCAACACCATCATTTTCCAAATCATGTTCTTTAGGACAACAGTAGGTTAGACAAAATGAAGTGTTTTCTCCCCCCGCCAAAACTACATTAGGAACTGCCAAAAGGAAACTGAAAATACTCTACAAGTCTCTTTTCAAAGAAAAACTACCTGTCAACAGGAAGTGAGGCACGCGAATTGCTGAGCTCAGTATTCAGTGAAATTTAAAATACATTGATGAACAGAACAGGAATATAGACATAGAGAATGGTCTTGAGGACACAGGGGGAAGGGGAAGCTGGGGTGAAGTGAGAGTGGCATGGACATATACATACTACCAGATGTAAAATACTTAGCTAGTAGGAAGCATCCGCATAGCACAGGGAGATCGAACTCGGTGCTTTGTGACCACCTAGAGGGGTGGGATAGGGAGGGTGGGAGGGAGGCTCAAGAGGGAGGGGATATGGGGATATATGTATATGTACAGCTGATTCACTTTTTTGTGCAACAGAGACTAGCGCAGTATTGTGAAGCAGTTATACTCCAATAAAGATCTATTTTAAAAAAATACATTTTAAGATGAAATTTGAGCAAACTCTAGCAAGTCCTTAATTTATACAACTGACATGAGTTCAGTCAGAAAACATTCTAAGAGAGGAAGAGCCTGTGATTAATGCCTCTCGCCATGGTTCTTCCCAAGTGCGTGCTCCAGAGTGAGTAGGGGCAGTGATCCAACCCGGGAGCCTGCAGGCCTCTCCTGGAAGCAGGGGAGTAGGATCCTAGCCCCTAAAGATGCGGATGCAAAGTTATCCGATGCGGCGACACCTTGAAACACAAGGTGGCTACTTCAACCAGTGCTCAGATGCCCCAGTCTCAAGCGGGACCCTGGTAATGCCAAGTTACTGAAGAGGGATGTCCTGTTAGCTCCCAGTGAGGCACCCCCTTAAGAAATATTCAGAGGAATGTTCTCGTCTGATTTTGACCCGACTCTCTTTTTAAATGTAGCACTCTGTTAGTGCTCTGACCTCCAACTTAGCATCTTAAAGCCTCTAAAAGCATTTATTATCTCACATTGTTTCTGTGGGTCAGGAATTGGCCATGGCTTGCTGGATGGTTCTATCTTGGGGTCTCTTTTGAGGTTGCAGTCAAGAATTCAGGGGGTTTACAAGGATTCACAGGGATTTCAGGGACCGGCAGGGGGCCATAGTCACCTGTCTGCAGGCTGGACTGGAGCTGGCAGAGTCACATCTAAGATGAGGCCCTCACGTGGCCATTGGCAAGAGGCCTCAGCTCCTGACCACGTGGAGCTCCCCAAAAGACTGCTTGAGCATCCTCACAACATGGCAGCTACCCTTCCCCAGGGCAAAGAACCAAAACAGAAAACAAAGAAAGTCCTTGGGCCGGGGCCATGTTAATCTTCTCTGTATTGTTTCAATTTAGTAGACGTGCTGCTGTACGCCTGAAATGAACGCAACATTATTAATCAACTATACACCAATATAAGACAAAAATTTAAAAAAAGTCCTTGATGTCTTTTATAACGTAGTCATATCCACCATGTTCTATTCATTAGAATCGAATGGCAAAGTCTAGCCCGTGCCCAAGGGGAAAGGGATTTGACTCCACCTGTTGAGAATAGTGTTGGCAAACCTGCAGACATAGTTTAAAACTTCCACAAGGATAGCACATTCTAAAGCTGTCCAAATAAAGCTCAGACAGATGGGGTTTCAGGCTTTAGCCGGAGGGAAGGCAAAGGTTGAATCAAGGTCCCTAAATCTACAGCTCCCAGGTGGCAGCACTGCCTCTGCTTGGGGACTGAGAGGCGGTGCTTCTCTGGAAGCCCTGCCCGGGGATGGGCTCCTGTACCTGTGCCCTGGGAACCTGGCATGTAAACTGACCTCCCCGCCAGGGCACTCCTCTTGGCGCCAACGGGGCAGCAGGCAGCAGTACTGATGGGGAAGGATGGGCCACCTGGGCTCCAGGGCTCCCCTCCCTTCCAGACTCTGAAGAGGCCGTGATGAGTGTGGGAAGGGACATTTTGAGGCCAGCTAGGGCTTGAGAGAAAGGGAGAGAAAGCGAGAAATTACAGCAGAGGCTGGGCCTGAGGGTCATGTTCCAGAGAGGCTGCAGTAGAGGAAGGCAGAGACGGATCCAGGCTCAGCTCTCCGGGCCTCTGCGATTCTGTCTCCAGTGGACGTGAGGGTGTCTGGCTCTCGAGGCGGATCTGCTTTTCGAGCACATATGGACACCAGGCTAGGGCTCGCTCTGGGAACCCAAGGGCCTCCTCTGGACCACAGAACTTGGGCCTCTCTGTGGTACCCAGGCGGTCTGCTGTCTTGATGGATACTGGGATGGTCCCATGAAAGTGAGAGAATTTTCACTGGTCAACAACCATTGTAACTTCACACTCAAACATCATCTGAGGACAAGACCCCAGGTCTGAAGAGCATCACTGCTCCCCTGCTTCTGTCCTCCCTACCCCCCGTACCTGCTCAGACCCCCTTCTTCCCCCACGAGGCTGGTGAGCGGTGGTCTCCCCTGGTCCCCCCAACCCTTAGCTCTCCTGGTCACAGGCAGTAGCTTTTCTGGGCGTCTGTCTCCCCTCTCAGGCTGGCATTCTCTGGTCCAGTGGAACGTCCTCTTCTAGATCTCCTGAGGGTTTTTGTTCACGGGCAGCATCACTGAGAACTCCAAACAATAACAAAGCTAATGGTCACTGATACTCATACTTTGAACCACGGGCACTAAGGAGTTCCCTGCATACCGCAACACCCCATGAGGAGGAAGCAGGAGGCGGGCGGAACTCACCCAGCCTGTGGGCGGGGGACCAGCCCTGGGGGATGTGCCCAGGGACCTCTAGGTCAGGGCTGTCTCACAGAGCTCTTGCTGATGCTGGAAATGTTCTATTGTCTGCACCGTCCAATACGTAGCCACCAACCACACGTGGCTGTTGGGCACTTGAAATGTGGCCAGGGCAACTGAAGAGATGAGTCTTTGCTCTTATTTAATTTTAACGTCTTTAAATAGCCACGTGTGGCTGGGGGCCACCACGTTGGACCACGCAGGTCATGGTGGTCCTGCCCCTTCATTTTATACCCATAGAAACTGAGCTGCACGGAGAGGAAGCGGACAGCTTAAGAGCCCTTGGAGGTTACAGAGAATAGGATTCCCTCTGGCGGCAGAGTCCTTGTCACCCACAGCAACTTGCTGACAGGTGCGGGTGTCTGCCAGGCTGAGTGGCAGGACAGGTCCCAGATGGGCAGGGAATCCCTGCTTTGTCCCGGCGGCTGCTCAGCTCTGCTGGGAACGCAAAATCAACACCTGAAGAAAGCAGGGGAGGGTCAAACGCTGGGGCCTCACAGCATGGAGCCCCACTGCAGCCCCCATGAGGTCTGAGCCTCTTTGGGGTCTCGTCTCGGGACCCGAGCACTCTGGTGACTATTTCTCCCCAGCTGACTCCGTAAGACACTGAAAACCCTAAATGAACATGCAGCCTGGCGCTCACCCCCCGGATTAACGTAAAGGCCCATGAAAGCCACGTGAAGCGATGAGACCTGCGGGTATTTCTTTTCCACTTAAGCCCACAAATAATGCTCTCTGATTATATAACCATTTGTGGACTCCACAGGCCAGACGTTTAAGCAACAGGGTGGAGCCTGTTTGCCTCAAGCAGTCTGAAAAACCCAGAGTTGCACATCAAGTATTACTATTTTTAAATGAAATGGAGATCAGGGTGAGGAAAAGACTAATTCAGGCTAAACTGGCAAGTACATATAATTTACAAAATTATGCAACAGTAAAAGACTTCAATTTCCTTTCCATCAAGGCATATTCTGAGAAAAACCAAACTGTCTCACACCTCTGCATTTGTGCTGTTAGGTACTAGGACTAATTTGGGGGATTTTTTTGTAGAACTCTGAGCGGTTCACCACAGGAAGTCTGTGAAAACTCTTAGGGGCTGCGCCAGGGTGCTGCAAAGGCAATGAACTTCTATTGGCAATAATTCTCCTTATTCTCTTGTGGGCTGTTACCCTGGCAACCCTCTGGGTGGTACCCGGCTCCGCCCCAGATGTTCTAAAACGCAGAGCCCTCACTTCAGAGCTGGGACTGCTCTCAGGTGTTGGATCCTCTGTCTGAGGAAATTGCTTTACTTTCCTTCATTCCACAAGAATGTAAAAATTCATTCTTACACTGTCCTAAATTGAGAAAGACAAAATGTAATTATGTGAAGGTCAGAAGACCCTAACAACCAGCGACGAGCACTATGGGGTCAGTGTTCCCTGTTTCTCACCGCCCCCCCCCACCGCCACCCAATCTATTTCCACTCTCTCTGTCCTGCTCTGTGCTCAGGAGGCCAACCTCCCCTCTGTGGGGGAGAGAGGACCGGGTATTTCTACCCCCTTGCTGCCGGATGCTTCCCTAGAAGTGGTGGGTCCCTCTGGGACTCTGCTCCTTTGACACGGTCCCTGTACAAACACAAGGGCGTGTCACAAGGCCCCACATGTCACAAACTTGCATACACATCAACGTACTAAGAACAAATGATCGCCTCTCACTTGAGAGGTGTACTGGAACACGCCACCCAACATGGGCCTCTTGGGCACAGCGATTATTTTGAGCTAAGGGCAACTGAGGATAGGCAGATGCAGGAAAAGCTCTTTACCTCTCCCTAGCTGCCTAAAAATAGAGTTAAACTTCCCCTTTTGTAAAGGAAATTTTCACTTATGAAGACTTCTCCCACCAGGAGGAGAGCTACCCCTGGAGACAAATCCATCCCCCAAGAAACTCGCGTCTGCACAAGGCGGCCCATCATGGCACTCATTTCTTCCCCTTCCCAGGACTTCCCTCTGCAGACAGAAGCCCGACCCCTTTTTCTTTGTTCAACCTAAGATGATATGTAAACCTCAATCTTCTGGCCATCTCCAAGAGCCATATTCTTCATTGTGATCTCCCTTCCTTGTTAACATCTTTGCTCAGCTTGACTCTGAGGCCCCCGCCTAGGAGGGTGAGGGGAAAAGATTTTTCCTGCCCTACTTGCATACCACCAGCCTCTGCCCGGTGACTGAGTCCTTTAGGCCCCAGGAGACACATCTCTACAACTCTCCCCTGAGTTCTCATGGTGAGAGGTAGGCCGGTCCTCCACCATCTGGATCTGGGCTGTACCACGGCCAAGAAAAGTCAGATTCATTCCTCATCAAGTCCTTCCTCTCAAGGGCAGCAGTGTGGAGACTCTTGCACCGCTGGTGCCGGGGGACTATTTCCTGACTTCTCCTCCTGTTCTGATGTTCGGTTCTGGTGGGTCTCACACAGCAGCCACTGACACATTTGTCACCAGGAGACATGGGCTCAGCTTAGCCAAAGCTGTGCCATTCTTCGGCACCATTCTAAGGTCATGAGTGGTATCTTCTGCATCTGCCCATGCTGGAAACTTTTGATAAAACGCATGTCAAATGTGACTTTGCGACCACTTTAGATACACAGTGGAATGTTGAATACATGCTGTTAAAGCACTCAGGTTTGATTTAGGTGAGATAAGAGACCCTCTGGACAGTTAAGGAATGAGGACAGAAGATTCCCGAATAAAGAATCTGGTCTGTCATGAAAAATCAGATTAATTTTGAATTTGTGAAGCTCACAGTTATTTGTTATAACCAGGTGCTTGCTGTTACTCATGTTAGTAAAATTGCACCAAAAAAGGTCGAGTAGATCTTAGTTTGGCTATTTTCACCTTTTAAAGGATTAAAAATGTTTTAACAATTTTTAGGAAAAAAATAAATTGAAAGAAACTGCAGGTGAAATACAAACTAAAGTGACATTCCAAAATGCATATCAGAAAACTAGAACAAAAAAGTAAAAATTTTGCATGATTATGAAGGAGAAATTTCTATAAAATATTCCTGAAATGATTATGTATTTAGTCTGTAAATAAAACTATAATGTCAGATAAAAAGAGAATTGAACAAGCTAAGCTTCATACTACTATTTCAGTTTTTTTTTTTTAATAGAATTCCAGCATTTAAAAATGTGAAGGAGAAGGGAAAAGCTAACACTGTGTACATCTATATGTTGGTTTAAGATACATGAAATTGCTTAATAAGTGAGAATAATTTATCTAAGCTTAACATATTGTGAGTTATTTCTTTCAGTAAGGATAATTTATCATAGGGGATCCCATTATAATTTTTGAATACAATATGTAAATTTTATGGTTCATTTGTGAATTTAAGCATTGCTTAAAATTTTATTGCCAATTCCAGCTGCTACAGCCTCAGCAGGGCAAACTGCCTCCCAATTGAACTTAAGAAAAGACGTAACTAAGAGCTACAGTAACTCCAGAAATGTCTAATTTGGCATTACTGTCAACAGAATAGAAATAATGTAACTCTTGAATATGAAACATAATTTGTGATGTTCCTATAATGAAGCCATGGAAAATAGATCTTGTGGATTAAGAATATTAAAATGTATGGATTATGTAGGCATTTTGCTATTCATCCGTATATTGCTAGCCTATCAACAGAATACTCAGAAATGGGTAATAATAATTAAATTTAGTTACTGTTGGTATTTTGTTGGCTTTAGACATATACTACTGTAGCTTTACATATATTTTCCTATTTTGTCTTTATGCAGATGTATTTATCATGGTAGGAGGATAAAACAAGTTTTATTTAACAATTTGGTAGCTGGACATATCACTTGAAGATATTTAGACTTGTGGCATACATGCCTTCATCTCTGTGCTTGCTGGGGCCTCTGCGCTCCCTCTTCCACCGCCAGGCTCTCTGGGGCCCGGCTAATTCCACTTCCCCCAGGCTCTTCAGGCCCAGGAAGGTTCTATCTTCCCCCTGTTGCTAGTTGCTGCAGCCTCAACCTCCTTGGCGGTCCCTTAATGTAGGCCACACCTCCATAACGGTCTCTTCCTTTGATGGTTTTCAGATCAATCTTTTTGAGTGCCCTGCGTGGCTCTCTCCAGGACGCTGACTGATGCTCCTGGTATGTTAGAGTGTTTAAGAACACACCCATTGTCATGCATCCTTCTGTCCTTCCAAAATGCTCCATTTTCTTCACGACACCGATTCCCTCCTGACATTATAGGTTGGCCTGTTGGCTGCTGGTTCCCTGTCTCTGCCCTAAACTGTGAGCTCCCTGAGGGCAGGGCTCTCACTGGTTCTCTGTGGGAGTCCCAGGGCTAAAAACAGTGCCTGTCACATAGGTGCTCAATAAATGCTTGTTAAGTAACTTTAATGGAAGAAGAGAGCATATGAGTAAGGTCTACAAGAACATCTAAAATTCTAAATAAGGTCTAAAATTCTCGAAGAACTGGCCCAGGGTACTTTTTTATAAAATAATCAGTGAAATGTGAGTGAGAGTGGGAAATATTTCAAAAGGACATAGGTACCCACCTACCATATTCTGCTGCTGAGAAGGCTGTGATAAGACACCTAAAATGCCCTCAACGCCTGGCTCATGGCGGGCACTCAATCTACACAGTTCTCCATACGTCCTTTTCTTAGTTAAGAAATGCGAGGGATTTCCAAAGGCCCGTTCCCACCTCAATTACTTTCTTAGATTAACTACTTTAAAATTGGGAGCAGGATGTTAAAATCAATGAGGTTAAAAATTGGCCAAGTGGAGAATTATAATCTTAAATTGAGAAAAATAGTGTGTGGCTCAGAAGTGCTCAATGTGTCCATTAAAATAAGAGTTGACAATGTTTGACTCACCTAAGTCCTTTTTTTTCCCTCCCATGATGAGCTGCTGAGCACTGCGGTGTAGAGTCCACAGCAATTACATGGAACCTGCAGCCGCATGAACAGTGCTCATTATTAGTTGGAGGGATTTCTGCAAAGAGTGGATGAGGTTGTGTGAGGGTCGGGCTGCCTGAGTGAGAAACGCCCTGATCTCCATCACTCACAGGAGAGCGGGTTGGCGGCCCCAACCGGGGAAATTGCTACTTGGCCGAATAGGGTGACAGGCACACACTACACGGCTGCCCGGGCGGCATGAGTGTCATGGCGGGGTGTCAGGAGGTAATTAGTAGCCCCTCAGCTGTCTGTAAACAAACATTTTTGATGCATGCAATGAAGAGCTGAAACTATTTTGGTGATCAATTTTGCACTCCCAGGAAGCGGCATTTAACTACTTGTCTGATTCCCTGAGCCCTACATCAAACCAGCACCGAGGGTAGGGAAACAGGCTCCCCACCTGCAGAGGTGGCAGCTCTCTGATGCCAGGGTCTTCATGGTGTCGCTTTCTCGCTCTTTTATAGCAAACCATCCGTCTCCACCGGTTCTTATTTAAGGGCCATTTTATTTTTGTTTCTAAAATCAATCAAAAAGCCCAAAGCATCACTAAAAGGCAGCGGCAGATAAACATAACTGAGTTCCACAAACTTTTACTGAGCATCTACTATTGACTGTATTCCTATGTCAGGGATGCGAAGACAAAGTTGAGTAAAGACCTAGTGTCCAGGCTCAAGGAGCTTATAGTGAAACAGGAGAAGTGGCCGTATCAAACACAGAATGTCAAGATACAGCTTAGAATAGACTTTCATTTCCTATCTCTTGTGTTTTACCCCTAACTAAATTTAAATGTCCATTTATTAGTATCTTTAACACTAATTAAACAACTGAGTTAGACTTTGCAAAAGATATAATAGTTAATAAAAACAAAATAAAAATGATGTGCATCTATTTAGTGCCAAACCCTAGATTCAGCAAATGATAAATATTTAATAAAAGCAATTACTATTATCTTGTTAATACAAAACCCAATAAGTAGGTATTGTGATTGTCCCCATTTCACAGAAGAGGAAACTGAGGCTGAGAGAGACTCAGCTACTGGCTCAAAGTTATTCATCCTGGTCTGCCTGATTCCTAGGCTCCTAAGCCTAATTCCCTTCTAAATAGGACGTGACCCACACTCTTAAGGTGCTCTCACTCCCTTGTTGTGAAAGCAAAGAAGACAGGCACGTATGGACATAACTTGCACGAAGAAGAGGAGAGCATGGGGTGGTCCAAGTGTGACAGTCCCTGGCCTGTGAGTTACAGGTTAGGGTGTGGGAGGGGCCTCTTCTCAATGCTATGTTCACTCTGCTCACCTCTGGGGAGGAGTCCGTCAGACCTGGAAGACACACCTGAGCAGCATGGGGAGCTGAGAGCCAGGGATGTGAACCTACACAAGGTCTTCTGTCCATCAATCAGGACAGTCCTGAATGTAGAACACATTGTACTCGAGAGCTTTCTCCTCCAGCTCTTTTCTTACATCTTGTCTCCTGGGATCTCCTTCTGGCCATGTCTACCAGCCATGGACTTCTCTGTGTCCAGTAGTACAGTATGCAGTCTAACTTAACAGTATTGCAGTGGGAGGAGGGGAACTGGCAGGGGTGGGGGAGAAAAGCATAAAGGAGAGAAAAGCATAAAGACAGAGGCAGAACCCTGCTCTCCTGATTTCAAGACAAGTTTCCACTATTATTCCACAACAATTGAGGATGTATTAAGACGGAAAATGCAACATACAGGTTTGCTCTTCTCTGAGGTAATCTTCCCCATCACAAAATTTTTAATCATACAAAATGTTATTGACTTCCCTTACAAAAACCTACCAAACCCAATGTTTTGCACGATCCGTTTCTCACAGGTATTTTGGGCTGGCTCCAATATTTTTGTCACCATTTTAACTTTGTAGAAATTCTAATCTAAGGCCCTTCTCATACATGACATCTTTCTCGAGGGTCACCTAGTTGCAAGGAGGAGAAACTCAAATAAGGTGAATCCAAAGGAGATGATTTGCTGCTGCTGGTAGTATTCATGGTGTTGGTGGTAATTTATGATGGTGATACTGAAGATGGTGGCTATAGTGTGGTAAGGGTGACAGGAATGGCTGATGGTGTTACCAGTGAGGGGATATTGATGGTGGTTGTGATGGTGAAGATGGAGGTTATGATGATGACAATTGTGGTGACAGTGGCGATGATGGTGATGATGGTGATGGTGGTCATGGTGATGGGGATACAGTTTTGGTGATGATGGTGATGATACTGGTGATAGTGGTGATGGTACGGATGGTGATGGTGATAGTGGTGGTGATGATGATGAAAGTAATGATGGGGATGATGGTGGTGACGGAGATGATGGTGGTAATGAGGATGCCGATGCTGGTGAAGATGATGGTGCCTATGATGGAAAAAGAGGTGGTGATGGCATCTTTAGGATCACATGGCAGAAAGAAGGGTCAGATTTTACAAGGGGCTAGACTTGGGACATGAGTATTCCATTAATGTCGTTCCTTTTTTTATCTCTCTGGAGGCACATGGTTTCTTGTCTCTGCTTCTGTCTGGGCCTCTGCAGCACCATCTTGTGTCAAAGGGTGAAAAATAACGACTCTGGCCCTGGCTGTACATTGCCTTCTGGTTAAGAGCTCTTCACAGACTAACTCAGTCGGGTACCTTCAAGTTATTCAGAGCGAACAAATCAGATAGGTTCAGACCAGCCAATGACTTCATTTCTATGGAGTCAACTGTGGCCATACATCATTTAATACAAACAGAGAACCCACGACAGTGGGAGATAGATTCTCCCAGAAGACTGTGGGCCAGAGAAGGCAATGACAGGCATCTCTAGGACTGGAACATCTGGAACAGGAAGAGTAAGAATGAAGATCTGACAGGAGGAGTCGCAGGGGACAAATTTGTTGAAATCGAGAGGAGATGGGTTTAAAGGTGAATATCTTCTCATTTTCAAATCATTCTCTCTAACCTTTGAGAAGTTTTGCCAGGAGAGAGATTATTTTTTCAGCCATATGGGTTCATACTTTCTAGTCAATACTTGCCTGAAAATTGGGGTACAATTAATCTCCCAGTTAATGGCTCTTTTCCCCTCATTTTACATTAGCAATTAAATATCTGCTAATAGTGTATACCTTCCAAAACTAAGAGTTCACTTGTAAATGTATTTATGGTCAAGTAGCTTCCACAATTACATGCCAGTCACTATTCAAATTGTGATTTTAATGATCCACAGTGACAATTTTCCTCTTTCTTCTTTGCCCACTTTCTCTGTCAAAATAAGGTGATAAAACAACCCCAAACTTAACACGTGTGATTTAGAAAACAAAGGGGACAATTGTGCAGACTCCAAAGACCCAGAACGTGCTTGAGGTCTGTGGATGATCCACAGGGTGAATTTTGTTCTTAAAAGATACTTGTGGGCAACTTCCTGCCATTATCTCTGCAGCAGAAGGTGGAAAAGAACTAAGTCTAAGATTCCATGGGCTCCTGACTGATGAATACCTGAGAAATTCTGCCGTCTCGCTGATCAAGGAAGTGAGATGTGTGTCTAAGAATCTAGGTTTTCTATAACGCATGTGGCCTTTTTATCAACCGGCCACTCTATGAGGTGGGAACACATGGGGAGGGGTGTTTAAAAGATTATATTTCTTAAAGCAAAGAAACCCCAACCTCCTCCCTGCCCCACCATCCCTGGAGATTTGGAGACAAGGAACTTCAAGATGTTGGCACAATTTTCAGAACACAAGGGCCACCTTCCCCAACTACGTGCCAAATCACCAAAATGCAGTAATAGAACAATTTTCTCCAAAATCTAATTTGAAAAGAGGTTTAAAAATGGTCAGTAGAGAATGGTTAAGATTAGCTTACAGAAGCTCTGTGTCCTATGGGAGGTTGAAGGCTGGTTTCACACTTGAGAGGTGCACACACCAGGGGGTATCAAGAAAGAAACATGGAGGCAGTGAAACCAAAAGGTCCATCAGACAGGCTTTATCAGCCTGGCATTTCACAGAAGGAATGGGCTCTGGGTTGGCATCAAGGGGGCTGCCTGCCTTCATCTTGTTACCAGACTCAGGCTCAGATGCTTGACTCTTGAAAGCCACTACTCAAGAGACAAGTGTTGGTAGGAAAGGAAAGGTTGCTTTATTCTGGAGACCAGCAACCTTGGGAGAAGGTGGACTCATGTCCAAAAGCCAACTCCCGATGGCCAATCAGGGAGTAAGGGTTTTAATGGAGAATTTCAGGGGTGCACAGGCAGAGGGAAGGGGGGCTATGTGCAGAACATCATAGTCAGCTCTGACAATCATTTTGAGATTGGTCATGGGGTGGTCTGATCAGCACCATCTTGATTGTTTTAAGTACAGTTAATCTTCAGCTCCAGGGTCAGTTTGTTCCCATTTTCTTAAGGACAGTTCTTGGAATTGCACAAGATGGAGAAGCTTATGTTGTGGCTACAGTCTGGTCATCATATACTTAACTTCTTCCACCTGGTGGGGGTTTCAGTATCTGCAAAGCAGCTCAAGGACATGGCTCAGAATATGATCTGTAGCCCTTGAGGAGGAACTAAAGGTCCTTTACTTTATTTAATGACTAAACTATAATTATTTTGTCTGGTTTGACTGCTTTCCTTTGCTTTTGCATTTTATTACTTCTCTGATCAAATTTATTCTTTGGCTAAAGTTCTTCTACAGACAAGAGGCAGATGGAGGACATTGGGAGGGAGGGTCCTGTCCTGAGAAGGCCCCATAGAGTCCTGCTCTGTTACATTCTCTCTCGCTCTCGTTTTCTTTCCTTCCATCCTTCTTTCCCTCTTTTTTCCCTCCCTCCCTCTCTCCCTCATTCCTTACCTCCCTCTCTCCTTCCCTCAGTCCATTTCTTCTCTCCCTTCCTTCCTTCCTTCCTTCCTTCAACTTCCTAGTCATGGTCAGTCCCAAGAATCTTCCAGCAGAGGTCACACTTTCCTTTGAGATGAAGCAAGATATTTTTTATTTGAGAGAGTAACTTATCTGCTTGTTCTGGGCTGTAAATTTCCACAGTATTTGGAGAGATTCCACAGTGACATGAGGCCATTGGAGAGGTATGGGACATAGTGTCAGAGATACAAGACCACCAATCAGCTACACCTCATACATCGTGATAAAGATAATAACACCCATATTGACCATGTCCAGATGCCCAGCATTGGCCTTTTGTCCTGCCATTTGTGCTTATTCCATCTTTGGTGTGTTGGTTGAGCTAGTGATAGGGACCCCTGGACATTAGCCTTTCCTTTAGGGGTGTAAGTATCACTGGGGCCTCCTTATCAAAAACTTCCTTGTCCACAGACTGTCCACATGAATTCCTTAGGACTATTGTTGTGGGGTCTCAGCAGAGACCTACAGAAGGGTCTGAACTTACCAGCAGCTGTACAGGTGCTTCTGGTTTGCTGGATTGTGAATTCATCGTTCATGAGGTTAGAGAGGGCTTCATGGAGGTGGTGGTGAGAACAGAGCATGGCTTTAGGAGACTTTTTGAAACTGGACTGGCAGAGGGAAAGAGGAAAGACATTATGACTCAAGAAGGGTGTGAGCAATTTGCTTGGGAAGTCACGTGGGGCATTTTTCTGGGTGACAGTCCATTTGGCTTCTAGCACTAAATGCTAAGAGCTGAGATTTACTGAGCGCTTCTTAAATCCACTCCTCTGAGCTAAGTGCCTTCCACACCTTAGCTCATTTGAGTTCTACAGTTGGAAAAATCAAGGTTAAGTAGTCTGCCTGAGACTGTGCACCTTCTAAGCAGTAGAGCCTATATTCAGACCCGGTAGCCTGATTGGAGGGACTGAGTTTTAACCATTATTCTAATCTGCCCTCTTACCATACCTCAACTCACAGCACAATCACTCAACTTCGCTTGGGTTGATAAGTACGGCTGGGGAACTGGTGTTTAATATGTTTAAATTATGACAATCTTAGTACGTGGTCAGCTCCCCATACTACTCAGCTCCCTTCAATTCCTTTATACTCAATTTACACACAATTCACACACATGCACACACACCTACCTACCAACTTTAATAATTTAAAATGAGTTGTATATAAGTTTTCTGGAGTTTAGTCCTTGAGTACTCTGCTGATATAGATTAGATGTCACTTGTCTACAAACTGAAGGTCCCAGGGCCCCAAAGAGGGGTAAGGGCTGGCAATGCCCTGGTGTTTCTTCCTCTATACTTCCTCATTTCTTATGAGCTACAGTAGCTCCTGCCGGGATTTATGAACCTATCGCACTGACAGTACATGGATTACAAAGCAGCAATGTTCTTTGGCTGTCAGTTTTGGGGACAGGAGGAGAGTTTAATGCTGTCACATAGGAAGGCCATGAACTTACACAACAGAGGCCCTATTTTTCACTTGGGCCCTGTATAGATTTCTAAGGAGATTTCACAGTCTCTCTCCTATCACCACAGCCCATGGAACCCAACTCATGACAGAGTCCTCACTGGAGAGCACATGGAAGAGAGGCCAAGTTTGTCCAAGGAAGTGGTGAATAAAGCGTGGTGCTTCAAGGCTCGTCCTAGCAAGGAGTGATGCAAAGGCTAAGATGCAAGATGGAGCACACAGAAGAAAACCCAGGTAGAGCTGTGCCCACAACACCTGGCAAAGGTTATCACCAGTCCCTCGGGGAGAAGAAACTAAAGTCCCACCTCAGAACCTACTACGTACCCTTCGCAACACCTTGCATAAAGATACGCAGAGGAAACACACGTGGTTGTCATCAAGAACTGCCTGGACCCCTGTCATCGGCTCTAAGTCCTTTTGTCTCATCTTGGAATCCTTAAATAAGAACCCCTTGAAGTAGTTCTATATTTTTACCTAAGGGAGCTCCAGATAACCATAAAAGTCTAGATTCTGGTGTCCAGAGTGGGCAAACCAGAAAAAAAGAAAGAAAGAAAGAAAGAAAACCCCCCAAAAATCCTCTCTCTCCTAACCTGCGTTTGTCCTGATGGGGCTATGCGTGTCTGGATCCAGATAGACTCTGTGCACGTGACAGAATGGGTATTGCTAACCTAGGTTTTTTTATGCCTCGCACACATTGATGGCTCAGTTCACTATCTGGCTTAGGGAAAGGAGCACGGATGGGGAAAGCTGTTGAAGGGAGCGTGCAAGGAGGCTTGCTGGAAAATCAGGGTCTTGGCCAATCAAGATCAGAGGGAGGTTGCACAGGGAGATTGTGATTGACGCAGGGACAGCAGCTCTTCACAAAGCTCTTGCCCACGGTGGGCACAATTAACGTTTGCTAAATGAATGAATTCATGAATGGACAAAAATTACACTTTAATTCCATCACTGAGGATCCTAGAGTTAACATATACCCTACTTTAAAGAGCCTATGTGTACAGATCCTGTATAAACGGGTTCTATAGTTAATAAAGAAATCCAGAGAAAGGCTGAAATGTTGAGTAGAAGAAAAGGCTGGAACATCAAATTGCCCAAATACAGACTCCAAAACATCTCCTTGTGTGGAGAGCATCTGGTGAACCAAGCATCAGATCCAAAACGCTCAGACCCTTTGGAATTATTCTTTAAAATCCCCGTGACATGGAGAGAACATGCTTCTGGAACAGCCCAGGACCACGGTTCACTTGGAACAGGTGGAGAAAGCTAAGTCTTCTGTGTTGTTTGTCTACTGGGGATGCCAGGTCACTTTGTAGAGAAGAGCTGTTTGCCCTCGAGTGTCTGATCAAATTTGTGAAGTTCCACTAAAAACTCACTGCAGCCCCAAACTGTCAGACTGCATTCTGACCTGACAGTTTGTCATCTCTTCTAGTGTTGCCTGTTTCATTGTGATCAACACCTCCGATATTTTTTGGTTAAGGGATGATTTGTTGATTTCCTCTCCTCCCGTTCAGTTTCTCTGGCGTGAAGTCTCAGGAATGTTGACACGTGGTTATTTTCAGCTCTTGTTAAATCACCATCACCCTTAGGGCTCAGATCCCATGGTACTGGGGTCCTGCTAAGACATTTGAGAGCCGAGGTCTGGGGCAGAGGAGGTGAAACAGGAGAAGCTTGGGGTTTAAGCTTACATTTTTCTGTGGCACCGCTAGCGGGAGGTCACTGCTATATCTTTCAGAGATTTTTGGTTTCCACAGCGGGGTGCTTATCACGTAGAAGATGTTAAAGGAATTATGCTGTGGGCTTCCAGAGACATTACATGGATCTCGGGAGAACCAAGAACTTGACTTTTATCTCCTTTCTTATCCTTTTCTCATCTGTGCAAGCCTGAAATTAAAGTGCAAGCAGATAGAGCTAGCCCCAGGAGGAGTGGAGACCACAGGAAACAGAGATGAGAGTGTGCTCTTAAGGGTCTGAATCAGCTTTATCCATTGACTCTCTCAGAAATTGACCAAAGCAGAAAAGGTCTCCTTTTTCAATTATTTGTAATAGTGCAATCACACACTAACTTACTCTATACCTGTTTTTCTCCTTTGTATGGATGATTCCAGATTTTCCAGGCTATTTAGGAAATAATTGTTATACAGCAGCATTCACTCCATAAGTTAACAATTCCTGAAGCTTTTCCCCAGTAACAGGTATCATCGAAGTAAAAAGTATTTTTTTCCTCATCATTTTCTCCTGAGATAATACAGGTTTTTCAAAGCAGAGGAGCCTTCATTCATTCAACAAATATTTATTAATAACCTACTATGTGCCTGGAACTAGGCTAGGTGCAGACAACCAGTCTTTGCCACCATCGTCCTGTATTATAGTTAAGCAAGTAAACATCATACGTGGGCAAAACACAGTGTGGTGGGAAGTGCTACGGAGACAACTAAGCAGAGAAGGAGGTTGGGAGAGACGGAAGCATCCCTGAGAAGGTGACATGTGAGTTTCAATGATAGATGCCCCATCAGCGGGTGAAGGCTTCTCTTGGTGGAGTCTGGGGCACTCGAATTTTTGGATTGGACCAGTTGAAGCCTGGGGTTTAAAAATCAATAAAAGGCTAGGGTTGGAAGTGACCTTGCAAACCTTACTGTCAACCCCGTTCATTCCACTTGTGGAGACACCAACCCCTGAGATGTTAACTGACCAGCTGTGTCTCTGCTCAGCCCTGGGTTCTATACACTGTGCTTCACACATGGACACTTGTGTCTAATTACCTTTCCTCTCCCTGAGAATTCAGTCCACCTGCCCCTCTCCTTCATGGTTTTGTAGGTTGCTTATGAAGCAACCTCTAACCATTGTCTGGAACCAAAAGGCAAGCAGGGTCACCCCGCAACTGTCCATTGTCTTGGACTCAGAAGTGGCTGCAACCCCACATTGGACTATCAGGTCACCTTCTCTGTGGAATTGAATTTCATGGGCTGCTTGGCCACCCACTTTACCTTTCAGAGCAGGTATAGTGCGTTCTCCCTTGTGCGCTCGCAATGTAAACTGGCGTTGATCTTCAAGTGGGAGGTGAATTACACATAGAAGACCCTGCACACTTCTGCTGTCTCTACACACCAGCACAAGTGTCAGTGGCTAACATGTGTTACGTTGCTAAAATGGCTGGCTCTTCTCTCTGTAGTTTTATAATGCATGTCAAATATTAATGCCTTCTTTCCATCTGCTTTGAAAAGAGCAGGTGCAGAATTTGACATGTGAAAGTCATTAGGATTCTTCTGCTGGAAGCATGTTCTACAGGGTGGCGGGTCATCAGTGTTCTATAGGCTACTAGCCCACGGAGCCCAGGGGCTGTCATTGTTTTGAGCAAAATAAGGGTGATGCTTCTGTTCAACCCTCCAGACAACTCAGGAGTCAAAAGAATGTATCCATTCCTCGGGCAAAAAGCTCATAAGAGGAGAGTATTTACTGGGATATTCAAGTTCACATATCATACTGGTCCAATCATCCATTAATTCAACACACACACAGATGCTACAAAGAAGAACAAGACAAGCCACGGTCCTTCCTCTCTTGCAGTCCAGTGGGGAAAGCACACCTGTGAATAAATAGTTCTGTTTGGTAAGTGTTACAATCGTGATAAGATACAAATTCTTATAGGGTGATAGAGGAGAGAGATACAAGCCCTGCTTGGGTTTGGGGTCAGGGAAGGCTTTTTAGAGGTGAAATTCAAGCTGGGTCTTGAGGGATGGGTGGGAGCTCATCCATAGAGGAGAGAAAAGGCTTTGTGGGCAGCAGGAACACTCAGCATGAAGACACGGAATTCTGCAAGAACAGGCATGGGGGCCAGGAACCAAGAGTCATTCTGGGTGACTGGAGTTTGACGTGTGGATGGGATAGTGCAGTGGGTGAAAAGACCACAGCCAATGGGGCCCTGGGGAAAGGGTCTGCATGGCCCTCTGTTCTTTGGTTGGTGGAGTCATTACCAGCACAGACCCCCATCTCCAAAGGTAAAGACTGTCTCAACTTGCATGCCAGTCAGAATCATGAACCTGCAGTTTGCACTGGGCTCCTAAGGATGTCTGGATGTACCCACTCCTTCCTAGGGTCACTGTCTTTCACGTATCCACAGCAGAGCAGCAGATGTGCAGCTGTTCTGGAATTGGTGAGTTTCAGCCCTTTTCCAAAGACTGTCTTTGCACACCAGCTCCTCCCTGCATCAACCAGGCAGCCTGAGCTCTCTTAATTGCTGTGATCATTATCGTTATAATAATGAGATGGGCTCCCTCACGGAACCGGATCCAATTGTGCGGCTGCAAAGTCTGCTCAGCTTAGTGCCCGGGTCTCCACATCACCGTCAGATGAGTCATTGGCAGACAGAGGTAATTGGGAGCTGGTAGCTTCGCCGGCCGAGACAGGAGACGGGAGCGGGTCACTGCAGTAATTTCGCATGAGTGCAAAGGGCAGCCTTGGGTAGTTTCGCTCTCTCTCTGTGAAACAATAGAGCTGTTTGAATTTATCTTGGGGCAGGAGCAGAGGGTGGGTGAAGCTGCAGTAAATGTGACAGACTGACCTCCAAGTGGAATCCTTCACGTGCTCCTTCCTGATGGCCGTCTGGACCACAGACAGTGAGGTACGGAAAAGTGTTTTCTCTCTCCCCTGCCTCTGTCTTCTTCCGTTACGATTGCACCTTTTGTGTGAGGAGACAATCAATTAGACCACAGCAGAGAAGCCCCCATGCACTAATCCCTTCTTCAGGAAACCAAAGGCACCCTTAGAATCCCTTAGAGTAAACCTCACTGCAAGGAACAAACCTCATTTTTTTAAAAAGTGCTTATTCACACTATCCCTAAAGCTTAGATTTCATGGCTGTAATTAAAAAACAAGGATCTTACTTAAAAACTTAGGTTCCATTAAAAAGCACACACAGGATGAACTATCCCACAAACACTGGCTCAAAAATAGAGTCCTGCGGATGAGGGAGGTGGCATTTTAAAAATACAAATGGAGCGACTTCCCTGGTGGTGCAGTGGATAAGAATCCGCCTGCCAATGCAGGTGACACGGGCTCGATTCCTGGTCCGGGAAGATCCCACACGCCACGGAGCAACTAAACCTGTGCGCCACAACTACTGAGCCTGCACTCTAGAGCCTGCAAGCTGCAACTGCTGAGCCTGTGTGCCACAACTACTGAAGCCCGCCCACCTAGAGCCCGTGCTCCACAACAAGAGAAGCCACCGCAATGAGAAGCCCACGCACCGCAATGAAGAGTAGCCCAGGCTCGCCACAACTAGAGAAAGCCCGCACACAGCCAAAAATAAATAAAAAAAAAAAAAAAATGGAGAGGACCAAATGGGAGTAGTGGCAGAAGTGTGCTCAATCACTCAATCAACTCTAGAAGATTTACTGATGGCAGAATAAGGCATTATTGCTTACAATTAAAATAAACAGAGAGGACAGCATCTCTACCCAGTAGGAGAATAAGCTTTTCTAGAGCAACATTTTCAACAAGTCGAAACAATAGATACTGTTTAAATAATGGAGTGCATTGTGGGGTGGTGCAGGGGACAGCATCTAGAAGGGAGCTCTGACTGTGAACCTGTCCTCCCAGACAGGATGATCCTGGAGTCCCAGCATTCTGTGGTTGCCGGGAGACAAGTAGAGATTGGGGGCAAAAAAGGCTCAGAGGAGTGAGGTTCCAAGACCCTGCTTGGGAGTCTGCAGAGGGAAAGGCGAGTCTGGCCAAGGAGGGGGTGGGGCACGTGGCCAGTGATGAACAGAAGTCATCACAGAGAGAGACGTCAGGAAGTCTTCCCAGAAGCCTCTGGATGGACCCTCTACAGGCCTCATGCAGGACCAGAGCTCTTACTGGGCTGTTTGCTTTGCACATTTTCCCATCTGCTGGCGTCCAGAGTAAGTGGATTCCCAACTCCTTCCTCTCTCAGAAAAGCCACGGGGCAGCAACAATTATGATCCTATCTCATTAACTGTTTCCCTCCCTCCTCCTGCCCCAGTCCACTTCTGGCTTTGTTTCCCCAAATCTTCAGGAAGGAATGCCACGGGAGTTTCTAGAATGAAAAAACCCTCTTTTGGACTTTTTGACTAACCCAGTGGTCTGAGCACAGCCTTTGGAAGCTGAGGTCCTAACTACGCCCACTGGATGTGACCTTGGGAGGTCACCTGTGTTTTGTCCACCGTATTGACAGTCAGCAGGGAGGGAGTTGTCCCAGCTGTTTAGAATGTCAGTGAAGGCAGGTGTGGTGGTGTTATTCTCACCAGCATAAAAATAATATTTACTGTAAATCATTTGAGTTGCTTCATATCTGCTAATCACAGTCAAAAAGGAAATAGTCTCTCTGTTGGATTACAAATATTATGACCCAGATAAGTGACTGGGTGGTCAATTTATTTTCATCCCAGGAGCTCTTGGCATTGGGGTGGAAAGAGGAAATCTGTAGGAACTCCAACACCAACTCCAATGTCATTAAAGGAAATCTCCGTTGTTTCATAGCCTAAATTTTAGTTTCCAGAGAAACACTCTGACGAAGAAATGAAACCATACTGATCTGCATCTTTGTCATAATATAGTTCTAAACACGGATTTAGGAATGTTGTTTTGTTTTTCCACTGGAAATGAGACAACATGTTGGTGTTTACCAGGCTATAGGCTGTGTCAGAAGCTCAGTGCTGTTACCGTGGCAACAAGATGCTCTTGCACCTATCTGCAATACCGTCATGGCTTTGCTTGGACCATTTCCCAGAGAGTCTGGAGGGTTATTCCCCAGTGGACATTTTGACCTGACATTACATTTACAGAGTCAACCAAAGAACTCATACAGAGTATTCATCTTAGACTCAGAAATCCTCAGAAATTTTGCTCCCCGCCCCCACCAAAAAAAGGCAATGATCAGTCAGAAGTCTGTGTGAAGTCTAACTTAGCAGCCAGGGAGGGTAAAAGGTCAGGACATTCTCTACTGAAGAGGCATGATTTGGGTCCAAGAAAACAAGGAGCCATTTGCCAGGCATCATAGTTGAAGTCAACCTTAAGAAAAAGCAAAGAGCCAACACAAGGTCCCAAAGCCTCTGCTGGAGGCTGCAGAGAGCCCAGAGGAAAAGCAGGAGCAGCTAGAAGGAGAAAGAGAACGTTTTTAGGGAAATAGATGCATAAATATAGTCTTGAGGGCTTCCCTGGTGGCGCAGTGGTTAAGAATCCGCCTGCCAATGCAGGGGACACCGGTTCGAGCCCTGGTCCGGGAAGATCCCATATGCCGCGGAGCAACTAAGCCCGTGCGCCACAACTACTGAGCCTGCGCTCTAGAGCCCGCGAGCCACGACTACTGAAGCCCACGCGCCTAGAGCCCGTGCTCCTTAACAAGAGAAGCCACCGCAATGAGAAGCCCGCACACCACAAGGAAGAGAATCCCCCGCTCACCGCAACTAGAGAAAAGCTGGCGTGCAGCAGTGAAGACCCAGCACAGCCAAAAATAAAATAAATTTATTTAAAAAAATATAGTCTTGAGAGACTGTTCAGTTCTTTATAAGAAGCCATGGTCTTTAGCATGATTACGCTCAATACAGGTTCTGCTAAGTGTTAACGCTGTGACCTTGAGAAGGAACTTGACCTCTCTGAGTCTTGGTTTCCTTACTGGAAAAGTGTGGTTTATAATATCAACTTCTGCAGGCTTTTGGGAAAAGTATTGATAATAAATACTGTACCATATGTGAGTACTGTGTCATGATGTCTGACACGCAGTAAGTGCTCAGTGACCCCCTTAGCTTTCTCATTCATCGTCTATTGGGCATTGGCAGGTGACGCAGACATTCAGATAAACATGTTTCAGTTCCTATCTTCAGGGAGCTGAAAGCGTCATTGGGGCGGGAGGAGGGGATAGGTATTCATCTAATGGTCATGCAGTGTGACAAGTCTGAGAGCAAAGGAGCAGACAGAGCGTCTAACCATATCAGAAGAGTTGGGTGGGGCGCCAGAGGAAGTGGCCCCAAAACCATGCCTTGGAAGAAGCACCGGAATTTACCAATAGAGAAGTAGCTGGAAGGGCATTCCCACCAGAATGGCACCAGGGCAGAGGACTGGACTTCCTGGTGCATGGACGAGCTTCAAATGATCGGGCTGCCACACTGGGCAGTCACCCAGTGCCCTTCAGCACCAAGGCCTCCGGGACAGTTCCCTGATCACTGCGTGTGTTTGGGGGAGGGGGTGGAAGGGGTGCTGAAGGACCACAGACTACCTTAAAACTCTGAGCTCACCTTGTCAAAGAAAGTCAGTATATACTAACCGCTTGCTTATTTTTTAAAAATAATATTTTGATCGTGATATAATTCACATACCATACAATTCACCCATTTAAAGTACACAGTTCAGTGGTTTATAGTACATTCACAGAGTCATGCAACCATCACCATAGTCATTTTTAGGAGATTTTCATCCCCTCAAACGGAACCACCTGTACACATCAGCAGTCACTCCTCATTTCTTTCCAATCCCCAGCCCTACGCAACCACTAATCCACTTTCCTTTTCTCTGGGTTTACCAATTCTAGATATTTCATATAAATGAAATCATATAACATGTGGCCTTTTGTGACTCGCTTTTTTTTACTTAGCCTAATGTTTTCAAGATCCAACACTGTTGTAATATGTATCCGTACTTTATTTCTTTTTATGGCCAGATAACTCCACTGCATGGATATAACACATTACTTATCCATTAATCAGTCAACGGATATTGTGTTATTTTCCCTTTTTGGCGATTACAATGAATGCTGCACTAAGCTTTCATGTACCAGTTGTTGTGTGGACACATGTTTTCATTTCTCTTGAATATGTACCTAGGATAAAATTGTTGGGTCATAGAGTAACTCTACATTTAACTATGTTAGGAACTCTCAGACCCTTTTCAAAACTAGATGCTCCATTTTACATCCCTGCTACCAGTGTACAAGGGTTCTGTGTTCTGCCCATCCTTGCAGTGCTGGTTATTACCCATCTTTTTTATTTTAGCTGTCTTAGTGGGTGCTGTGTAGTATATCATTGTGCTTTTGATTTACATTTCCCTGATAGTTAATGATTTTGAGCATATTTCCATGTGTTCATTGGCCACTTGTATATCTTCTTTGAATAAGTGTCTATTCAGAACCCTTTGCTTATTTTTTTGGGGGGGTAGTCTTTTTATTTTTGAGTCACAAATATTCTTTATATAATCTAGATACAAGTCCCTTATCAGATATACGGTTTGCAATTTTTTTCTCCCATTCTGCGGGTTGTCTTTTCACTCTTTAATGGTGTCCTTTGAAGCACAGTAGTCTTTAGTTTTGACGACATCCAGTTTACCTATTTGTTCTTTGTTTATGGTTTTGAAACCTAATTTATAAATGGCTTTGCAATTTTGGGTGGTTCAGCCCTTTACATACTTCTTCTGGTATCATGCATAGATAGGAACTGACCATAATGTCTGGGAGAGAAAAAAGTGCTCAAAGAATGTTACCTACAAGAATGAACAAAATAGGGCTTCCCTGGTGGCGCAGTGGTTGAGAGTCCGCCTGCCAATGCAGGGGACACGGATTCGTGCCCCGGTCCAGGAAGATCCCACATGCCGCGGAGCGGCTGGGCCCGTGAGCCATGGCCGCTGAGCCTGCGCGTCCGGAGGCTGTGCTCCACAACGGGAGAAGCCACAACAGTGAGAGGCCCGCGTACTGCAAAAAACAAAAACAAACAAACAAAAAGAATGAACAAAATAATAATATAATAATGGAAACAACAATAAATAACAATGATTATTATTATACAATATCTGGCAAATTACTTACCTCATGATTGTTGTTTCCTTACCTAGAAATAGATAAGGAAATAGAAAGGAACTTTGAGTTTGAGTGTGTATTATATACCAGGCACTGTGCAAGGTATTTAAACAGGTAAATGAAAATCCTGAGACTCAGAGAGGTTAAGTAACATACCCATAAAAATGAATAAACGGGAGCCTCAATTACAGAGTCAGGAGGCCAGAAGGGGGCGCTCTCCTGTCCTGTGACCATAGCAGAGCCAAGAGGAAGAAGAAAGACTCCTCTTCTGTCCTGGCAAGGACTCAGCCAATGAAAAGCCATGGGCTCCTTGTTTACTGCAGCCTTCCAACTTCCTTTTCCCTTAATAAAAGCATCTCCTTTCCTTGCAGTTCAGGGACTTGCATGTGGCTCACCATAGTTGCAGACCCTGAATTACAATTCTCTGCTGATCCCAAATTAAGCCATCTTTGCTGGAGAAAAATCTGGCAGTCTATTTGTTTCAGGTCAACACACCCAAGGTCACACAGTAAATTGTGAAGTGGAATGGATTTGAACCCAGAAAGGACTGGCTCCAATATCTGTTCTTCTTCTACCATCAATGTAACACGTCATCATAATGCATAAAATGTCTTGAGGATAATTTTTTTAAAACCCTATTCTAGGGACTTCCCTGGTGGTGCAGTGGTTAAGAATCCACCTGCCAATGCAGGGGACATGGGTTCGAGCCCTGGTCTGGGAAGATCCCACATGTCGCAGAGCAACTAAGCCTGTGCACTCTAGAGCCCACGAGCCACAACTACTGAGTCCCTGTGCCACAACTACTGAAGTCCACGAGCCTAGAGCCCATGCTCCACAACAAGGGAAGCCACCGCAATGAGAAGCCCACGCATCGCAATGAAGAGTAGCTCCCTTTCACCACACCTAGAGAAAGCCTGCACGCAGCAAGGAAGACCCAGCACAGTCAAAAATAAATAAATAATTTATTAAAAATATTAGTAATGCCTTTAAAAACAACAACAACCCTATTCTACCTACAAACAGCACTCACAGAGTGTCAAGTGGTTTGGTGGAAACTCAGAGTAAAGCAATCAATGATATTCCCTGAAAATGCGAGGTTATAAGGTTTTCTTTTTGTTCTTTGCAAGCTGAAACTTGACTGTATGCCATTTGATTAATCACATAAAATTCACTTACGAATTAAATTCCAGAAAAGGGCAGTCTAGAGCAAAAGGGGAGGTCAGCCAAGGTCTTGGAGAGGGCGCAGAGAGGCTCATGTGAGAATTGCATAATATCAGAGGTGAAGCCCCCCATCCCAAATGCATGACCCTTCTGGTACCCCGTTCTCCAGAAGACCTGGTTGGAGGGGATTGGCTTGGTGGAAACTCCGGTGCAGGGCCCCTTTGTCCATGGCATCAACTCGGTAATGTCTCTGAAAGCAGTTCATCCTGAGAAGCCATTGCAGTAGACCCGAGAATCAGAAACTGATTATTTTGAAGTGCTGGTTTAAAATGCACATGGGCAGTAATTGAATGCTGCAGGACCATGAGTATAACTGATTACAGAGGTAGTCTTTTTTGAGATGACTCAGTCGCTACGTGCATTGATTTTGCTGCTAATGCGTGTCTGGCAGGCAGGACTTCAGAGTGGGAAGTATTTGCCCCATGCAAGCAGTGAGAACATTCATTAAGGTGATGGATTCCCTCTCTGGTCCTGGAGCACTTCCTGTCCTGAGTGATAAGGAAATATTTAAGGCCCCAACAGCTCCCTTGAAAAGGCTCTCTTCCAGGGCAAAACACGCAGCGCCTCCGCAGTGCCTTGAGTTCCAACCATGCTGCCCTGTCACTGAAGGCGTCCACTGTGCCTGCTCGTCCTTCCCCAAACCAGAGTAGGCACCAGAGTGGGCCCCTGGGGCTGCTGGGACAGGTGTCGCCATCACCCCCTTGTATTTCTGTGTCCAGAGGGCAGAGGTGTGCTGGGCTGGGTGGGGCTCCTCCCAGGTGGACCCAGGTGGAGTGATGTCTGGGGTAAAAGCCTTCTGCTTGAGGTCCCTCTCCTTCCTGCACCATCTACCTGGCTCGCCAAGGCATGACGGAACTGCAGAGTTTTGCTTTTCACGTTTAGTTTCCTGTTGAGTTCATACATGTTTCTATGTTTCTGGGGAAGCTGCCAATTCCTATAGTGGAAAAACCCCTCTCAGCAACTTCAAATGTGATTTTGGCCTTTGGACAAAACCCCTAAGAAGAAAAATTTCCCAAGGCTGCTTTTTTCTTCTGAGAAACAGTGCCAATTTCTCTGCAAAATGAACTTTGGATAAAACAAAAGAAAACAAAACAAAAATAACAAAAATCCCCAAACTGTTGCTTTAGGCCAAATGGATGCCTGTCCCAAGTCTCCAGCTTTCCAAAGATCACATCCAGGCTACCACTGAAGGACACCGGGCGATTCCCTGACAGGCTCACACAGCCTTGGGCCTGGAGGGGTGCACATGGGAGGAGGGCGTGGTCTCCTGCCAGCTTACAGACAAGGAAGCCTCTTACCCTGAACCCTCCTTCCACTGAAGGGAAGGAGCGGCAGGTGTGCAGCATCCTTGGACACAATTTCTGTGGGAAGGCTCTGCTCTGCTCCAGGAAGGTGAGGTTCCCCAGTCTCTATAGGGACCCCACCACTTCCCTACTCCTTCATTTCTTCACAGTTCTGCTTTTAAAGCAGACCCAGCTGGTGCCACAATTCAGAGATGCTTCTTAATCATTGATAATTTTTCAACCAGGTAAAATCCTTCATAGACGAAGGGAATTTACCGATAATATAACCTAGTTCTCTCAGTTTTATAAAAAAGACCCAGAGAAGTCAACTTTGGTTCCAGCCATACAGCTAGTGGATGGCAGACCCAGAACTAGACCCCAGTCTCCTGACCCCTGTCCAGGGCATGCTTGACCAAGGCTGTCACCATATTATATTTTAAATAGTGGCCGGGTTGGAGTTGGGAGTGAGGGGATGGGAGAGTGGAGAGATGCATGGTTTTGACCAAGTGGAGTAACTGACAAAAGGGTAGAAAATTCAGCATCAGGAGGGAGAAGGACTTTCAGACCAAGTGGTCCTCTAGTTCCTTCTCCTCTCCCAGATCCAGAGGTTAGCAGTTACATCTTCAGGTATGATTGAAGGGGAAGGTGTACAAGGAAGGACTTGGCTTGTGTTGAAGAGAAGCGTGGCTTAGCAGACTTTGTTCACATGTGTGGTTCACAAGATCACTAAAAGGACCAAAGCCTATTCCTGGGTAGGATTTGTGAATTTTTTTTTTCTTTTTTTTTCGGTATGCAGGTCTCTCACTGTTGTGGCCTCTCCCGCTGCGGAGCACAGGCTCCGGACGCGCAGGCCCAGCGGCCATGGCTCACGGGCCCAGCTGCTCCGCGGCATGTGGGATCTTCCCGGA
Source organism: Aethalodelphis obliquidens (assembly GCF_003676395.1). Classification (NCBI taxonomy): domain Eukaryota; kingdom Metazoa; phylum Chordata; class Mammalia; order Artiodactyla; family Delphinidae; genus Aethalodelphis; species Aethalodelphis obliquidens. The sequence continues at coordinate 41,061,230 of NW_020837955.1, read as the reverse complement.
CCGGGGCACGAACCCGTATCCCCTGCATCGGCAGGCGGACTCTCAACCACTGTGCCACCAGGGGAGCCGCAGATTTGTGAATTTTAAATCACAAAATGAGCATATGGCTTTAAGGTCTACAAGGAAGTGGATGCAATGTCATTGCTTCTGCCATTTTTATTCTAGCTGGACAGGAGTTATTGTTCGTGTCTAATCTTCCTCTTGTTCTGACATTTTCTAGAGCAAGGATGGAGATGATGAGTGTTCTTACACATTCTGTCACCTTTTCACACTTTTGACTTGGTGTGAAATTTTAAGGAAGAGCAAATGTATTGAAATGCTCTCAGGAACAAGAATGTCCAATATATTTGACTTCCAGAGAGACTGGAGAACTGTTTCCATGAAAGAAGTCTCCTTGTCCCCCAGGTGCCTAAAGACATCTGTGCCCAAGGAAAAAACCAGTAAACGGCTTTGCAAAATGAAAGCTGGAGCCCTTCAAAGACAAGTCTGCCCCAGCCTTGGCGTGCATTCCTACGGGCATCGAATTTCAGTTGAAAAGTATCATTAAATAATATTTGTTTTGTAGGTAAATACTGGGTTAGAAAGCCGAGGAGCAACAACTAGTTTGCTCTGGTTGTATACAAATTGCCAGTCAAAGTGCAAGTCAAGGGCTCTGTGTGGTTAGACCCATCCAGCACCAGTGAGCTGAGCCCCTCCACAGAGTGTGTGTGTGTGTGCGTGTGCGTGTGTGTGTGTGTGTGTGTGTGTGTGTGTGTGTGTGGTTGGGAAGGGGGTTGCAGAACTCAAAAGTCATTGTCTCCAGGCAGATGAGTAGGGTCTTCCTCCCCCACCCACCCCCATTGTATGTCTCTTCTTTCTTCTTTCTGTCATCAATTCATCAAACCCATGCAGTATCTCTCCAGGCTGAGCAAAAAATAATGTCTTCTACGCCTTCTCTTTGCCAACACAAGTTGGGTCCCAAGCCTGAGTGACATGACAGCAATAGCCTGTCACTGCTTGTCACTGAATCTGTAGATTGCATGCACGGAGCTGCATGTGCTAAACACTCAGCAAACATTTGAGGCATGGATGAGTGAACTGGCGAACCCACCGTCATTTTCTTGATGATACAATGGAGGTGAAAACTGACACTTTTTCTTTGGTCCATCCTCACAGAGTGAGAGAGGCAGAGCTTGGCCATGGATTGAGAGTGTGCCTTAGTCACATGCCCCCCACTCCCCTCACATACCACTTCCCAGGCTACAAGAACGTTTTTATATCTCATACATTTATTTTGAGCTTTGGCTAATTTTCCTTGGAAAGTCATATTGAGGATGAGCTGAGAATTTGCACACTCCAGCAGACTAAATAGAAGTTTTGTTTTTCTCTGACGTAAAAACCATCTGCAAGAGGCCAGTCAGGCCTGGTACGGTGGTAGCTCCACAAAATCATCAGGGTTCCAGACATCTTTCACCTTTCTTCTCTGCCATTCTCAGGGGGTCCCCCCTCATCTTCATGTGCTCAAAATGGCTCCTAGGGCTCCAGCCATCATGACTGCATTTTAGGCAGGAGAAAAAGGATGAAGACAAAGAACAAAAGGCAAAGAGGCTGTACACAACCTGAATATGCCCCTCCCTACCCCAATTTTAAGATTTTCCCAGACCTTCAACAAACAACTTTTGATCATACTTCATTGGTCAGAACTTAGTCACAGGGAAACCATATTTCCACAAGATGATGAGAAATGCAGGTTTCTTTTTTTTAAACCAGATATGTTTCCACCTCCTCCAATAATACTGAGATCTTGTAGATAAAGAGAAAAGGGAGATTAATAGTTATGAATATGATTATCTCCATTTTCAATTGAAGCACTTAATTGATGAACCTTGAGAATGAATGCCTGTCACCAACATTCCTAAAATATATAACCCACTGAATTAAAACACATATGACAATAAAACCTTGGGGATTTTTGTCATGGCTCAATTATATATGCAGTTTTAAACTAATTGGGTGATATTGAAGGGTATTTTTAAAAGGATAAATTGACTTATAAAAACAAAGTTAGAATAGTAAAAGTTTAAAAAATACATTGTGCTTCGTGTCTAAGATTTATTACATTTCATAGGACTTCTTGTTAGAAAATTATTAAAGAAATCTGTAGTAGAATGTTATTAGTTAAAGAGTCACTACAACTTTAAATTCAGAACTTCATCCCAATGGTGGAGTGATGTGGTGATGAGAGTACGGTTAGCTATTTGAAGAAGAGGCTCTTCAAGTTTGTGTGTCAACAGCCCCATTTTTATCTTAAAAGTTGTGCTTATTGAAGTTCATCTCTGTATATAATTTTAAAAGCCCTGAGATACATTCTCCATTTAGCCATCAGCTATTAGACTTAGCTTTTACAAAAGAGCATAAAAGACTATAAAACAGAATTTTAAACAATTCATACTTGCTTTTCTTTCAGCTAATCTGAGTGACTGACTTTTTTTGTGTGTACAGAGAATGCATTCTGATGACATGTTGTATTTAAAACTCAAAGAGCATGCACTGAGCGCCTCCTCTGGGCTCCGGGAATAGAAAGCAGGCAAAGGAGGACCCTACCCTGGAAAAGCTGGCTGCAGTGTAGTCTGGAAAGCAATGAACGGTAGGGCTCTGGACATGGGTAGCATAGCACTGCATAGGAAGGTGCCGTTCAGTATGCCACAAGCTTCCAGATGGATGCCAGTAACTGTTGTCTTCCTAGGAAAAGAGTCCTCAGTGATTCTTGGTTTTTTTTGTTTTTTGTTTTTTTGTGGTACGCAGGCTTCTCACCACTGTGGCCCCTCCCGTCGTGGAGCACAGGCTCCGGACGCGCAGGCCCAGCGGCCATGGCCCAAGGGCCCAGCCGCCCCGCGGCACTTGGGATCCCCCCGGACCGGGGCACGAACCCCCGTCCCCTGCATCGGCAGGCGGACTCTCAACCACTGTGCCACCAGGGAAGCCCCCTCAGTGATTCTTTATGGTCCACGTTGCTGTGTTTAATCTCCATGCCCGGGTGCTTTCCTGGTGCGCTGGCCAAAGCTGATAAAACCAGAAACTGGTGAATGAGTAGGAGGCAACCCTACGTGGAGTTTCCTACCAAAGCTCTGCAGCAGCCCAAAGCTGCTCACTGGGAAGCTGTATGAGATGGTGGAGGATAGGTGGTGGTTAAGATGTTGGTAGGTGGAGGAATAAGACAGTTTGAAATTAAAAGTCATATCCAGCTTCTAGCTCTGACCCTTACTAGCACATGCCTAGCCTAATGGACATATAACATCTGAAAAGCACCTCGGAAGAACCTGTACCTTTGGGAAAATTAACCTCTACTCTCAGATCCTTATCTGTACAACTGGTGATGATTTGTTGGAAGGATTTAATAATATCATATCATTACAGTGTGTATCTTGGTGTCCGGCTCATAGAAAGAGTGGAGTCAAGGATAACCTGCCTTAACCAGGAATGTTCATGGATGAAGAGAAGGTGGGTCACGTGAACTCACGTGATGTCCAGTGATGCTGAACGACTCTCTGCTCTGGATCGGGATTTCACCTTGAATGTGAGAGAATTCACAAGGGATGAGTTGCCGATGAGGACATAAAAATATTTTCTATCTTCCTACATACTGCTGTGAAATCTTGTAGCAAAATTCTATTTAATGATATTTTATATCAGAGAAGGAACACACAGATTAGTTTTAAACAAGTAAAATCATGTCAAATGGCCAGAAAATATAATAAAAAATTTATCACTGAAAAACATTACTGAGAAGTCTTTTACAACAATAAAGGTACATTGTAGGGCTTCCCTGGTGGCGCAGTGGTTGAGAGTCCGCCTGCTGATGCAGGGGACACGGGTTCGTGCCCTGGTCCGGGAGGATCCCACATGCCGCGGGGCGGCTGGGCCCGTGAGCCATGGCTGCTGAGCCTGCGCGTCCAGAGCCTGTGCTCCGCAACGGGAAAAGAAAAAAAAGTAAGAAAAAAAAAAAAAAAAAAAAAAAAAAAAAAAAAAAGATGTTAAAAAAAAAAGGTACATTGTAGAATAAGACTGTAATTGTCATTAGTCTTTATGTACCAAATAATATATAATATTATTAGCATCAGTGTGCATATAATATATAATGATAATAGGACCAATATGCATAATATTTAAACTCCAAAAAACGCAGGAAAAAAATGGACAGAAACACAATAGCAATGGGAGTCTTAAGTAACCTCTAATAGCCTATCACAGACCTAGAACACAAAAAATAACAGGTGATATAGACAATATTTAAAACATAATTGATAAAACTACCTAATATATATATATATCAAACTTTATTCTATTCTACATAATGGTGAATACATTTATTTTTTCAGTGCCCATGGAGTGCCATTAGCAAACATTGACTCTATATTAGGCTACAAACAACATCTCAACAAATTCCTTCCAAAATGTAGAACAGATGCAATCTCACTGACATAATGAAATGTACTTGCAATTTTTAACAGATATGAAACTAAAGAACTCTAGGAACTAACACTAAATAAAACAAATAATTGAAACTTTGAAAAAAATCTCAATTTCCAGTACTGGCAGAGAAATTAAGTGATCATGCAAATCCCTACAGATAACAATACAAAAAATGAGTAAAATTAAAAAAAAAACCCAACTGTTGAAAGACATGAGAAAGAATCTAAAAACAAATGGAAACTAGTGAGGTTTAATTTCAAAAGGCTGAAAATGTAAGAGATAAACATGGTGAGTTTGTAGCTGGCTGGAGCAAGGGTGCTGATCCACCCCAAGGCTAGGGCTATAAGAAATGGTAGCTGCACAAAACATAATTTTACTTCCAGAGAACAAAGTTCAGAGCTGGCTGGGGAAACAGCCGAACACTGAAAGTGGAAATTATGGCAATATGAGAACCTGAGAAAGAATAAGACACAAATTCAGAGAATAAACTCCAAAACCCTGACTGACAGCTAATTATGCAGATATAGGAGAGAGAGACCCCATGAAAAGCAACTAGAGGACAGAGGAAAATAGATTCTTGTTAAAAGAATGGAAAGAAAAACATTTAGATAATTGGGGAAAATATGCTACTAATGAATGGATAGAGAATCTCAATAAGGAAATGAAAACTATACAAATGTTGGAGCTAGGGCTTCCCTGGTGGCGCAGCGGTTGAGGGTCCGCCTGCTGATGCAGGGGCCACGGGTTTGTGCCCTGGTCTGGGAAGATCCCACATGCCGCGGAGCGGCTGGGCCCGTGAGCCATGGCCGCTGAGCCTGTGCGTCCGGAGCCTGTGCTCCGCAATGGGAGAGGAGGCCAAAAAAGTGAGAGACGCGCGCACCCCACTGTAAAAAAAAAAAAAAAAAAGACAAGGACTATTACTACAAAGAAGAACACTTTTTATATCACGGCAATATTAATTTACTCTTTTTGCCATGCAAAACTTTTTCTTGTGAAGTCAAATTTATCAATCTTTTCCCTCACCTATTGTGGATTTTGAGTTTCCCCCACTCAACCTATATAGACAAGTTCACTCATATTTTCTTCTAGCACTTAAAAGTTTTCATTTTTAAAAAATGCTTAAATCTCTGATCCATTTTCACAAGCACTGAAAAAGTAGAAGAGTCATGAGAAATTTTTGCCTCAAAATCTACAGAAAGTCTTGATTGGTGCAACTGAATTAAGCTGACATTTGTTGGTTAAGAATGATTGGATAGGAAAGCAAAACTCTCCAAATGCGTTCTCTTTTTACGATCAAATGAGTGAGAAATTTCACAGGCCTGGACTAGCTCAGGCTCCTTATAGGTTTCTTGTTGGTTAAAGTCAGCAGGAAGCTGCTGGGGCATATGGTTTGGGAATGGATCCTTTCTGGAAAAGACAGGGCTGTGACTTTTGTTTCCCAGCATGATCATGGTCATTGAGTCTCTCTTTGGTATTAGTAGCTTTCAGAGTGGCTCCCATAACTGTCCAGCAGGTGATGTGTGGCTCTATGCTAAGCCCAGGCCTAATGCATGAAGACGGGTCAGGTTATACAGTAGCAATGAGACAGGCAGACACCCGTGGGGGGTGAGGAATCTCTACACAGGCTCTCTTGATTCCAAGCGTTCCCATGTCTGGCTTTTCACAATTATAATTTATTAAAGGCGTTAGTGGGATCCTGGTTAAGTTTCTCATTTTATAGAGAACTCACACAGTTCGTATTTTTGTCTTTTTAGAAAACATACCTTCAGGATTAGAATACACATATACATGTATACACAGACACGTTTTATCTATCTTCTATCTTTTCTGGCTCTTAGATCAAGATTTACTGCTGTGCTGTTTCTTTTGAAATACAAGTTGATTTGGAGATCCATAATTGTTATCAAATAATATGTATAAGGCTTCCCTGGTGACTCAGTGGTTAACAATCCACCTGCCAGTGCAGGGGACACGGGTTCGAGCCCTGGTCCAGGAAGATCCCACATGCCGCAGAGCAACTAAGCCCGCAAGCCACAGCTACTGAGCCCGCAAGCCACAACTACTGAGCCTTCAAGCCACAACTACTGAGCCCACATGCCACAACTACTGAAGCACGCGTGCCTAGAGCCTGTGCTCCGCAACAGGAGAAGCCACCGCAATGAGAAGCCCGCGCACCTCAACGAAGAGTAGCCCCCACTCGCCACAACTAGAGAAAGCCCGTGCACAGCAACAAAGACCCAATGCAGCCAAAAATAATAAATAAAAATAAAATTAAAAAATTTTAAAAAATAATATGTATAAATAGTATGCTTAAGTCTATATTTATGTATAAATAGTAATATATGTATAAATCATAGGTATAAATCTCAGTTCCGGTGACATGCAAATGTTGGAGCATGTGAGGATCTTGCAGTCACAGGCACTAATTTAAATAGTTTTAATGTGATACAGACACCAAGCTTGCAGGGAGAGAGATGTTCTTGGAATATCCTTCAGTTACGCGATACTTTAGCAGACTTACAAACAGATGTGTACTCCAGCAATTAAACTGGAATCTGCTTTTTCTCATCTCTGGGAGGTGGGCCTCCCTTGGGGTGTGGTGGAAAGGGCCCAGAAATCAAAGTCTTGTGGCTGAGGCTAGAGTCCTTGTGTGGCTTCTTTGAGGCTAACTTCTCAGGCAGGGACCAGCCGCTTAGACTGTCAGCCTTGACTTCTGCATATGGAAGCTCATGATGAAATGATGTAAAGTTCTAAAGAAATGATACTGGAAATTCCCTGGCAGTCTAGTGGTTAGACTCCACACTTTCACTGCTGAGGGCACAGGTTCAAACCCTGGTTGGGGAACTAAGATCCCGCAAGCTGAACGGCATAGGCAAAAAAAAAAAATTAAAAACATAATAAATAAATGATACAAATGAACTTATTTACAAAACAGAAACAGACTCACAGACTTCAAAAACAAACTTGTGGTTACCAAAGGGGACAGGTGAGGGGGTGCGTTAAATTAGGAGTTGGGGATGAACAGATACACACTACGATATAAAAATAGATAATCAACAAGGAACTACTGTATAGCACAGGGAACTCTACTCAATACTCTGTAATGACCTATATGGGAAAAGACTCTGAAAAAGAATGCGTATATGTATATGTATAACTGAACCACTTTGCTGTACACCTGAAACTACCACAACGTTGTAAATCAATTATAGCGCAAGATAAAATAAAAATTAAATTAAAATTAAAAAAAGAAAATAACACACCTACCTTAAGGCTTGTTTGTGGGACTCAGATGGATCATTTATGTATAATAGGCAAATTGGTCTCTTGGTTGTGGGAGGACTCAATCACACTGCTTGGGTTCAAATCCCAGCTCTGCACTTAGTTGCTGTGTCATTTGGGCAAGTTATTCAAACCTCTCTGTGTTTTAGTCTCCTCACGTATAAGTAAAGATAGCAATAAGTCCTACTTCTAAGGTTGTAAGAGTTACATGAATTCATTGGTTAAAAACCAGTTAGAATGAAGTCTGGCACATAGTATGTTAGCTCTTATTATTACAAAGAAAGACAATTAGAGAAATGTTCTGGGACTGCAGAATAAACAATTAACATGTGTTGTGTCCCTACCAGGTACCAGGCACATTCCAGGTGTTTTATGTATATTTCATCATTCAATCCTCAAAGAACTGCCGTAAGGTGGTGTCTTTTACCGTAGGGGAACGGGAGACCCAGGGAGCTTATGAATTAACTGGTTTCCCTCCAAATAATCCTGAGGGTAAACGTAAAGCCAGTGTAAGAAGCCAATACCCAGATTCTATGTACTCAACCATAACTTTTTCCAAAAGTGACCACTTCTGTATAACCCCCTCTTCACTAGGCCAGCCCCTCTTGGGACCATAAGCACCCACCCCTTTGCCCTGGAGGTCAAGTCCTAACTGCCCAGAGGACTCAGCCCGTGCTTAGCCCACCAGCCTCTTCTTATGCTACCCCAGTGCTGGGCACCAGCCACGCTGATCTTTCATGTCCCTGAAATATCTCTTCTTCTCTTGCTTCCAAGTCTTTGTGCTTTCCTGCTGCCCAGAATACTTTTATATTCTTGTTCAGCGTTTTATTTAAACAAAAGTATATGTCACCGTGAAACACAGGCAAAAGGCTTGAAAAACAATCTCAGGGACCTAAATTTCTTTTGTTTGTTAGTGGGCTGTGCTGAAAATTCTCTCTCTCTGTAAGAGAAAATAGACAAGGACACAGAATATTTATTACTCAGTGGGCTAAACGCAGAAAGCTGTTTATCTGGCTAATCAGGTTGACGCCATGGACTTAAGTAAGAATAGACTTGACTGTCCTTTGTTTTTTACCATTAATTAGAGATTCTCTTCTATGTTCCTTGACATTCAATGTACGGAAGGAATGACTCCCTGAAATGTCAAATTATTTTACTGCAGAGCCTGTTTTAATTTCTTAGGAATATAACCTTTCAAGCAAAGGCTTATGTTAACTCTGAAGTTGGTAAAACATGTTCTACAAAAACAGTATGAAATCATTAAAGTGTTTGTTCCAGGATAACAGGATATATAGCAATAGTTCATCAAAGATGCCTGTGATTATTGGATTACATTGGAAGTAAACACACTTGGCTTTTATCTCTTCTCCCTTTGTTACTCTGAAAATGGGACTGTACCCTGGGAACTTGCTGGCAAGGAAAAAATGCACCCATCCCCAGCTACCTGTATTTAAAATGTCTCTGGAAGTTTCTGATGCAAACGTACCAGAATGCTGTCTTGCTTCCATCCCCTAAATACTGTGTCAGAACAGTTTTCTGAAGTTTCCAACTGTCACTCCCAGAATGTGAAGCTCTATCTGTGCCCGTCTGCTGATGGGTGATAAAGAGCACCTCTCCCAGACAGCACAGCCCACGTGCCTTCAACTATGAAAACACATTCCTCAAGCAAATGTTTTCTGACCACCTACTGTGTGCCAGGCTGCTTTCCTACCAGGGCTCCAGGCTTTGCAAGCCACACACAGTCTCTGTCACATATTCTTCTTTGTTTGTTTGGCTTTGCTTTTGACGCTCTAGAAACTTAAAAGCCATTCCTAGCTCAGGGCCACACAAAAACAGGCAGTGGACTGGATTTGTCCTGGTGATATTTCAAGGTGATATTGTGATGAAAAATGCAAACACAGCCCCACCCTCAAAGAGTGATGGAGAAGGGTGAGTCGTCTATGAGTGGAAGTAAGAGGGTTGTGAAAACAAAGACTCAAAGGCCAAACCCAGAGAGGCTTCCTGGAGGAGGGACACCGCCTGTGCAGGGAGGATAGGGGTTGTGAGGACGACTGCAGTGGGCACACTGGGAGGAGGACCGGGGCCGAAAAAGTTGTTTGTGCAAAGTTGGTGAGGCAGGAGAGAAAAGGAAAGAGAAAGGCTGCACTCAATAGCCTGAGGGTGTCAGTGTGGCCTAAGGAGCCTTGCAGGGTGTTCAGCCGCGTGGGTTTAAAAGGAAGAAGGAGCTACTGAAAAGTGTGAGGCCAGGAGGCCAGGAGTCATCAACCTAGGGCTGCAGAAGTGGGTGGATGGAGGGAGCCCCAGGAAATGTGGTCCAGAGGGAGGCGGCGGAGGAATGCAGGCGAGAGAGGATGGAGCGTGGACTGACCTTGGAGCTTGCCAGCCCCTCTTAGGCCAGTTAGAGGCCAGAGAGAATGACTAGGAGGTGAGCCTAAGCCCTCTCCTTATAGGAGAATTGCTTGGAGAGTGGAGAGAGGGGCTTTGAGATCAGCCTGGGACCCTTCCCACAGCCCGTGGGACCTTCCAGAGACGAATCAATCTTCCACGCTCCCCTATTGCCATAGTGATGGAAAGCGAGGTTCTGCTAACAGACAAAAAAGTGCCCAAACCCTTGTCCTGTGTTTACTGAGAGTACATCAATGTGCCCCAAACCTGGATCTTAGGGGCCTGAAGAGTAATCAGCCTACTCGGTCTACCGGGATTTGACTGTCCGGTTAGGGAGACAGATAGGCAATGTGACCACAACGCAAGAAAGAACAAGATGCGGCAAATGAATGTTTAGAGATGCGTGGGATTCTGCTTATTTTTCCCAAGTTGTATTATTGGTTAATACAACAATCCACTGTTTTCTCAGTGTATTTCTCTGAGGCCATGATAATAAGAGTGTCAAGTGGGCAAAGGCAAACCTAGAAATCAGCCAGCTAAACTCTAGGCCAGGATGAAGAGAAAAGTCAGTGATAAGCGCAGATCTTTCCATTTTATAATAGCAAAGCATTGTTTCTGTGCAAGAAAATCCCATTTTCAATTAAAAATTTCAATTTTCATATTGGTGCTTAGTGCGGGAGCTAATAATTTTTGCTTGCGGTATACTGCCAACTTCTGACAGCAAGAGGTAAATAAGGGATGCATGTTCTCAAAAAAACAAAAAGTCACATTTTTTTTTAGTGGGGATAAAAAGATACAAATAATCATGCCTTAGGGTGTGCTATGGTCTAAATATCTGTGTCTCCCCCATTATTTGTATGTTGAAATCCTACTGCCCAAAGCAAGGGTAGTAGGAGGTGGGGCCTTTAGGAGGTGCTTAGGTCATTGAGGGTAAAACCCTTAGTGAATGGGACCGGTTCTCTTATAAGAGACCCCACAGAGCCCCCTGGCCCACCCCTCCTGCATGGAAGGTTATCAGGAAATGGGTCCTCACCAGATACTAAATCTGCTGGCACCCTGTCGTTGGACTTCAAGCTTCCAGAACTCTGAGACAGAAATTTCTGTTGTTTATAAGCTACCCTGTGTGTGGTATTTTGTGCTAGCAGCTGAAATGGACTGAGACAGAGTGTCAGATGTCACAGAAAGTGTGTGTGTGTGTATATGTGTGTGTGGGGGGGGGTGTAAACGTGGATAGGGAGCTGATTCATTCTGTCTGGGAACTGAGGTAAGATCTTTAAGGAGTATTCGGGTTGTGGTGGGAGATGGGGAGAGAGAAGGGGCACTTGGCCAGGGCACTTGGCCAGGGCACTGGCCCTGGCATACTCAGTGGGGATGAGAGAGAGGAGTTATGGTGGAAGAGAATGGAAATGATGTAGGACCAGATGGTAAAGGACCTTGAGTTAAGGTCCAAATGATAAGGAATTTGGACTTTATCTGACACTCATGGTATTTTAAGTATGGTGGTACCGTAGGCAAAGGATTGGAGACCATTGAAGTCAGGAGACCATTGGAACACCCTAAACAGAGATGGTGGAAACCTAAGCCAAAGTTGTGGCAGTAAGGATGGAGAGAAAGCCTCTGAGTTAAGAGTTATCTAAGAATGAGGTTTATTGATGAAATAGAGGGATGTGGGGTGGGCATGGTCTGGTGTCTCAATGGACCATGGTGAATACAAGACTAGCAGTTGGCTTGGTGGGGAGGCACCAAGGTCCAGATTGGCAACGTGGAATTTGAAAGGCTGATGTGACATCCTCCTAATAGCTGGAGATGTGGGTCTGTGATTGAAGGGAGAAGGTGAGGCTGGAAATGATTTAGGACTCCACAGCCATCTGGGCATCAGTCAGCTCAACAAAGCAGGGATTTTTGTTTCTTGTGTTCACCACCTCATGACCAGGCACATAGTAGGCATTCAATAATCTTTGAAAAAGGTATGAAGAGGGCTTCTAATTTCAGCTCTGACATGTAAAGGGCTTATAAGTCATCACTCCCATCTTCACAACAAGAAAAAGCTGAACCAACTGAAGACCAATGACTTCTCGAAACCATCAGAGAACAAACTGTCACCCTAAGATCTAGAAAGAAAGGCAAACCTAGAGTCCCAGCCGAGATCTGCTTACCTGGAACAGAAGCTACTGGAGCTATAAACTGTTAGACACACTTACAGGGGGAATTTGAAAAATTGCTCAAGGCTGAATGCAGACAAGAGTGAGAGTGAAAAGCCCTCAGGGGGATCACAGTCTTAGGGTTCCCCTAGACTTTCCTGGGTTTTGTTTACAGGGATCCCTCTAAGTTATCATGCTAAGGAGCCAAGAAAACCCCTTGGAAGTCAGGAAAAGGGAAAGGATATAACCATCGGGAAATACACCCAGAGTGTTCTCCATAACAAAAGCCTACTTTCCAGGGAAAAATGAATTTTACCAAAGCCTTGCCTCCCTTGGGGAAGAACATTTCTCTGACTCTAGCACCCTCTGGTATTCTTGCCCAAGAAAAGTGAGGGGGCACTAAGAAACACCTGTGAAGGTCACAGCCCAAGGACACAGACACACTCAGAGACTGAGATGGAATCACAAAGTAACAGAATGCTTCCCCTCCCCCACACAGTGGATTAGACATGAAAGAACTACAAGCTGCAGGTTTCTAAGGAAGAGGACTTCAGGAAGCCCAAAACCAACAGGAGAGACAAAAACAAGGACAATAGAGAAATGTGAAGCTTCTGGCACCTACTGCAAATATTAAATGCAGCCCAACCTCTAGCCAGATGAACACACAGCCTCACAATAAAGGTCAGTTTACCCAATCCATCATGTTTAGCTTTCTGCAAAAAATGACCAGGCATGCTAAAAGGCAAGAAAAAACAGTCTGAGGAGACAAAGCAAGCAACAGAACTTGTCTCAAATATGACACAGATGTTGGAATTATCAGATAGGTGATTTAAAATAGTTATGAATAATATGTTAAGGACTTTAATGAAAAATATAGACAACATGCAAAAACAGATGGGTAGGGACTTCCCTGGTGGCACAGTGGTTAAGAATCCATCTGCTAATGCAGGGGACATGGGTTCAAGCCTTGGTCCGGGAAGATCCCACATGCTGCAGAGCAACTAAGCCCATGTGTCACAACTACTGAGCCGGATCTCTAGAGCCTGTGAGCCACAACTACTGAGCCCACATGCCACACTGTTGAAGCCCGTGTGCCTAGAGCCCGTGCTCTGCAACAAGAGAAGCCACTGCAATGAGAAGCCCAAGCACAGCAATGAAGAGTAGCCCCCGCTCGCTGCAACTAGAGAAAGCCTGCATGCAGCAACAAAGACCTAATGCAGCCAAAAATAAAATAAATTAAAAATAATAATAAAAAGATGGGTAATGGAAGCAAAGTGATGAAAACGAAGAAAAAATTCAAAGGAAATGCTGGAAATCAAAAACACTACAACAGAAATGAAGAATGTCTTTGATTGGCTCATCAGTAGACTGGCCATGGAAAGACTCAGTGAACGTAAAGATAACTCAGTAGAAAATTTCCAAACTGAAACACACAGAGATAAAATAATTAAAACACAACAAAATAATAAAGAACATTCAAGAATTGCAAAATATATAACACACAAGTAATTGAAATACCAGAGGAGAAGAAAGATAGAAAAGGGCAGAAGAAATATTTGAAGTAATAATGGCTGAAAATTTTCCAAAATTAATGACAGACACCAAACCACAGATTTGGGAAGCTCAGAGGATACCAAGTAGGATAATTACCCAAAAATCTCCCATCTAGACATATCTTATTCAAACTGCAAAAAATAAACAAAGAAAAAGAGATAATATTAAAAGATACCAAAGCAAAAAAACCCACCATACAGTTATTATTGAAATATAAAGATGTCTGCTACCTTTTCCACAGTACATTAGCATGGTTGACTGAGTTGAGAAACAGAATCTATGCATAACTCTGCCATTAACTGGAAGACCTACTTTGAACAAATTATTTGACCTTTTTCAATCTTCATTTATGTTATTATGGCTGGAAGCAGATTTAATTCCACGTATGAACTCTGAGAGACAGGCAATGGCCTCCTGAAGGACAAAAATGAGAAAGATTCTGAAGGTAACTGAAGATGGAGTGGATAAGAATCCAGTGATTGATTATTAATGTCTGCCCTGAGAGTAAGGAATGGAGAGAAAAGTGCAATGTTATTAGCCATCCCTGGAATAATGATCTCAAATTGTCATTCTAGCTCTAAAAGGCTTGAATTTTAAAATACTTTTTAAACCAATACAACTTCAAGGTTTTAGTTGGAAACAATTATTTGAAGATACTCATCACAGGTTTTTATTTTTTAGGTGGTGCCTCGAAGCTTCTGACCCTCTGCTTGATATCAGAATTGAGACCTGAGTAAGGAACCTGTCCCTACTTTCATCTGGAACCTTGGTGATGGTCCCCAAAACGTTTAGGGACATTTAGTCTTCTCCTTTTGTTGTTCACCACTATATTCTTCTGCACCTTCTCTTCTTAAGACTCCCTTTCTCTTTCCTTAACTCCTCCTTCACTCCCTCCTTACTTAACTTTTACCTCTCAACAGGTAACTTCACCTTTTGCTTCCCAGAGAAAGTAGAGCCTCACGTGGAATCTCCCCCTCCTCTCCATGTGGTAACTGCAATCTTTCTTACCTCCTTCCCTCCAGTCACAAAGGAGCATTTCAGGGGTAAGAGGGTGGTAGGGGCTGAAGATGCCCATTTTTCCTGATAATGGCTTACTGATTCCTTTTTCTTTTCTTCTTGATTTGTCTTTCTAATTGCCTGCTTTATTCATTTTTTGAAGAAACAACGCCTGAATTTTTTGATTGTCTATATTGTTTTGTCTTCCATTTCACTCATCTATTTTTATAGTTACAATTTCCTTCCTTTTTCTTTTTAAACCATTTATCTCTTCTAGTTATTTGTATTGAACACAAAACTCAATAATTTTTTTTGTGTGTGTGTGGTACACAGGCCTCTCATTGCTGTGGCCTCTCCCATTGCGGAGCACAGGCTCTGGACGCGCAGGCTCAGCGGCCATGGCTTATGGGCCTAGCTGCTCCGCAGCATGTGGGATCTTCCTGGACCGGGGCACGAACCCGTGTCCCCTGCATTGGCAGGCAGACTCTCAACCACTGCGCCACCAGGGAAGCCCCTCAATTATTTTTTATATCCTTTGTTTTTCCTAAATACATTGATTAAATAAATGTAATGCTAAATGTTTCCCTCTAACAGCCATCTTTTAAGCACTTTTACAATTGTTCATTTCAATTCTCTCTTTACCCCATGACATGTTTAAGAATTTAAGAATTTTAAGAATTTATTTTGGTATCCAGACATTTTTAATGATCTTTTATTGCACTGTAGTCAGAAAACATGGTCTATGTGACAAAGTCCTTCCATCATTGTTGAGATTTACCTTTGTGATCTAGTCTGTGGTTACTTTACAAAATAAAAACTGTAAGAAATATGTATTAATATAATTTTAGCATATGGTTCTAACTATCTCTGTTATATCAAGTTGGGCAATTTTGATATTCAAGTCCACAGCATTACTGATTTTTTTTTTATCTGCTTGATGTAGATAGAAGTGGGTTCAAATCCCCTACTCTGTGGGTTTGTTAAATGAGTGTCTTTCTGTCAGCTTTTCTTTACTGAATTGTGAGAAAATACTGTTGGTTATATATATTCTTTATATCTTTTTGATGGTCAATTTCTTTTATTATTGTGTATTTTTCTTCTTTTTTCATATCCATGTATGTTCACTTAAATTTTATTTTTTATTAGTGTTGCTATACCAGCTTTCTTTTTGTTAGAATGGGCCCTCTATTTCTTTTTATATCTCTTCACTTTCAATTTTCCTTGAGGTTTAATTCCAGGTATATTTCTTATCAGCAGCTTATAGTTAGATTAAAAATACATAAATCCAATCCTCTGATTTTATTAGAGCAGTTTATCATTTACATTTATTATGATTAATTATGCATTTGGGCTAATTTCTACCATCTTATTTTGCATTTACTCTTAACTATTTTTTCCCACTCGCCTTTCTATCCTCTGATAAATGTTGACAACTTTTTTCTGTAAAGGGCAGATGGTAAACATTTTAAGCTTTGTGGACCAAGGGTCAAAATTGAGGATATTTTGTGATACTTATATAACAAGAGAGAAAAAAGAGATTTCCACAAAATTTTTACTGATGACATTCAACTTATAATACATAATTACAATAGTACAACATTGAGGACAAAAGCTAATAGTCTTAAACAAGTTTACTTTTTCTGGATATTTTCTGAGCTCATTTCTTCAACTGCTGATCTCAAACCTGATTTAATGAACACATCATGAATAAACAGTTTTTCTTACCCAGAACCTTACTTGGTCTGGTTGCAACTTCATTTTCATTTCCTAATTTTTGTGGAGAAATTCTGCTCTGGTGAGATAGCTTGTTTAGAAAATAGACAGCTATTTTCTAATTTTTCTGACCATCACTGTCCTGAATGGAAAGGAAAGGCTTAGTCTGGTAATGGTGATTAAAGTGTATTCTTTAGCACATGTATGTCATTGCCTGATAAACACAGTGCCTGGCCATCTAACTCCATGACAGAATAATCCACCTTCTACTGTGTCTTAAAATTGCAACACTTGAAGTCCATTTTTTTTTCTTTTCTTGTTTTGATATAATGGGTATGCATTGGTAATATAAAAAAAGGCTTGAAACAGCCACATACACGGTCCTTAAGATGCAGGGCTGTATCTGTCACTGGGACCTGCGGTGTGTGTAGCCATAAGACCCACATTATTCTCTAATGCAGCTGTGGTCTCTGATGCAGCGCCAGAGCAGCTATGGACCGCATAGAACTGCATGTGCAGGCTGTGTTCAGTACATCTATATTTACAGGCGTTGAAATTTTAATTTCATGTAATTTTTACATGTCACGAAATAGTCTTCTCTTATGTTCTCTTTAAACCATTAAACAATGTGAAAGCACTCTTAGTTTGTGGGTCTTACAGAAACAGGTGGTGGGCCAGATATGATCATTTGGAATTTCCTGGCTGTAATTTTTCTGTGCCCTCTTTTCAGTTTGGAGCCTATAGATTGTATTTCTGTTCATTTAAAGATTGCCCTTAATTTTTAAAATTATAGTACTGAATTCTATTTTATAATAAATAACAGTCGTGTGCTATTTTTAAAAATCATACCCATTGAATTATGTTTTTTTATATAATAAAGTCCAAAGTTAGTGATGTTTTCATGTTTCCATCCTGTGTCTGAGCTTTCCTGGGAATGCGACACAATGGATTAACATCTCTAGAGCAGAATTTGAGGACAGAGAATGCGGTGTTTCTCTGTCGCTCCCCCCCCCCCCCCCCCCCATTAGTTACAGGAAAGGCAGTGCGGAAAGTAGGAACACCAGTGACTTTGGAGTCAGACTAGTTCAGCTTTAATCCTTGGTCCCCACTGCCCTACCCACCTTGCGTGAGTCACTTAACCTCTTTGAGCCTAATTTTCTCGTTTGTAAAGCTAAGTTAATACCACCTTCCTTGCCTAGTAGCTTTTAGTAGCAGTCACGTCTTTAAAGCCCCTGCTGACAGTGAGCGCTCAGTACCAGGGCATCATCCTTGATGACCCAGCCCTGCCCAGTGCATCTTAGCGAGATTCCTTTCAACTGCAGGGATCTGTGTTCCTACAATCGAAACCCCAACTCTGCAATTTTGCTCTCTCTTGACACTGTCACTCACTCTGTAGCATGTTTGAAGACTTTGATTCGATTATCTCTAAACTGAACATCTCCACAAAGCCCACAGCATCGTGTCTGGGTTTATGAAAGCCTGTTCCAGTGGATGGTGAACAGGGCATGCGTCTCAGCATCGGCTCTTGTCATTCTACACCCAGTTATGCTAAAAGTCTTTTTTACTGTGGATGCCCCAAAGGGAGCCATGGGGTTGCTGTATAAACGAGCCCAGGTGAAATCTGAGCCGGAGAGGGGTTCCTCCTGAGAAGTCAGAAGAATTCAGAAACATCCATCTTACTAGTTACTTGAAACTACGTGACTTTTTCCTTTCATAAATCTCATTTTAATTTTGTGCCTGCCATGAATGCATTAATATGATATGTGTACTAACAGACTTATACATTCAAACCCAGAAAATGAAGAAACATTCCTGCCAGGGATGAAAAGAATTCTTGCTAATGAAGAAATATTATTATTGTAGATTCTTATATATATTACGTTTCTTACATATCTTTTATGTATTATGTATCCTAACTAGGGTGTTGTAGAAAAATGAAAGCAATAATGAATGGAAAAACAAGTTTAAGGGCAATATAGCTCTTAAGAATTGCATTACAAATGAGTCTTTAAAAGTTTTCTTCTTTCCTTCCCTTATAATTTCTTTCTTACATTGCATGTAAGTAGCATGCAAGGTTTAAGTAATATGCCAAATTCCTTTTAATTTTCCTCAATTAAAATATATGATGTGATTTATTCTTAACAGAAATTTTAAAATAATAAATCAAACAAACCAAAGTAAATAAAGTAGCAAAGCCATCCTGTTCCACTCGGGATTCCCAAAAAGCATGAAGAATTAAGCTCTAACTTTTCAAGAATCCTGAAACAGAAACCTTTCATTAAAGTATTAATTCTACTTACCCAAGAAAGTCCATCCTCCCCTAAACCGACCTGCCCTTAGGCTTCTAGGACTAAAGTGTTCCCAGCCCAGCAAAGCGAGGTCCAGTCAAAGGGCGTCATTTGGTTCAGGTGCAGAAGTTAATGTTCCCCTTAGGCAGAGGCAAACCGCCAGTGTGTGCAGGAGTCAGGGGCAGCCACGGGTGATGGATTGCTGAGACAGATCAGGGGCTCCGAGCCAGGCAGACACCTGAACACTTCTAGAAGATGCAGTCAAAATTACCAATTGTACACGCGCTCTGCCTCTCCCCATCTTTTAGTCCAGGCCCTGTGGGAGGGACACCGAAGCATGACCCAATTCTTGTCCTTACATTCTTCCGGCCTTCTTGGAAGCTGAGCCTCATTCTGGACAAGGATGTAGGTCTGGGGAGAGCAGAGGTGACAGGGAAAGGTATTCTGGAAAAGGCCCAGGCACCACTGGCAAATAAAGACTCATCCCTCCGATAAATGTGTGTACATAGCTAACCTCTCATCAAGGTGTGGCCATGGAGGTGTCAGCCTGGATTCTCTGGGACGTTGTTGGTATTATTATGATTGCTTTCGTGTTCAAAGTGAGAAACTAACCAGACCTTATTGGCCTCATCTCCCATCACGTCTCTGGCTTTTCCTACGCGTAGCTCCACACTCCTCAGCACACAGCACCCCAGCACAGGGCACTCTGCCCGACAGTGGTCTCCAAGGCTGTGTCTCATTCATTTTTGTATCTGCAGAGTCCAGCTGAAGCTCTGGCTCTATATATGGAGGAATCAGGCCTGTCATAGGAGACTAGGGGGCCTATGAAGGGAGGGAGAGTATATGGAAAGCTTAGGGTACAACTCTGCCCACTCACACTCTCATTCATTCATTCACTTGCTACCCTCCCCCCACCCCTACAATATCGTGTCTACAATATGCCTGGCACTGGGGATGTTCCTGTGAAATAAAGCAGGCACCTCCTCCCCACATAGACCCCAGGAGAGGATGGAGGTGGTGACAGGGCCTTCTGGGGGCGGCTGATGAGGCAGCCCATCCAGGAGCTGCAGGAGCAGAGCAGAGGGGCACCTAACTTGGACTTGGATGCTGGGGAAGGATTCCTGAAAAGTGAGATCTCCCTCAGACCTGAAGGATGAAGTGGGAGGCAAGGAAGTCAGGGGCAGGTGGTAGGTAGGTTCTTGGTGACACAGCTCTGAATTCTCTGTGGCCTCTAGGAAACAAGCCACTTAATCTGAGTCTCAATTTCTGCATCAGTAAAATGGGGATAATAATACCTGCCTCCCTGGCTGGTTGTGAGGGCTTAAATAGATGATGTCCATTAAGCATTTAACAGAGTCCTTGTCACCTTGATGTTCAATCAGTGTCAGATGAATGAATGGGTGATTCTTGGGGGTAGAGAAAACCTCAAAGGCTCATCAGTTCAGTTAGCTCCATGTTAACGAAGGGATATAACTCTGATATTTTTTTCTGGTGAAAATCTAATTTAATATACTATTCATTTACCCTCTGCGAACTGAATGAAACTCAGAATATTCCACATTCTTTGTGTCCAGTCCCTGACGGGAGTTTACTGCAGGTGCTGGGCACGTAGCCTTGAGGAATGTTATTTAGCAAATTTTACATTAGATTAAAAGAGGAAGAGCTCCCAAAACTTCAACAAACGGATGCAGGGATGCGCCAAAGGCATCCACACCCGGGAACCTCGGGGAAAGGCCAGCTCTGGTCTCTTGTGACCATCAGCTAATAGATCTTCTAATAAGCGGACAGGCTTTATGTTAAAGCTCCTAAGTGATGCTGTGGAGAAGGGAGCAGATCACACTTGCTCCAGGCCAGGGCAGTGTTCAACCCCTGGCCTAAATCACAATGAAGTTATAGAGCTGAGAAAGCAAACAGACACTTGCGAGTTTTCGGAGTGTAGGAAACACAGCCATGAGGCAATTGTGTGTTTACAAATGAGATGGCTTACGGACTTGATCATAAAGTCATTGCTTTGGAACCAAATAGCCACGGTCCAGCCTGTAACTGCTCCTTGATCTCTGCCTCTCCCACTGGAAGGAGGCTTTGGGAGGGCAGCAACGGCCCAGGGTATTCACTGCCGGGCTTAATACAAAGGCAGGTACAGAGTTGACGCTCGGAAGATTTACTGAACACATCACATTTTATTAGGATGTGCGACTCCACCCCTACTATATTCTACGATGGTTGCACATGTTCCTCTCCATCTGAAGTCAAATTCTGAATGCAAATGTGATACTCTTTTTCTTTCTTTCTTTTTTTTGTTTTTTGGCTGCTTTGGTCTTTGTTGCTGCGTGTGGGCTTTCTCTAGTTGCGGTGAGCAGGGGCTACTCTTTGTTGCGGTACATGGGCTTCTCATTGCGGTGGCTTTTCTTGTTGCAGAGCACAGGTTCTAGGCGCATGGGCTTCAGTAGTTATGGCTCGCAGGCTCTAGAGGGCAGGCTCAGTAGTTGTGGTGCACAGGCTTAGCTGCTCTGCGGCATGTGGGATCTTCCCAGACCAGGGCTCGAACCCGTGTCCCCTGCATTGGCAGGCAGATTCTTAACCACTGAGCCACCGGGGAAGTCAGCAAATGTGATATTCTCACAGTATTGTTTGAAAATACTATGCCGTTGAGTATCATGGGTTTGTGCAGTCATCTATGGCTTTTTTCTTGAGGATCCTGGTCAAGACATGGCTCAACGATGTGTGTGTGTGCATGCACACGCGAGCAAACAGATATGTACACGTGAAGGTGCATTTCTGAGTGTGAGCCATAGAAAGGTTGCGTGTCTATCAGAAGCCCTTTTAGTTCTCATTAGATGAGCTTCTGGAGATCGCTTAACCCTTTGACTCAGCTTTTCTATCTGCAAAATCACAATGAACTTCAGTCTCCTGTTTCACTGAAGAGTTGCAATAATTACTGTAAGGTTATTTCCCTGAATAAAAAAATGCCACTTGGTTACAATGGATACACTCAGGAAATTAAAGATTAAAAGTTGAACATGAATAGCCCAAGGCGGAATTGTCAAAATGCAAAACTTGCGTTCATCATAGGTGGACATACTCAATGTTGAATCCATGTGTGAATTCCTACCTTGAAATCCAGTGCTCACTTTTTAAAACTCTAGTTACTACCCTTTAAAAAATACTTTTAACAAATATTTGGGTTTTCAAACACAAATGGTTCTTCTTTGCCTGGGACACCTCTTCACCCCATGACTGCTTCCAGGGGAGGTAATTTCATAATTTACTTTATTTTTATGCTCTTTGGTTTTTCAGTCACCTGAAAATTTCCACTATTATTTGGCAATGGAAAAAATTCCTAAAAACCTGGTATCCTGACAATTTTGTCTTTCTCTTCTGAAGTTGGAAACACATCATTTCTATACTTGAAACTATTCAGTGCCACTGAAATGTTGATTCAAATGAAGAGCTGAGTATTTCAGTGACACTCCATCTGTGTGCTTATAACATCTTACCAAGGCACTCCTTTTGTAAAGGTTTGCAGTTAGTTTTAAAACAGCTTGGAATTTTCCTCAAGAGAAAAGCCGTAGCTTACAGCACCTACCCCTGATATGCAAAAGCACAACATTTTGCTATTTCAAAGACCAAAAAGACAGAGAGGTGGAGATGGGACCCTGAGCCCTGGGGAGAGGATTCTTCTGGCCTCCTGGCAGCATTTCCTCCATCTGACCAAAAGAAGCTGGTCCTTCAGTCGCTCATGTGCAGGCTGTCCTAGAAACTAAGGTCAAATTCACTGAGTCCTGGCCCAAAGAAGATATTTAATTATAAACCGATAACAGGCTTCTTTGTTCTTTTTGCTTATTTTGATTTCAGTAGTTTCTTTCCTCTGGGAAAATATATCTTTGGGCTAATGCAAAGTGGTTCTGAAGCTGACTGCCCCAGGGCCCAGAAACTGCATTTTAGTCTCTCCCCTTCCCTGCCCCTCCATTATAAAAATACATCCAGACACATAGACTGTCATGGAGAAGGGATGGTTTCTGATTTCCAAATGCCCTGCACTGTCAGAATTACTTTAAATTCTACTTTTCTCATGAAGATTCCATCTATTTGGTTATACCATTACCAATTAATGGCATAAAGTATGAATGGATGAACCATTTTTAAACATCAAAAATTGATTTTTAGTCAAACAAACTAAAGGTTGAAAGATCTTTTTGAAACTTTTCCCCCCTCTATTTTGTCAGAAAAACCATTGTTGGAAGATTAAAAAAAAGCAGCTTCGTACCAATTTCTAGCAGTCATGCAGCTATGATACACAATGTTTATATACATATTTATCAGCCAATTTTCTGAAAGCTCTATTAATTGTAAAAGTGTACATTGTACTTTCCCAATGTTGTCAAACTTATTTTTAAAAATTCCTTTACTCCAAGTTTCCTGCAGATGCAGAGTCTAAACTGAAAATGTTGGAAATAGTGACGGATTCTTCACATGTATAGAACAGCAAGTGGATTCGAGTTACAGTATGTTGGTGTTTATTTTTTAGCATTTGTTGTTTATTAAATGGGCCTGAGAAAAAATTCTTTCTTTTCGTAAGGTGATGATTTTCTTTTTCTGGTTTTCTTAAATTGTATTACATTTGGGGAGTGTTTTTCCCCAAAAAGATTTTGGGTTGGTTGTAAGTTTGGCTGGGCAACATAGTATCACAACAGAGCCAGGACGCTGCTTGCCTTCCCACAGCCTGGCAGCAGAGAGAGGCGATGCTGAGCGGTTTGCAACTTTGTGCCTCACCACCCAGGCTCCAAATTCACCGCGACTCTTGGCTTGTTCTAGCCATGCCCGAAGCCCTTCCGCTTCCTCTAAAACTCGCGCCCTGGAGGCACCTGCTCTGCTGGGCTTGCCAAATCCCCTGCCCTCCTCCAAGCTCGCAGGGTCCTCTCCCTGCTCTTCCCCAGGGAAGACGCCTCTCCTGCACGCCCCCAGCGCAGGGAAGGTTGGTGCGAGGCGACGGCCGCTCCAGGAGGAACCTAATGATCCCGGGCCCCGGCCTCCAGAAGCTCGGGGAGGTCCCGAAGTCAAAATTTTTCCTCCCAATGGCTGTTGGCTGCAAAGATAACCTTCTGGGTAAATGTTATACAAATTGGGGAGGAGGGTTTACATTTGCACAGAAGGCAGCCGCTCCGCGCAAGGAGTGGGGACTCTGGGGACCAACTTGGGGGATGAGGGGTACGAAGGGAGAGGAAAACAGGAGTGGTTTCTCCGGCGTGCGAGTGTGGCTGGGTGGCAAACCTAAACCCACCCTGAGACTCCAGCGCGCTCCGCACGGCTCTGGCGGCCCCCGGAGGCGCCTGCTCCTACGACAGACTCAGGGAGGCAGGCGCTGAGTGGCAGGGAAGGAGCTGGTGTCCCCAGGGCCGCTCATCCGCAGCCCTCCTCCCATCCAGCCCTCGGGAAGTCCCTCGTACTCGCGTCCGGTCCCGACCGTCCCAGGTGCCCCTCGCTGGCTGCGCACTCCCCCCGACGGTGGGTGGAAGCCGGCTGGCCCCCCGGGGCTGCTCCGGAACCCCGAGGGCCTCCCTGGAGCGCCAAGGAAAGGCCCTGTGCGCTGGGTGAGCCAGGCTGGGAAGGAGGAGAAAATCCTCCCCGCAGGGGCCCGGGCGTCCCCACTAGCACATATGAGAAGGCTCTTTGGGGTGCGCCAGGTTCCTTCACAAAAGCTGGGGTGAGCGCCAGCCTGTGGCCCCTTTAAGGTGGAACCCCCTGGGAGCGTGGGTTCGAGGTCCAGGTCAAGTGGAAGCACAGGGGGAGTGGGGAGCTCCCGCTCACCCCACCTGGATGGTCGCCTGGGTGAGGGGTGCACGACGGGCTGGCTTGGTTCCCTGCATCCCGCCCCGGCACCCTGCGCTCCCTGAGCTGCCCTGACCCCTGCGGAGCGAACACGTGGGGCTGAGCTCATCTCCTGTGGACACCGCATGCGGGACAATCCCCGGCCTCCCTTCAAACTTCAGTCCCTTCCCGACTGTAGACGAAGTGACCGACGCGGAAGCCGGTGGCCGCCGTCTGATGGCCGGAGGCGAAGCCGAGCGCGGGGCCGGGGGCCTGGGTACCGTGGGCAGCGACCGTCGTGGATCTCCCGAAAGAAAAGTCGCCCGCCAGGCCCCCGGGAAAGGTACCGAGGCCTCCAGCCAGGGCGCCCATGGCCGAGGCGAAACTGGAGAAGCAGGCGGCTGCCTCGGGAACGGGAGGGGACGACGAGAGCCGCAGGTCCGGGGAGGCGGCGCCCAGGGGCTCCAGTTCCGGCGCCTCGGCTCCTCCCGGGCTCCGGGCACCCGAGGATGCGGCCGCGCTCGCCTCCCCCCTCCTCTTCCTCTTCCTTCGGAAGTTCCCGTTGTCGAACATCTTCTCGCAGTTTGGGTCCAGGGTCCAGTAATTGCCTTTACCTGCGGAAGAAGAAAGGGCCCAGATCAGAAAATCCGGGATTTGACCGAGGTGATGTGAGAACGTGAGAAATGGAGGTCAACTTCACCGGCCCCTCCGTGAGCCCTCACGCCCACCCCAAACCTTGAGGGGGTGTTCTGTACCGGATCAGGCCTCCACAGTCAGACTCGGAAGAATGTGGGCATCCCAGAAAGACCAGGGAAGGGCGACCCCCAGGAAATACAGAGCCTCGCTAAGGTCAAGGCCAGAGAGAAGACCTATGAGGTGCAGAGCCGAACCGGCTCTCCTCTGGCACTCGCTTTGCCAGTGGAGTGGAGCCCACAATGCCAGGCCTCTCTGCAGGCTCCAAGGCTTCCCAAAGCGGCATCTGATTTGTCTTAATCTTCCGGGTGGCCACCGTCTTTCCCATTTTACAGCAAAGGACACAGGCCCAGAGAAGTCACTCCAAAGGTCCCCCAGCAGACTAGCTTCTTCCTTAGCGGGAGCGCGCGAGAATTAGAGACTCCTGTTGCCCTAGACCTCAAGTCAGGGCCGCGGGCTCTGCTGGAGTCCTCGAGCCGTCTGCGGCCAAGTACGTGTCGCTTCCCCACCCTCCTCCCGCCTCGGCACCCTCAGCTGTGCAAAGAGGACCGGGCTGTCCAAGGCCCCCCGTCCCTAGAGTGCCAGGAGGCCAGCTGCGGGAATCCGCGGAGTCCTGGACGGGGCGTGGCGGTGAGCTTCTGTTACCTGGGTCGTCCTCGTCGCGGGGTACCTTCTTGAAGCAGTCGTTGAGCGACAGGTTGTGGCGGATGGAGTTCTGCCAGCCCGCCTTGCTGCGCTTGTAGAAGGGGAAGTTGCCGGCCACGTACTGGTAGATCTGGCTGAGCGTCAGCCTGCGCAGCGGCGCGCTCTGAATGGCCATGGCGATGAGCGCCGAGTACGAGTAGGGCGGCCGCACCAGCCTCAGCAGCTCCTGTTGGCCAGACAGGCTCAGCCACGCGAGGTCGGCGCCCGCCAGGCCGCCCGGGGCCCCGAGGAGCGGGCCAGGGGCCCCGTAGGGGGACGCGGGCGCGGGTCCCGGCGCGTAGGGCGCGGAGCTGAGCGCGGGCGCGTTCAGCCACAGGCGCGGGCCACCACCGCCCGCCACGCCCAGGTCGCCACGCGCGTATCCCGCGGGGTGCGCGGCCGCCCGGGCCTGGCCGTGCGGGGCCGCGCAGGGCCCCGAGCCGTCGCGGTAAGCGGCCATGGCCAGGCGCTCCCGGGTCTGGGCGGGTGGCTCCGAGCCGAAGCTCATGGGCGCCCCAACCAGCGCGGCCGCCAGCAGCTCCCAGTGCGGCCCGCTGGGCCCCGCCCTCCGCCCTTTAAATGCCGTCGGGGCCCGAGCCCCAGGTGAGTGTCGACGGCGAGCCCCCTCCCCGACAGTTTTAGAGGAGTGATGTCTCCATCCCCGCCCAGGGGTCAGCTTTCCGCCCCGCCCAGGTCCCGAGGCGCTCTCGACCAGCCGCTCCAGTAATTCCCAGACCCTGTGCTGTCTGCGCCATCTCGAGCCAGAATCTTGGCCACTGTCACCCTGGGTCCCCGGGGATCTCGCCGATCCCAGCCTCGTCAGGCCTTCAGGGCCCCGCAGCCCTGGCTGCCCTGCACCCTGCGGCAGGTACCACGTCTCGCGCAGGCCCCCAAGATTTCGGAGTGGGATCCCCGTCCAGCGCAAGCCCCCCTTGCTCGTCCACCGGGGACTCGCTGTGTCTTTTGGGACACCGAGTGAGCAGCAGAAGGGCCAGTACGAGCGGCGGAGAAGGCGAGGGGCCCAGGCAGGGTCTGGCCGGGTGCGGACGGTGGCGCTGGAGTCGTCGGGAGCCCCCGCCACAAGCTCGAAGGCAGACCGGACCCCTGTAAGCGCGGAGACGCTGGAAACTCGGGACGCCCCAGTCATCCAGGGAGCCCGAGACCACGCCTGCCCAGTCCGCGCGCAGTGGCCTCGGGCACAAGGTGCGGTGGGTGGCAAAACCCTCTGCTGGGTTTCCCTGGCCCCGTGAAAACAGGGACGTCCCCGCGGTGCGCCCGCCACCACCCGGCGGGCCCTGGCTACGCCGGCCTGGGGCCGCGCCCCAGGCTCATGCACGGAGCCGGGAAGAGCAGCGCCTCCCAGACTCCGAGCTGGGGCCCCTCGCCCTCGTGCGGAGAAGCGGTGATCAGGGTTCAGAGATAAGGAGACGGGCCCCGACGTTCAGCGCCCGCGGGGTTAGCACCCTTCTGGCAGAAATCGGTCTCGCCCTGAGACCTTCCCAGCATCCCAGGGCTGTGCAGGGTCAAAGCCAATACATCCAATTCCTTTAAAAATCAAACGTTCCAACCCACTTGTCCCACGCCGCCCCCTCCCCGCACTCTTGGAGGTGGGGAGGGGGCAGGAGGGGGCGCGTGGGCGGGGCTAAGGATTAGACGGAGTGAAAGCCCCGGGCTCTGGAAATAAGGGGCCCAGCTGGAGTCAGGCGTGAACGTCGGTGTGGTCTTAGGCCTCTCAGGTTGTGATTTCGAATTTCATGTAAAACAACCAATTTGTGGATCTATTTAACAAGTAGCAGAAGGGAGAGTCCCTCTATTGCCACGTGGGCCTCTCCTCTTAGAAGTAACAGCCTCCTGGGAAGTGGTCTCTGAACTACAGGCAGTTCTGGGGGTTTGTTTGCGCTCTGAGAGGGTAGAGACCAGGGACCCTGGGCTCTCAGACGACGGCAGGAAAGAAACCACCAGAACTGGTTCATGGAAGTTAGCTTCTCAGCCGGCCTGTACCGGCCCTCCCCTCTCCCCCTTCCCACAGATTTCCAATTGATGTCAAAAGCTTGTGAGCTGTGAGGATCCCAGGACCTTTCAGAACCCCTCCAC
Source organism: Aethalodelphis obliquidens (assembly GCF_003676395.1). NCBI lineage: Eukaryota > Metazoa > Chordata > Mammalia > Artiodactyla > Delphinidae > Aethalodelphis > Aethalodelphis obliquidens. The sequence continues at coordinate 41,033,140 of NW_020837955.1, read as the reverse complement.
CCCCTCCCCCATCACTGCAGGGATAGTTCTGGGGGGAAGGGGGACAGCAGTACTTGGGATGGGAAGCACGCCCCGGTTTTTTCTTGCTTCTGTGACAAACAGCAGCTGTTGTGACCACCTAGAGGGGTGGGATAGGGAGGGTGGGAGGGAGACGCAACAGGGAGGAGATGTGGGGTGTAGGTATATGTATAGCTGATTCACTTTGTTATAAAGCAGAAACTAACACACCATTGTAAAGTAATTATACTCCAATAAAGATGTTAAAAAAAAAAAAAACCGCAGCCAGAAGCATTGGCCTGTCAGTTTAGAGATTTTCAGTACATCCTCACCATTTTAAACACACGCTATCTCTGTAGATATGACAAGCTTTTTGGTGATGGCGTCTTAAAGACAGTGTCTTTCCGTCAGCAAATATGATTGCAGGCATGACTTGGATGGGTTCATTACCAGCAAACTGGGTATCAGCCCCGCACACACCCCCTCCCCTCCCCTTCCCTCCCCTCCCCTGTCCGTAGTAGTCATACCTAGTTTGCTGAGAGTCAGCAGTTTTCCACACCTGACATTTTGAAATGGCTGCTGGTTAGGGGGCAGCTTTCCAGAAACCACCCTTCATGAGAATGGGACATCACAGAAGCCACACAGCTCTGCCTTAACCCGAGCTATGGGGGTGACGGAGAAAGAGTGCGATGGGAGACACAGCTGGGTGGGCGGACTTGCCAGCCAGGCCTGAATCCACAAAGACCCGGCCCCGCCTTCCCTTTGTTCCAGCAGCTGCTGTGTGACCTGCAGAGGCCCTTGGAAGAAACCTGCTGCACCTTGTGGGGGGTTTGAGTGCCCAAGGCTTCAAATGTAGGAAAACTTGTCTTGATGGAGTGACACAATGATCTAGAGGAAGAATCAATTTTATCTGCACTTACCTGTACTGCATCATAATAAAATCAAAGATACTGAATTCTAAAGAACATCCTGGGTCATCTCTTATAATGTGAAAGAATAAAAACAGATGATAGTCCTTTCCAAATTCCTTTTCATTTTAACAGCCTTTCGTCCTGTTAATATTGTAACTCTTTACTACTTGTGAGTTTCAGGACTTCTAAGAAAATCAGTTGAATCTTCCTGAAATTTCCCTCAGTTTCACCTTATAGAAGTCATTACAACTTGTGCTGTGCGGGAATGTCCATATTTTAATCACCCTTCCTTGCTTTCTGAGCCCAGTGTGCATCTTCATCTCTACTGTAGTAATTTCCTTATTTTTCAACAGATTGGACTCATAAAATGAGTATCAGGTGATGCAGCGCAGTCATGTGGGGGAAAAATGTTTTAACATTTGAGTCGGTCTTGGATGGAACTCTGATGAGAATTTTCCAAGAGGAAAAAACAAACCAACCCCCCCCCCAAAACAAACAAACAAAGAAAAAACCTCAGGTGAAGACATAACAAGGGAAAAGGCTATGCCTTTAGAGTCCCCAGCTTCCCCTGTGTCCCTGGCCCTGCCCAGGAGTCCTAAACAGAACTGGTCCCCTCCCTCAAACATCTGACCCATTGCTTCTCCTTCTCAAACCTGACCCACTGCCTACTTTGTGGGTAGGTCTCCCCAACCTTCCTCCATTAGACTCCCAAGGACACCACAGCTGTCTTCCTTCCTCTGGTCACCGTGGGATAGGTGTCCTTTCTTCACCACGTCAGTCTCTCTCTTTGCTTCTCTTCAGCAGCCCAGTGTCTGGAAGGGTTGCCTCTGTTGGCTGTTGGTGCGTCCTTCTGTCTGGAGAACACACCTGTGCAGCCCAGACGGGCGTCCACCCCCACGGCTCCAGTGAACCTGCTCAGGCATAGTCTCTAGTGGCCTCTGTCACTCTAAGTCCAATGGTCGCTGTTACTCCTTTTGCTTGACTCTCAGCAGCTCCTGACACATTTGAGAATCAACACCCCTTTTTCTACCTGCTTTTGAACTCCGTCCTTTGGTTTACCTCCTCTTCTCTGGCTCCTTCTCAGGCTCTGGCTTGGCCTGCCCTCCATTCAGAGCTCTGTTCCAGGCCCTCTCCTCAGTCCTGTGGCTTTAACTACTGACCATAAACTCCCGGTTTCTCAGCCTCTTCACTATTGGCATATTGGGCTGGATAATTCTGTGCTGTCCTGTGCACTGTAGAGCGTTTAGCAATATCTCTGGCCTCTACCTGCTAGATGCTGGCAATACCCCTCTGCTGTGACACCAAAGATGTCTAAGACATTGCCAACCATTGCCTATAGGGCCAAATCACTCCTGATTGAAAACTTCTGCCTTAACTAATGATTTGGTCATTTTTATCATCCATTTGGATGTCTTCCTCTCCAACTCAACATGCACTGAATTCATTATCTTCCACACATGAGCACTGAGAGCAGCCTCTAGCAGATGAGGGCACTCCCTACCCCCCACAGCCATCGAGGAAGCAGGAACTTCAGTCCTACAACCACAAGGAACTGAATTCTGTCAATAGCAGGAATGACCTTGGAAGAGGACCAAGGTCCAGATGCAGCAGCCAACTCCTTGATTTTAGCCTGAGCAGAGAACCTAGCCCTGCCTTGCTTGATGTCTGACCTACAGAATGTGAGCTAATAAGTGGGTTTTGTTTTAAGCTGCTAAGTTTGTGGTAATTTGTCACACAGCAGTAGAAAACTTAAAAACACAACCACCAAACCAAACAGGGCCATGTCACCCCAGTTCAGAAACCCCACCTTTGTGGTCATAAGAAGGTTCCCACTTCTCATGGGGGTTGTGCCTCCCCCGAGAAAGGCCCTGCCCCTGTGCCCTTACTTCTCACCATCCCCTGTGTGGAACTCCAAGTAAGGCACGACCACTGCTGGTCAAGGCTGATTGGTGGGGTCTAGTTAACTTTTTTAAACGTTCAAAATTGGAGAGAACTCAAGGGGGTTTTGGTCTTTGAATGGATCAGTTACAACATCAACAAAAACCGGCCTTGACTTGTGCAGCTCTTCTCTGCCAAATAATGTCCCAAGTTCTGGAATTAGCTATGGATTTCTGGTTGCTTACTCTAGAAGGGGTCAGGTCAGGGGTCACTGTGACCAAGAGCTCAGGCCCAGGTGCCAACCGGACTTTGGTTTGAACCCTGTGGAACGTAGGTCAATGATTCCACCCCTGAGTTCCATTTTTCCCCCCACCTGTGAAGTGCTTTGATGTATTAAGTTTCTCAATGAATGCATATCCCGTCTCCTTACCACCCCATGGTAGTTCATAACTGAAATTTACTTCAAACTCTTATCACTGAGAAAAAGTATTGAGACAACTTTCAGACTGTGCAGACCTCTTTTCAGCTGGCAAATGTAGAAGGTGAGAGCCTTAGCTACAGACAGACTTGGATTCAAACCTTGGCTCTGGTCCCAACCACCCGAATGGGTAGGCTGCTTAACCTTTCCAAGTCTCAGTTTCTCCTTCTGCAAAGTGGAGCTAGTAGCGCCCAGCTCATAAGTTATTATGAAGACTAAATGAAATCATGCATGCCAAACACACATAAACATTAAGTACTTACTGACAGTAGGTAACGGTATTTCTTCTCTCTCTCTCATTCAAACATCCATTGGTCTAGAGAATCGAGACCTGATCCTGAGTTCACAGTTTGTCTCCCTACATGTTAAATACACTTTCATACCTAAATATGTTGTCCACATTCTTGACATGAAACTGAGGAAAGGCTTTATTATAATATGTTTTCTCCAAATACGCTCTAGCGTCCTTTACTAGGGAAAATCCTGGCTGTGCTGAACTGTGTTTAAACAGACCCCATCTTATTGATTTTAAAACTGTTTTAAATATTGTATGTTTTAATTTTTATTCTAAAAATGATCAAACATTGAATTCAAGTTTGTAAATTGTTGCTGTATTTGCTTCACCTCTGTGTAGCTATGTATTTTGTTACTGAAGCCTTTAAATACAAATTATAAATCTTTTGATTTATAATTATGTTTACCCTTAAACATGCATCAGTCTTTAAAAAAAGACATTCTCCTGTGTAACCACAATATTATAACCACAACTAACAAATTAGCAGCAATTCTTCAATATTATCTAATACACACTTCATACTTAAATTTCTCCAATTTTCCCTAAATAACTTTTTAGCCTTTTTCTTTTCAAATCAGAATCCAATGTGCCCACGAGAGCTATCTTGTATTTTTCAGGTACTTTCCGTTTCTTTTATTCTAGAACAGCCCCTACCTCCCTCTCAAATTGAATATTTAAAGGCATTGACTCTTTGAAAAGAGCAGTCCCACCATCTAGATGTGTCTGATGGTTTTCTCCTGGTGACGTTTATTACCATATTCCCTGCATTTCCTTTATACTGGAATTTAGCTCTCAAGATTGGTGCAGATTCAGGTTACGTGGTTTTCCTCCATCATATCAGGAGACACACGATGCCAGGTTATGCCTCTCTCACTGACTCTGAGTTTGATCACTGGGCTAAAGGAGTGACATTGACAAGACAATTAGGAACTAATCCATAGGATGATGCTTGGATACAATAAAAGTTCTCTGGTGGTCCAGTGGTTAGGACTCAGCGCTTTCACTGCCGTGGCCTGGGTTCAAGCCCTGGTCAGGGAACTAAGATCCCACAGGCTGCCCAGCACAGCCGGGAAAAAAAAAAAAAAAAAAAAAAAATCCACCTCCCCCCACGTAAAGGTATTCTCCCCAGGTAAGAATTGCTATTGATTTTATTTTCCATTAATTGTTGCTCCCTAAATCAATTACTCTACTGCGAGTTGCAAAATAAAAATTTTCTAACTCTGTCATTCTTTAACATTCATTAACTGTCATTTTTCTGTAAAACAGAGCCGTCATCAACTGGATTTATTGGGTTCCCATGAACTATAATTTATATTAAAAAGACCAGAAAATTACACACTTATTTCCCTTTATTGATCAATTTTAAGAGTAAGGAGTTGGTGAAACAGTCACCTTAATTGGAAACAGTAAGTTCTTGTTTTGTTTTGTTGGATTTCTCTGAGTATCATTATGGACTCATAAACGTTTATATATTTAATGTTTTAATAAATTATACTTATTTTTGTGATGTATATATTGTCCAAAACTGAGGCATTGGGGGTCCCTTTGAGCTGGCCACCATATCCTTTTTTTTTTTTTTTTTTTTTTTTTTTTGCGGTACGCGGGCCTCTCGCTGTTGTGGCCTCTCCCGTTGCGGAGCACAGGCTGCGGTCGCACAGGCTCAGTGGCCATGGCTCACGGGCCCAGCCGCTCCGCAGCATGTGGGATCTTCCTGGATGGGGGCACGAACCCGCGTCCCCTGCATCGGCAGGCGGCCTCTCAACCACTGCGCCACCAGGGAAGCCCCACCATATCCTTTTGACATGGTCCCAATAGGCATTGGCCGTTTCTTTGCTGTTTCACACAGCAGTCCTGGGCTTATTTTGTACTTTCCCTGACCCAGACCTTGAATCAACTATTTCTCCAATGGGCCCTGGCTCCTTTTTAGAAGGAATAGTATTAAGAGACTAAAATATAAGGAGTAGGATATTTTCCTGGCGAAAGGGGTAACATTGCTTTCAGACCTTTCAATGGACAGAGCTAGGAAATACATTTTTTAAAAATCATGAGTTAAGGGCTTCCCTGGTGGCGCAGTGGTTGGGAGTCTGCCTGCCGGTGCAGGGGACACAGGTTCGTGCCCTGGTCCGGGAAGATCCCGCATGCCGCGGAGCGGCTGGGCCCGTGAGCCATGGCCGCTGGGCCTGCGCATCCGGAGCCTGTGCTCCGCAACGGGAGAGGCCACAACAGTGAGAGGCCCGCGCACCGCAAAAAAAAAAAATCATGAGTTAATATACTTATTAAAATTTAACACTTACAAGGCTTGTTTAAAAAAACTTTATACCTGTGTCTTCTTTCTCTTACACTGGAAATCTGATTCCTAGTCACTTTAGCATGATTACTTCTTGCTGTATCTCACAGCCCACCTCCAATAACCATGCCAGTATCATTATTAACAGAAAAACTATTGAATGAGAATTAAGACTTCTTTGCAGTTCTTTTTTATAATCCTTAAAATACATCCCACTAAAGAAATATAGTCAAAGCAATATGTTATAAAGTCCCTTGAAACTTTTCTTTTCTCTGTGTGGTCTGTTGCTGTTTAGGCAGATGGTTGGGCTCGTTTCATTTTATTCCATGTATGTGTAAAGCCTGGAATTTGCTGAGCAGTAAGAAGTTGGAAAGCACACTTGGTCATTTAATTGTACAATATTTATTTTCTTTCCTGTATGTATTTAGTAAATAAATGTGATAGACGTCATATAGGGTTACTTGAGTATTAAAAGTTATGGCTACCTTTGGGATCATCTAAGGATGTTCTAAGTGTTGTGGTAACATTTATTATCTTGTATCAGGCAGACATTTTCAGGGACTGAGTGGGACCATGCTAACAGTGGTTGGCTTTGACAGTGAGGAAATGTCAGATGGACTCCGGTTTGAATCCTGGTCCTGCCAATTACTAACTATGTGATCCTGGATGAGTTAACTTGGACCCTCACTTTCCTCATTACTAATATAGTAATAGTAACTGTCTCCCAGGTCCCCCCCTCCCCACTGGGGCAGAATGATATCATGCATATAGAGCACTTTGCACGTTTCCTGGCATAAAATACATGGCAGTGAGTGTTATTAGAGCGGCAAAGAATAGTGCATTTTCTCTCTTCACTAGTCTGCTTTATTTTTTCAGAAAAAAAAATTTTTTTTTGTTTTAAATAATGAGCTTGCCTTGCCGTCATTGTAGCAAATAAACAGTAAACTCCAATAAGCTGGGGGTGAGACAATGATTTTATCCTCTTTAGAATCACGTGACGACTTTGTTTATTCATCCCGCCTCTTCCCTCTGTAATTATGTGACTGTACTGCCATCTAGTGGAAAGTCATAGAGTCTATTTCCTCAAGTAGCCCCGTTTCATAAAGAAAAATCCCACATTGATGTTACAAAATAGGTAGCTTAAGTTCCATTGCTTCCTCGGTATAAAGGTAACGAAATCGACAAGAGAAAAGAAATATTCAGAATCCATAGTCATCAGTAAAGATATTTTTGAATGAAAAGCATTTAAGGATATAACCTACCTACAGAGAGGGTAGGCTTCTTTCATTATAAAGGTTTCTTTTATATTTTTATGTCTGTATTAAATATTCTAATGCCAATTTTCATGATCATTCTATTGAATATTTTTTAATGTAATAAATAGACAGGACTTTTTAACATTTTACTTAAAAGAAACACTTACTGCAGTTAAGTACCACGAATATTCCTTTGATTAAAAAATAATAATAATGTATTTGGAATGAAAATAAAGTCGCACCGATGGTGAAGCTAAGCCCATCCAGTGTAGCGGCGGTGGCGGGATTGCCTGGGAGCCAGGGGACCGGCGTTCTCGTCTGGGTTGTGCCTTTCCCATCTTGGGTGACCTTTGGTGGGGAGAGTCTCCACCTGAGCTTCATCTGTACATGATCAGGTTGGATGAGAAGGTCTCTCATCTTCCATCTTGTAGATCCTTGAATCCTTAATTACTGGTTTATCAAAGTGAGGCCCGCTCTTTACGACTGCTACTTACCAATTATATGAACATCTAAGTCCTATTTCTCCTGTGAAATGTACGTGGTCATATAAGTAGAATAGATCAGGATGGAGACTAAGATGCTCCTGACTAGCGGATGGGGCATTTCTCCTCCTTCCTTGCTCCTGCCCAGATGTAACTCTGACTACACCTTGTAATGACTAAAGGTCAGAAAATCGTTTTCTTTTCAATTTCTTATCATTCTGTTTCTTCAACTTAATCGATGTCCCCTGATTCCTGACCACTCTGGTTCAGGAGTGAATCAGGCCAGCAAACACAGGAGGACAGAAGGGGCTGGGCTCCTGGCTGCTTCTCGCCAGAGATGCAGATGGAGATGATGTGAAACACTGAAAGGAATGGTGTCATTTCTCCATCGTTGGCACTTGGTCTGCTTAGGGGCCACAAGGAGAAGGTACAGCTCTCGTTTATGAAGACTGCTGCCCCTCCAGAAATGAGGACGGTCCGAGTGGTCTTCCAGGTCCGACCCATGCTCCGACCGCTTCTCACTGTTCTCCTGTCCTGCCTGACACAGAGCATGAGCTAAGAATGCTCGTGCCAGGAATCACAAGGACACAAGAGCTCACAGCCTGCCTAAGTGGCAGTGAAGTTAGCATTTAAGAGCATGGGCTCTGGAGTTAGGCAGTCCCGGCTTTGAATCCGTGTCGCTGCTCTGTGCCTTTGCCTAAGATACTAAATCTCTCTGAGTCTCATTATCCTTGTATGTGACATGCATATAATAATAATACCTGCTCCACTGGGTCAAGGGAGGATAAATCAGGTATGCACGCTAAGTACCTAGTTAGTGCTTAAAACATTATCATTCAAGTCACTAATATATAGTAAATCAAATATATTGATTTTATAATATAGTAATTACATTTTATATTTTATCCTATACTTTGTTATATGGTGTACAATATAATTATTATATATTATGTACATTATTTATATTACACTATATTATTTAGTAATATATTAAATTAGATTAAAATATTGAATTAAATATTTGTTATATGGTATAATACTAATATGTGAAAATTTATTTTTTTGATGATTTATTTATTGAATTGGTTTTCTGGGAGACCCGGCTGAAGGAAATGATGTTGCTATTTCTACATAATGATTCCGTATAATTTGGTTCTTAGCTTTTGCCATTTCCACAAGTCAATTAGATCAGTCTGGTTCTCCTTCCTCTTGTTGTCCTTTCCAAAATTAGAGCATTTTTCAGGGGTTCCCCCCGCCCTGGAGTTTGCTTGTTCAGTATTTTTCAAACCTTTGGATTTCTGCAATTTTGTCCATTTTGTGTGTAAGCTGTGGAGATGCTCTCTGGAACGGATTGGTACCCTCAGCTCATACCCTCCTACCTCACGGATCTCATCTGAAGGCCCCCTGTGTCCACATCAGCTCAAACATTGTCTACGATGATCTGGAATTGAACTAAAATGCTCTGTGTCCAAAGGACTTCCATCCAGAGCCCTTTACCTTGCCAGGCGCTGCTTCCTCCCTGGCCAATGGCCAAGCATTGCTCTCTTTCCATCAGATTCTCCCAGGGGCTGGTGGGAAACAAGTCATTTTCCTTGGTATTTTAGAAATTCCCCTGTGTCTCTAGTTACCTTTAGATAACTACTCACACAATGGCAGCTCTGCAGACATCTGTCCAGTTTAGTGGCACATCTATAGAGAATTGCATTAAGAAAGGAAACCAATCTAATTACAAGATGATAATTAGCTGTGTGTCTCTCCAGGCACAGTGTGGGGCTGGGGGGCGGGCATCGGTTCAAGGTTGGACCTGAGGCATCATGGGGGGAGGGGAGACCCAACCACCCCACATAGGTTATGAGGAACAGGGCTGGTGGTCCAGCTTCATTTCCCACCCAGCCTGGCTTTTCCAGTTTACTGGTACTTTCCCTACTTTAGAGATGCTCCTGAGGGACAGAGAGCCTGGCCAGGGAGGCTGAGCTGCTCCCAGCTCCCAGTCGGGCCACTGACCACCCCTGTGCCCTTGGGCACATCCCTTAAACTTTCTTGAGCCTCAGTTTCTCCATCTGTAAAACATGCCATATCTCAGAGGGGTTTTGCAAAGGACAAAAAAAACCAAACATGTCGTAAAAGCACTCGTAATGCGCTGTACAAGATTGGGTTTTTTTTTCTCTACAAAAGAAGACACTTCGTTGAGGAGTAAATATGCACACCTTTCAAAAAGAAATGATATTCAATGAAACTTTTACAAAACCAGAAACATTTTAAAGGTCTACACTTCTCCCCACTTATTTTTAAAAGAAGAAAATTTAAAACTAACTTCAGCCTGACGGGTCTAAGTTTCTTCTTAGATATCAATGTGGTTACAGCGATCAGGGCTGGTTACTTTTACAAAATAACAAATAATGAATTTAGTGCCAGATATTGTCTGTAGCACTCATTTATATTTCTGCCTTTCTAGGTTTTTCTGTATGTTCTTTTGTTCTAACAGCATAGAAGCCTTCAGAAGCAACTTTCCCATCAGAAGCAGGGTTTCCATTAGCTTCTGCCAATGGGAGGTTGAAAAGGCAGGGGAAGGCATGAGCTACTCTGTTTCGGGTGGTGCTACCAGCCAAGGCAGGGCCACGAGTCAAGGGGAGCAGCAGGCGACTGGGGGCAGCTGCAAGCTCTGGTAGCAGCACCTGTGGCAGTGGGAGGTGGGCTGACTTCTTCCCATGGAGCTGGGGGTCCGTAGAACACGACTCCTGGAATCTTGTCCAGGGGAGCAGAGACCGTGGGCCGTGGGCTCAGGTGAGCACTGGCTGCACTGGCTGCAGCAGCGATGTGACAGCTTTCTGCAGCTCCTGACGTCATTGTAACGCTGCCTTTATGCAATTAGTTTATCACTTAATTCCCTGTGTTAAGTCCTCTCTGTTTGTAATACCTGGAGTAGTGTCTGTTTCCCCATTAGACACGGATACTTGGAGAGTTAATTTGGTGGTTGTTGCTGAATTATTTTGCTGTTGCAGTGTTACTTTTGGTGGTTTGATTCTGAATCAGGGCTACCAGCAAAAATGATAACTCTTCACATGTACACGTGCTTTGGAATACACTAACGCCCTTAGAGATGTTGTCTCATTTGAGATTTTCTGGTAGTCCACAGACAAGAAAAGTAGATGGCTATTATCACCTCTATACAGGCAAGGAAACAGAAACCAGGGCTGGTTCAGTAATGTTTCTTAACTGTAAACCTTCTGTTTCAGGTTTATTCACCTGTCAGAGGCTGATGTGTGGTACCCAGCACGTATACTCACTGGAAAGCACTCCCAGGAGGAGGAGGTGACGTCTCCACTTTAAACTTCATACGTCTCCTCCACCCTGATTGCACAATACCGTCTGGATGATTTCTTTTTCCTCAAGGCTTGTTCATGGTCATCACTTTAACAAGGTGGCACCTGCATGAAACCTGCAAGGTTATGCCAGTTTCTGTGATTTTTTTTTTCCTTGGCCACACATCTTAGTTCTCATGAATTACCACAAGGATGTGTGTTATTTCTCAATCAATAAGAATTTACTCAACACCTACTATAGGCCAAGATCTGAGTTAAGTCCTGGAAGGCGTGACACTGTTTAGAAGCCAGCAAGCCAGTGAAGAAGGTCTGAGATAAGTGTCTAACTGCAGTGCAGGGCAGCAAAGGACCAGGCAATGCAAGGGCACATAGTGGTTCACTGTAGAGGCGTGATCTTATCAGGATCAGGAGGTCAAGAACGAGGAAGAGGGGATGGAAAGGGCAAAGGCGCTAAGGGAGAAAAACCTGGGACAAAAATTTGGAGCAGGCGAGGATAGCTAAGCTTGCCATGATAAGATATATACGCACTATTTTCTTCTCTAAGCCAGGAATTTTATAAGGTGCTCAAGGTGAGCTGGAGGCGAACAGACCCAAGAATATATCAAGACTTCTTCCCTGGTTCAATTCATGGTTTTTTTGTAAATGTTATTGCTATTTCTACAGATAAGTCTACAAATCAGGTGCACAGCTTGGCAAACTTTCACAGAGTCAATTCATCTCTGCCACCAGCACCCAGAAGTTTACAGCACTTTAGAGAAGTCCAGAAGACCCTCCTGCTCCCAGGCGTGGACGCTCCTCTTGAGGAGTAACCTCTGTGCTGACTTTTAACTTGGATGAGCTGTATCTGGTTTTGAACTTTATATAAATGCTAACATTAGTATGTGCTGTTTTGTCTAGCTCCTTCATTCAACATGTTTTGGTGACATTCAGCCATATTGTTGCAAGTACTTACAGTTGATTCTTTGTTGTTGTTCCGTAATATATTCCATTGTGTGACCATATAAAATTCACTTACCCATCTCTCCTGCTGGCGGTTATTTGTATTGTTTCCAGTATTGTGGCTACTAGATATAGTGCCCCTGTGAACATCTTATATGAATCTTTTGGCGAAGATGTGTGTGAATTTATAGTGTAGAATTACATACTCAATGAGGTATGAATACGCTCAGATTCATTAGATGTTGACATCTTTCCAAAGTGGTTGTACAAATTTACACACCAGCCCCGTCTGTCTGAAATTTCTAATTGCTCTTGTCCTCAACAACTTTTGATATGTCCGACTTTTCATCGTATTGACTCAATACCATTTGGGTGGATGGTAAAGGTAGGGTTTTGTCTTCAGGATTTGTAATGGTTAAGGTCCATAAATGCAGTATCTTGTCCTGAGCCCTGGTAGTTAGATTGGCAGTGGGCTATGTTTCGCTCGATCGCGTCATTGAATTTTCAAACCTCTGACATTTTCTTCCCTGAGAGCTCATATTTCTGAAATGAGAGCTTCCTGTTATAGCCTAACATAGCTGAACACTCTAACATAGACACCAAATCCAGGTTCTGGGGGAATATTGTTTTCAGCATACATGCTTTTGATGTGAACAAGAACTTTAGCAAAAGTGAAATGTAAGACTTGACAATCTAGTCGTAAATGTCTTCAGAACATAATTCGTTGCTGCTGCCATTTTGACAAAGAAAGACTATGAGTCTTTTCTTTTTACAGCTGTCTACCTGCAGGGGAGTAATGCAGTAGAGTGAAAAAAGGCATAAGTTTTGAGCTTGGGACCACTTAGTTTTGAATTCTTCTCCACCATGACTTGTAACTAAACAAGTTACCTAATCTAAACTTGAATTTCCTTATGAGTTAACTTGGGGTAAATCAGCAGTGACCATCCCATAGCGTTTTATTTAAACACCAAACATGGTGGCTCACGTTAGAGCATTTAGTTCAGTAACTGGCACTCAGTAAACACTCAATATTTGTTAGCTAGAACGTTTTCCTTTTGGTGGGTTGCTAGTTATTTTGATATCTATTTTGTAAATTGCTGTAATAAACTTAAATATGTTCATTTTTAATCCTGTAGTGATTTTGTTTTTATTTGTTATTAAAGTAATATGTACATAATGCTAAAGGTTTAAGGTGAAATATTAAAGTCTCCTTCCCCATCACCAACCCTATTCCCGGAGGTAACCACTTTTAATTCGTTCCGTGTTAGATATTTTGAAGTTTCCTCTCTAACTTTAAATTACATGCTTGTACCTGTCTTTTTTTTTTTTTTTTTGCAGTACGCGGGCCTCTCACTGTTGTGGCCTCTCCCGTTGCGGAGCGCAAGCTCCGGACGCGCAGGCTCAGCGGCCATGGCTCACGGGCACAGCCGCTCCGCGGCATGTGGGATCTTCCCGGACCGGGGCACGAACCCGTGTCCCCTGCATCGGCAGGTGGATTCCCAACCACTGCGCCACCAGGGAAGCCCTGTTTTCTTTTCTTAATTAACTTTTTAATCAAAGTAATGGAAATGTATAGCAAAACCTTATTTTCTTTCCCTCCCATGTACCCTATTCTTCTCCATAGAAATAATAACTTTTAAGCTCTTCCACTTGATTTTTAAAAGATTTACCTCCACATTTCAAATAATATGCAGATATTGTTATTGCCCGATTCACTAATTTTTAGCTTTACTTATTGGCTTTACTTTAAGGGAGGTGAAATTTTGGTTCCCCTATACCTAATCCTCCAACTCATTGTCCCAGTTTAGTATCATAATTTTTATTTAAATACATTTTCAGTGTTTTAGCTATTATAATTATGTAAATATCATTCACTGCTGACCAAGCCAAATATGATTACATTTTCTTTTATGTAAATTTTTTATTTTTCCAAGGGTTAACAATTGCTTCAATTTTTAAAAGTGACATTGTTTCTCTTGAACAGCTGACTGAGTCTTTCTATACCTCCAATACTCTCTCCAAGGCTTATCAGTACAATTCTTCACATAGCCTAACTTGTGAGATAATAAATTACCTAGCTTTGTGTATGTGTCTGAGAAGTAGTCTTTCTGGAGTCCTTCTTTTAATTTTTCTAAACCAGGCTGCCTACTATTTTCATGGAGACATTTCTCCACCATTATCTAGGGGATTTCTTTTTCCTCTTTCCTCCTTGAATCCCCTGCTTTCTGGGTCTCATACCTTTTCCCTTTCTTGGATTATTCAGTTCTTTTAATGGAGGGTACTTCTTGTTGTTTCTCAAGAAAGGGTACTTGGGAAGTATTTGTTCTTCAGATTTCATACTTTGAAATTTCTACCTTCATTATGATTAGTAGTCTGTCTGAGTATAGATTTATATGTTGGAAATTATTTGTACATAGAGTTTTGAAGATGTTTTTCCATTATAGTCCAGCTTCAAAAACTTCTGAGAAGTACACAGTTATTTAAAATTCTTGATCCTTGGGTTGTGGTGTATTTTTCCCCTTGGAAATGTTCAAGGTCTTCCCTTTGCTCTTGGGATTCTGAAGATTCATGATTACGGGCTTCTATTTCTCTGATTATTCTGAACACACTTTCTATCCAGAGGCTCATGTCCTTTGATTATAAAAATATTCATATTGACATTGTTTTTATATCATTTTATCCCATTCTTCTCTCCTCTCTCTTTCTGTAATGCCTACTAGTCAGGTGTTAGACACCCTAGATTGACCAACTATTTTCTTTTCATTTCTGTCCTATTAATTCTCCCTTTTCTTATTATTGTTCTACTTCCTGGGAGAATCCCTTGAGTTTATGTTCCAATTCTTTTATTATTTTTTTAAAATTTTCATGGATACTTTTAATAATTTTTTTTTAACCAGAGTACTTTCTTATTTTTTGACTGTTCCTTTTCACAGCTTCTTGTTCTTGTTTCATGGATGCAAAACTCTCGCTTACCTCTTTTAAGATATTAACTATAATTGTTTTGAAATTATCTTCTTCATCCTGTGTTTCCTCTGCTTCCTTTGAGTTCATTTAAACTTTTTAATATTTTATTCATTTCCATCTGTATCTTTCATATTGGAGCCTGTCATTAAAAGTCAGGTGATGCTTGGCCGACCAATCATATTTAGGAGTGAGGCAATAAAAAAGTTGGTTGGTAGCTGTGTATGTATGTGTGTGTGTATGTGTGTGTGTGCACGCACACAGAAATCAGGGCATCTTTTGAGTTGAATGTCAGCTGAATGTCAGCTCAGAAAAAAATATGTTGTGGAGCTGGGAAGGGGAAGAAGACCTATGTCTCACTGTTCATTTTGGAGACTCCTACTTAATCTCCACAATGTGAGTAAGATATTTTCCTCCCATTTTCCTTTGTGCCTGGTGCTCAGACTTAAGTCTGAGACCCTCTGGTTTAGTGTTCTTTCTTTTTTTTCTTCTTTTTTTTTTTTTTTACCTTAAATTACATTTATTTAATTAAGCCTTTAAATGCAAATACTAGTGTTGTTTCTTTTATGGGTATAGGGTACTCACAAACATTGGATGGGGGTCTAATTGCTCTATTATATGGACTTCCAACAAACCATCCCTTTGTCTTTAGTCGTTTACCCATCCCTGCCTTTTTCTGTTCTTAACATGTATTAGCTTGCTCCCACCTACGTGTTGAATCTAAAGTTTTCTAAGGATTAGCATTTGGGGACCCTATTCTCAGCATTTCCTGCATCCCCACCCCTGCCTTAATCACCAACCCCTCTATCTCCATTTATCTAAACTTCAAAACCTTTGAGAAGTTACAGAATTTCTAAAGCAATTGTTGAAACCAGAGCTTCTGACCTATTTCTGTAAAATAGCTGGTCTCTAGGCATTAGACTGAGACCTCCCTGAGTTAAGACTTAAAGATTATTTTACCATGTCAAGTAACAGGAGAATAATTTTGTGTGGGAACCAGAAGTGTATTGAGTTGAGTGTCTGTAACCTTCTATTGGGGGAAGTGTAATTCCCAGACATTGAGTGTCACAGAGGAGGAAATGAATAGAAAGAGAATCCCCCCCTGGTGCTTTAGGGAAGGATTCTTCATCTGATTCTATGCAGGGAACAGCAGGGGTGTAGGTGAAACAACACCCTCTTGTTTCAAGGAAGCAGCTGACACCGACTCCCAAGCACTTAATAGCCCAGCTGGATACTTTTGGGGAGTCATTACAGCATTTGTCCCTAATGGGGAGCCCCCTCAGCAAGGATGAGCCAGCTCAGCTGGTAACTTAATCCTCACGACACCTTCACTGATGACACAGAAGACCTGAGAATGGGAGGCTTGACCACGAACACAGTTTAATTGCTCATAATAAGAACGACTCTTGGCTGGTAAGCTGACATCCCAGGCGGCAGGACTCCTCTAGTCAACAATTAATCACTCAAGGGGGAAAATAATCAAAAGTCCCATCATGTCAAAGCAGGATGGATACACAAATTCTTTCAAGAAGTTACCTGGGGTCTAGAATCTGCCTTGAAGGAATCATGGTTTTATTTTTCCAAGTACCTTCCTTTAAGTGCAGAGGTGATCAGATTACTGATTGCAAAGGACAGCTCCAAATCACCTTTGAACCTTTGCAGCACGAACTTCCTATCACGTGCGTGAGGGTAATTTTGCCAGGAGCTACAGCAGATTGAACCTCCCAAAGGGTTCTCCAGCTCTGAAACAAGCACTGACAATGCTTGAGTGGAGAAAAGGGTCTTTCTAAAAGAGAAGGTCACGGCTTCGTCTTTGCTTAAGCAAGGCGGATGTGCATTATTCAGCTGTTTACAAAACTGCTGCTTTCTGGAAAAAAATCAACAGCCATATCACGTGTCCTGTACAGTAACTGGTTAAATAGCTGTCGAAAACCAGACTGGATCCTTCTGGTTCTGATTTTATCTGAGGCATGACTGAAAAGCACATATGTTGCCAGGTTTAGTATAGCAGCCCTGAAGCTCTGGGCAGTGTCCCTGCCCTTGAAGAGGACTGGTCCTTCCTGTCCCGCCTGCCTTGTAGGAGACGTGGCAAAACAAAGGGACTTTTTCAAAAGCTCTTTCTTTATTTACCGAGTGTCATTTGTGCACCTGCATTTCAAAGGAGGCTTCATAAATATTGTATAATCCCTTTAAACACAGAAATTTTTTAAACAGAAAAGAAGATTTAAAAAGTGTATCTTATAGTAATTTTCCTGGTGAGTAAATGTATGTGAAATTATTGTGAAGGATGATGTCAGAATGCGCTTTACGGGTTTAAAGACAAGTGTTAAAATATGTTTTATCATGGAGTAGTCATGTCTTTCGTGTAAGAGATTGTTGCTATTTTTTCTTAGACTAAGGTCATTGGAGGGGAATTTAAACTGAGTTGGTAAAAATTTACTTGTCCCTAAAACTGTGTTTTAAAAAGGGTCCTATAGGGCTTCCCTGGTGGTGCAGTGGTTGGGAGTCCGCCTGGGGAGTCTGCCTGCCAATGCAGGGGACAAGGGTTCGTGCTCCGGACCGGGAAGATCCCACATGCCGCGGAGCGGCTGGGCCCGTGAGCCATGGCCGATGAGCCTGTGCGTCCGGAGCCTGTGCTCCGTGGCAGGAGAGGCCACAGCGGGGAGAGGCCCGCGTACCGCAAAAAAAAAAAAAAAGTGTCCTGTAAACTTTCTAAGGTGGAGTGGCTTTTCATTGTTGGTTGATCTAAGTGCCGTTAATGATTCCTTCTGGAAAAAAAAATATTTTTTTTAAGAAATAAAATGTCCCAAACTGTTAATATACACTTTATTCTCTTCACTGAAGGTTCAGAGAGAAATAGGAAGGTGAGACATCTACATGCGTGTGTACATTCAGAATGAACAGACAAGCCTAGTTTAGGCCTATCAATCTTGACAGCTCCTTTTTAATCCTTTGGATTTGCACAGATATGCAAACAGAGGAATCAGAAGTGAAGAACTCACAATTTAGAAGTCACATCAGGGCTACAATTGCTTGAGAGCGGCGATGATTTGTAATCCGTTCATTTCACTCTGAATCCAGAAATCTATGGTTCTATTCAAAACGGAAACCAGAAACCATCGATAACGTAGAAATCCATGTGAATGACATGCTTATGTGTAAATGTCAAATCTGAGGAGCCACAGATATGCTCTACACAGAAATGCCTCGACTTGTCTGCGAGTGGGGTGTCTACCCACTGCCCCCCTGGCACTGGGAAAATGAAGGCTGATAAATAAATGAAACCATTAGCATCCTCCTTCACACGTTCTACAGGGGGATACGATGGGTCTTTTAAACACGCTGTAACAGAGCCTTTTAAACTTGAACTTCTCCCAGTCCTCTTGTTCCCAAGTCAAAATTGGTCATGTACTTTATACTAGTTGAATATTATAGTTTGACCTCAATGCAGATGGAGGACATAAGAATCCAAAATGTATTTCTTTTAGGGACTGAATGAACCTCAGGAGTCTACAGTCGTGTATAACGTGAAAGTAGAAAGCACTTAGCCAGGTGAGCTCTATGTTTTATCTTCTAGATGGAGCAGGACACTGCATGGCTGGCTGTCGTCCAGAAGCACTTTCATTAAATCACGGGCTCTCTTTGAGCTCTTGGTGCTCGGGGTACGGAGCCACTATAAGTCATCCGTCTTCTGGGCTAGTAAACCACCGTATGATCAATTCCTCTGCAAAGGATGATCATAAAATTTTTCAGAGGTAACCGCGGAATTCTCATTTCATGAAACATCATGAAGTGACGCATTATGATCAACGTTTAGTCAAAGACAGGGATTAAAATATACAGCCAAGGCATGCCATGGTGGAGGAGGTGCTTCTGAAATGTTGATGCTAAGCAGACACAAAGCAGGTCCAGCTGGGTTGCTAATGGGTCTGGCCATGTTCATCCTGTGGCTTCTGGGAAATGACTTTGGGCTTCATCTGACACATCTTCCCCCTCACTACTCCCACCCCACTCCACCCAGCTGGCCCTTGTCCTGTGAAAACTTCACATCAGCGCTAACTTATATCTCTGCTGGAATTCTCTGCAATCGGGTTTGAACTCACCAGGCAGGAAGACTAAGCCACCCACACAGGAGCAGAACAGAAAGGATGCTGGATGCTTCAGAGACAGCTGTCCAACAGGATGCTCTGCGCTGGCCCCAAGTTCAGGGCCAAGTAGTGGCATTTCTTTCTCTGTGACCTTTGAACGTAGAAGAGGTGTAGGAGTGGACACTCCGTAAGCCCCTTCAAGTTCTACAGTGTTGACGTCTCATTGCTACTCAGCTTCGTCATAGAGAACCCTGGAGAGAACGAGAATACTTTATTACATACGTGGCCCCATAGCAGTGGCACGCGTATCACTCTGTTGGGTGCCAGTTTCTCTTCATGCTTTATGAATAATCCTATAATATGTGGAAAGAAAGAAACAATGGGGCGCAGCAAAGCACTCTGACTTTGGAGGGAATTCAGGGGGAAGGGAGTCTTGCTTTAAAGGCCGGAACTGAAAAACATACAGGGAGCTGACGCACGTTGCAGGGTTCAGAATTCCGAGCTCCTGTGGTGTGAACGGCTCTCTCTGCTCCCCCTTCCCAAACTCAGCCAATGGAAGTGATCATTTCTTGATGGGATCATTTCTGGCAGCCAGGAGGCTCCCAAGTCACCTCTCACTGTCAGCTAACACTCATTTTCTCTTTTTCTTTTCCTATTCTTTCTTCTTCCCTCCGAGTGGCGCGCACACGTAGCCGTCCTTGTGACGGGGGCCCTCTTGTGCGACGTATTCTTTTTAGCGTACAATCCAAGAGCTTCGCCTACTGTTTCCTCCACAGGTAATTCTCAGCATCTTCAGCGTCGTATTTTATGTGGGTGAGCGGGCTGCCGCTGCCACCTGACACCTTTCAGGGACGTTGACTTCCTTTTGTGAACTTGTACAGACACTTGTCTAAATTACTATTTATGGAAGATTTGTGGCCTATTGTTTCAGAAAAGCACTCAAAGCATTTTCTACCCGTATTAGTATCTCAAAGTTGACGAGTCAATAATTTGAATTCCATTCTTGAGGTAAGCTTTTTTAAAAAGGTAAAGAAAACCTATACGTAAGCATTATCTACCAGTGTTAAGTATTTTCTGTGTCTTTAAGTTGTATTCTGGTAGCATCAGCATGCTGATAAAATTATGGTAAGTGGTATTTTAAGAAGCTAGGTAATATACCTTTTAGTGAAAACATAAAGTGTGAAGGCTGTTTTTAAAAGTAATTGTAGGTAAAACTAAAAATATATGCACAAGCACATCTCTTTATAAACACATATATGTGTACATAAACACAGACATATGCATAGACACACATTTGCATATACATAAATGTATGCGTGCACATATAGTTTTTAAAAAATTATGCGTATTGCTTGGCATTTTAGTTCCTTAATTTCATAGCGTCTCAGTTATCTATCTCCTTTGTACGCCTGCATTGGTTTCTTAATATCCTCCTATGGGTTTATTACATTTTATTTGCTACTATTGAAGCCCTGACTCATTTTCTCTTGGGGCTGAGTCGGATCCCCAAGAGAAATGTAAAAAATGTAAAATGTAAATGAAAAATATTAAATATCAACAGGAAAAATGACTCCTCCTCAGATTTCAATATGTGCTTTTCTTTACTTTTTAAAATTTTTATTTTGTTTAATCTCTAATTCCCTTTAACTTTCATGTTTTCACTCATCCCACCAAGAAGTAGATTTCATATAAAAATAAAATTCCTGTTTATAACTAATTGAGCTGTGTCTTTCCCACCCTCTCAGTTGTACTCTGTAGCAGGAATGCTTTTGCATCTGAATAAATGTCAGCAAACAGACATCTTGTGTTGAAATGAAATAAAGGCTCCTAAGTGCATACAAAACTCAGTATTGTTTTTAAGTCTCTAATCTTTAAAAACTGTTTTTCACTCTATGATTCCGATTTTCAGCACATTTTAGTTTGGCTTATAGGTTTGTAGAACATCTGCATATTCATTTACTCAGTGAATGAATTTATTATTGTAACATTAAATTATTTTCAATTGAACTTTGATAAGGATCACTTATTACAACTGAAATGTATCTCATAGATCGTATTTTTATAATATATGAATTTATTTTGATATACTTTAAGAAATGGACTTGGGAGATGTCATTGATGTTATTTATAGGGAAAGGCAATTGCCCGAATACGCCAAAACAGCGCTCTTCTCTCTAAAAAGGCCTCCATCGTTCACCAGGCACAAAGCTCTGGGAGGAATATCTTCAACCCTTGGCCTGAGAGAGGGTGGGGCAAACGGAGCTGCCATACGAGCGTTGTCAGCAGGGAGCTGGCACTGGCTGCAACCAGAACACCGTCATGGCCATAATTAAAGTAGGTAAATGGACAATCGTTCACAGAAGGGGACTATTAAAACAGCGGACATTTAGGCCTCCCCGGGCCTCTTTCGCCGCCGCCGCCGCCCGAGACTCGCGCAGAGCAGTCAGGGCGGATCCCGCAGCGCCCGCGCCCGCAGTCCCGGCTCCCGCCCGGGTCCCGGACACGCCCCGGCCTCGGCCTCGGCCTCGGCCTCGGAGGGCGAGGAGGAAGCCGCGGGCACTCGGGCTGCCCCCAGGCGGGGCGCGGGCCGCGAGGAGGGCCGGGCCGCCCGCTGCGCCGCCCGCTACTGTGCGCGTCGGGTGGTACCCGAGGGCGACCAGGACCAGCTGCTGACCAGCCGAGATGTTCTAAAATTGATTGTGGCAATGATTGCAAAACTCTGCATTTTTAGTAAACAATTGAGTTGTTTACTTTAAATGAGTGAATTACATGTGAATAATATCTCAATAAAGCTGCTACTTTTAAAAAAAGGATATGAAGGCCTAAATGCCTCCAGGCATTTTCATTTGAAGATAAAAACAACAGGAAACTCAGTAATGATTTATCAGCAAAAGTCATGTTTAGACTTTCTCTTCTCTTATTAAGAAGGAGCCTTTAAATATTTTGCTCTAAATCTCATATCTACCAAGTGACGGGGGTGGGTGAGGGGACTCAAAACCCAGAGCTCCCCAGTAGGACAGGGGTCAGGTGTGCTCTGCTTTTCCTTGTATTCCCAGCACTTAGCATAGGCCCTGGCACGTGGTTAGAGGCCTGGTAAGTACCGAGTGAATGAACAAATGAAGGGATGAACAAATGCATGAATGAAGAACAAATGAATTAATGAACAAATTAATGAATGAAGAACAAATGGATGAATGAATGAACAAATGAATGAATGAATGCATGAGGCAGAGGTAGACCTCTTAGAGAAACTGAAAACCAAGACATCTAGGTTTTAAGAATGGACCAAGACTCAGTGGCACAAAACGGTAGTTTGAGTGTAGACAGAAGTGGGTCTCTTGGCATCACTCTCCCTGCGGATTCCAAACATTCAGCCCCGTTCTCTTATCAATTTAGTGGTTTCTGGTGCTTGATTCCAAGCAAGGTAACACAATTCATGTCACGGCCTTGATGTGTCCTTTCTGAGAGCGCTAGCAATCAGTTTGTCTCCTGATTACCTTTATCCACCATGAATAATTATTAATGTTATTATTAAACTTAAAATGTGACTAACAAACAGCCCTCTTGAAAGGCCTCTTACATTATATATAAAGATCCTCACGGTGCTGTTGACATTAGGTGAACGAGGCTGGGAGCTCTCCCTAGACTTCTTTCAGGATCAGATTTAAAGGGGGTTGCTAAGACCTTGCTCCTGCAAGGTTAGTTAGTGATAAACCCTGAAATTCTGCTCAGTACGTGCAGAGCACCATGCCAAGCAGTTTACAGGTGATTCCTCACTGAATCTGTACAGGAACCCAACAGGAGGTAAGGGATACTGTCATGGCCATTTTGTGGGTGAAGGAACAAGCCGAATGGCGTGAGATAACTTGCTCCAGGGCACCCAGAGAATCAGTGGCTGCGCTGGCTGGTCAAGCACAGTCCAGGACTCACCTTCTCAAAAGCAATCTTACTTGTTGGACTTGAGGGGGAATTCTATTCCCTGACACTATGAAAATGCATTTAAAAATCCGGGCATGATCTTAAGACGATTCAGCCAGGCCATGTGCATGACGTTTCTTTAATCACAGTTCACAGTGTGGGTCACTGAAGAAGAGTCTGGACCACACTGACATTTCCCGTCATAGAGACCGCCACGTTTTCCCAGGAGATTCACACACAAGACTCTCACTTTTGGCCCAACAGGGTAAGCGATCGTTTTCATCTTTACTACTCTTCACAAAGTGGTTAAGTTAAATATTTAATACAATTCTTCTTCTAGATTTCTGTAGTTTTATAATCTACTCTTATGGGAAACCATGAAACCTCAGACAAAATAGGTCATGGATTAAAAGGGAAGAAACGTGAAAATCAAGTATATTAATAAGATTTCTTAATTCAGAGAAGCCCAAATAGTGGGGATGGGGCAATTAGTGAAATGCTCAGGAAACGAATTTCAGTATTAGGGAAGGTAGATGAACTCTTTTCAGATTGTAAGGACATGAGGGAAATAACCGGAGTCCAGGAACCTCCAAGCTTGAGTTGACATTGGAGACAATCTCACCCAATATGTTCATTTCACTGACGAAGATCCAAGTGGCATCATTTCCCACTTGCGCACCTGATTGTCTCTTTAACTCACAGCTCTTCTGCTGAGAGACGATTCTAATTTTTACCAAGTAGCAATGGAATAAAATTGGCAAAACAGGAGAGAATTTCTTGGATTCAGTGTCAGTGAGCTCCTGGCCTGTGTTCAGTTTGGCTTTCCCTTAAAGCCAAAGGACGCTGGGATAGCTATTGGTTTATGATGCGACTCAGGTGTCAGGCTAGATTTTTGTACTGTTTTTGGAGGCGATTTTTTTTCCAGAAGCAACCGTGCATCCGTTATCCTGACGATCCAGCGATTTGTTGAAGGCAGATATACAAAGAGAAGCCCAAGCAAGCAGATCTGAAGAGGCACAAAAGGAATAAAACATTTTTAGCTCACGTGGTACCGATAACTTCAATAGATAACATTTATACTGCAAGCACTTTTATTTGCAAGGGAGTCACAAAGTAGTTTATACATTTTCTTTTCCCAGAAAAAATAACTTCAGGAAAAAAGTTGATCTAATATATTCCATGAGTTGAAGTCAGTATTTAGAAACTTTTAATTTTCTGTACTTGATAACAATTGCCTCACCTACTTTTTATTTAGAGTGATTCTTGGATACAGAAAACAGTTTTTGTTTTGGGTTTTTTGGTATATTATAGTGATCATCACTGTAAAATACAACACTAGGTATATAGAAGTTCAAAAGCTAGATTTCCACTCTTCTCATTAGACTTTTCTTTTTTTTTACTCCTGAAAATAAACATGTTCTCATTTGATGCCACATTTAATTGGATGCATTTTTGGCTTCATTTTCAATTCCTTGTCAGAACCATGAGTTATTTAAAACAGACTTGAGCTGGGCAATGACCAAATAAATCCATTCCAATGGAAGGAGATCTATTCTGCTGTGCGTTTTGGAAATCCAGCTTTTAGCGCATGTGTTACCACATGCTACATAGCTGGTAGCAAGCTGCGAGATGCATTGTACTCTTGGGCATTTTTGGAAGGGAAAGAAGTCGAGGACGTTACTTGCCAGAAAAATGTTTTTACATGAGGCAGAATACATTTGTGAGGTTCCATGGAAACATCTTTCTCTCTAGCAGCCTCCCCAAAAGCACTGTGCAAGAACGGTGACGTGACCTTCTTTCTGCCTCCCCAAGTGTCTTGAATGAGAGCCAGGGCCATGTCCATGTCAGAGCTCTGGGTGGACTGACTGCCTTAGTGAAGGATGGACGTTACAGGAACTCACACACAAGGGCTTCCAGACTCCATTTCTCCCATGTCAAGCTTCCCCAAACCTGAACACAGAAAACGAATTCCAGTGGAGAGAAGGAAGCTCTATTTTCAGGCCCGTTAAATGCCTGGCCTGTTTATAAGACCCACTGGTCCTTCAGGAGAGCTTCCTGGCAGGCTGGGGACTTTTTTGTGCATACGACAGCCTCCTGTCCAGTGGACAGTGAGTTGGTTCCAGAAGGGTTCCTGGTTGTCTACATGAGCAGTGTTCTGTCACTGACAACTTGGGCCCTCTTTCAAGAAATTAAAAGATTTCAACAAATGCAGGAGAAAGGAGAAGAAATGCAAAGTTAAACACCCTTGAATTTTAACAGCGTTGATGTATAAGAACAAGGGGAACTGTGAAGTCGTTGAGTCCATAGATGCTGGAATCAGAAAGGGCTTCAGAAAGTATCTAGAGCTTCTACCCCATTTCATGGATGAGAAAATTGAGTCCCTGCAAGGGAAGAACTTCAAGGTTACATGGCAAGTTTGCCCTTTTGATCATATATTTTGTTCAACACGGAATATAAAGACTGGACCTTGCTGCTAGATGTAGCAAGGAATTCTGGAGGTATATAAGGGTAGAGGTTGCAAACTCCAAGGCCTAATGGAATCTGGCACATAAAGTAAAGGAATGGGGCTTCTCTGGTGGCGCTGGATGGGAAGGAGTAGGTTCTACCAATGATCCGGGAGCACCATTTGCCTGATACCACCGTTCTGTTCAACCAGGGAGCCCCTCGCAGACACACTGAAGCATGAAAGGATAGACCCATGGTTACTTAAGTCAACTCATGTAGACCATTCTTTGTGGTCACCAAGCTAAAGCACCATCCATAGGTCAGACATTCTGGCTTGTTTTCCTTAGATCCCAGCGCACAGCTCAGGGTTCCTCTGGACTCAAGTGTGGTCAAGGGCACTGTTTCACGTGCACTTGGGAAGCAGAGACTGAGCCTTGAAGAGAAACAGTGAGACCAGCCCCATGTGTGGACGCATTCTGAGACCCACCGGACTGCCAGACTGCTCTCCTCTGCTGCCTGACCTTTTGTGCTGTGTTCCCTTTATGACAGTTACATGCCTAATTCAATGCCAGAAGGAGATGAGCGCCTCCACCGTTGTAAATGTAGCCTAAAGAACTCACCTCTGCCGCGAGAGCAATTATGCCCGTAGCGCACAGTTAGTAGGATGGACATTTTTCCTTACTGTGATGCTTCTATTATTTTTTTACCAAGTGCAGTTATTATCATGTAAATGCTATGTTGTAATTCGTTTTTATACATCTGTTAATCCAATTAGCAGCATTTTTTCCATGAGCAAGACGAGCGGAGTTAAGCTAATGAAGTGTGCATGCGCACACGGGGCGGGGAAAGATGATTGATGGCCCCAGACACGTGGCAAATAAAACATTTGACAAGCAATCTTCTGTTTTTAATAACATGAAACATTTTGAGGGAAGAGAAACCAGGAGGAAAATAAATCTATGTTTATAGAGCAGAAGAAGCAATGAAACATCATATGAGAAGGCCAAGTATGTGTTCAATAAGATTATCATTGTAGGTGATTTCAATTATTCCAAACTAATTGAAAAATCTCTAAGGTATTCTGCACCACAGCCGCCGTAAGGAAGAGACATGCAGCAGAGAGCTTGGCAGAGAGCCTGGCTATCTTCTGATTCCGAAACTGCCCAGAGCAAAATGCCACATTCCTCACCGCGGACCAAGATAGTGCCTGCAAATTAGAATTAAGCCAAAGACGCCAAGGTCAAATCGGGCTGCAGACTTATTACAAAGACGACAGGACACTTAATTTAAAAACAGTATTTCTCTCTGCTCCTTGGAAAGTGCCTTCCATTGTGTGATGCTTGCTGAGTGATTGCAGACTGGGTGGAAGCCTTCCAATTGCCTTCCAGGGTACCCAGGCTCTTCCTGGAGCCTCACTTCCATAAGTAGGGCCATCTTTTGAGTAATACATCATCGGTGTGTCCTGTGCAGATTATTACACTAATATATCATTAGGCCAACAACTTGCTTTGGTGATGGATGGCATAATTGCACCCTGGGAGGTGCAGTTCACTCCGTGATGGAATGCCCCCTCATTCTGATATATACTCACAATACTGCCCTACGGGTCCTCTGTGAGGGAGAGAGGATAGATTTCAGAGTGGGTTTTGTTTAAAGAAGCACAAATGAAGCTCTTTACAGAGGAGTGTTCCTTGTAGATCAAACCAGAATATGATTTGTATTCTGATCACCAGGTGATAAAATGACAAAAGCATTTGCAGCATTCAGCTAGATTCTAAAAAGCCCGTATCTTGGGTAAAAGCCATATTGAAAGTTTCAAAGGGAGTGGCCGCTTTAGGACACGTGTGTCTCAACTACTGGGGCAACAATGGATTCTTTTTGATTTTCAATGAATGTGTTACTCTCGGTGTCCTGTATGTCAGTTTTGAAAGGAGAGCTATAGCAGCCCTATTTTCTGATAGATTGGGTCTACTCTTAGGTTAAGTGGGACAGTCCTAAAAGTCAAACTCTATCAGTTATAAGAAGGGTTTGATTTCTGCCTTGCTTAGCTACGGATTACAAGTGGACCCACTTGAGCGCAGGAAGAGGAGAACCATATTCATATATAGGCGTCATTCACACCCCGTCAAGTCTTCTGCTACTTATAATCCTCAGGCTTGTCATTTAGCAAATCAACTAATAAGAGTTCCCAAGTCTCTGGATGATTCTTTTAAAAGAAGCTAATAGCACAGGGGCCAAACCTGGGGAATCTTTTTTTTTTTTTTTTTTCTGGGGAATCTTTTAACCAGCTTTGGTTTTTGCTCTAGTTTAAGATTATTTCAGTGAATAGGTGTAATGAAATATAGTAATATATTGATCTGGACAGTTTGTATCACCATGGGAATGATTAAGAACAACAGTAACCTCATATTATTAGAGTCTTTTAAATACTAGAAAGCGTAGCCACATCGCTATCCAATTTCAAGGCTCTCCACACATCAACCCATCATATAGGTTGGGCAAGTATTAAGGCCCCCCTTTACAAAAAGGAAATTGATATGCGAGGGGTTAATGGTTTTACCCAAGGCCATCATGCCCCTTTGGGTCAGAGCCAATGTTGGACACATGCCTAGGTACTGGCAAGTCCCACCTGTTTCCCTTATGCCAGGCATGTGCCATCTTTATCCCATGAATCATTTCTGAATCCCTGAAGTCCTGACCACTCCTTCAAGTTGAAATACCTGGGAAAATCAGTAAACTAAAGTCGTATGTAGAGGTATTTTGCTGGAGTCATCAGAGTTATTTCAGCTGCAACTAACATTTCAAAAGTGAAGTGAACAGGAACCTCAATGGACCTGAAGGACCCCAACGTCCCTGAAAGCACAATTAGCCGGTTTAAAATCATGTCTCCAACTGGAAAGATAATTCTTTTTCACTTCAAAAGAGTCTTGGAACTGGACAGGCTATCATAATCCTATTCTCTGCCCCTTGTGGATAAATAATGCCCAGCTCTCTGACTTCGACAGGCTCTGCTTCTGTTTAATTAAGGGTGTGTTATGGGCTGACTGTTCTTTCTGTTGGTTGTCTTCCGGGGACAAGATCCTGCCTTGGGTGATCCGCCCCTGCTGGGGGCCACTGCTCATGCTGGCTCAGCACTCAGCTTTCTCAGTTTGTCTGGGATCTTCTACCCACTGGAGGTGAGAATTTTCCCCCCAAGCATGACTGCTTAATGTCACTCCAGCTACCACCTGGTTCCCTCTTCGATGGCAGAGGGCAGACTAGCCACTGTCCTGGAACACGACGCTTCCTCAACACTGACTGTGGAATCCAAATTTTGGTTCAGGTGGTCCTTTAACCAACAATCCAACTCCAGTCCTTTGAACAAAATTAATTTTATACTTTTATCAAAGCATTACACACACACGCATATACATTTATATAGTCCAGAGTTGCAGCGTATTCACGAACTTCAAGAAGAAAACCAGCAGTCTCCCCACCTCCTCCACCCCAGTCTCATATCCCAGAGTGAGCTCTTGTGATGGTTTCTGTTCTAGTTCTTTCCAGATTTACCTTCATTACCTGCCTAATACGCATAGACCTTCATTTCTTGACACATCAACTTTAAATATTTTGTCCTCTATTAGGTTTTTAGTTATAAACTCTTCTGTTATTTTATAATGGTTACACTAGAGATCACAATATGTATCATTGGTTTATTACAACCCACCATAATTCAATACTTTTAACACTTTCTGGACAATCAATATCTGTGCAGCATTTGACTTCTACTTCCTCTTGCCCCACATTTGTGTGTTCCTTGTAATCTCTGTTCCTTCTACCTAGGCTCTAAATGCCACGAGACATTGCAGTGAATGCACCTTTAAACAGGTGATGTTAATGGACATTTACCTCACGTTTACCCTTTTGGAAGCTCTCACTTCCTTCCTGCAGTTCGTTGTTTCCATCAACGTCACTTTCCTTCAGCCCGGAGAAATCTCTACAGCATTATTTGTAGTGAAGCTCTACTGGTGATAAAGTCTCTCAGTTTTTTCTTGTCTGAAATGTCTTTATCTTGCCCTCACGTTTTTAATCCATAAAACTTCTTTTGTCTTTTTAAAAATTGAGCATTACAACACACAGTCATGTGCACAGATCTTAAGTGTATAGCAACTAAGATCTAGAAGAAAATATAGAATATTTATACTACCCAAAATTGCCCCCTCAAGCCCCCTTCCAGTTGCTACTTCTCAAAGGAAACTACTATCCTATTATCTCCCTAGACGAGTTTTGCCTGGTTTTGAACTTCATAGAGAAGGAATTTTAGAATATACACTCTTTTACGACTGGTTACTTTCTCTCAAAATTGTATCTGTGAGAGTCTATCCATGTTGTTGCCTGAATCTGTAAATCATCTTTTTCATTACCGTGTGGTATTCTGTTATGCGGATTTACCACAATTTACCTATTTTACTTTTGATGGACGTTTAGGTTGTTTGTTCCAGTTTTTAGCTATTATGAATAGTGGGGCTATAAACATTTTTATACATGCCTTTTGTTGGACATTTGCACTGATTCTTCTAGCAATGCAATTGCCAGGTCACAGGGCTTATGTGTCTTTACCTTTAGTAGATACTTGGTATCTCTTCTTGTAGCAACACTAATTGTTTCAGATTAGGGCCCCAACCCTAGGACTTCATATAACCTTAATTACATTCATAAAAGTGTCCAAGGGCAGTCACATTAGTGGTAGGGCTTCAACATAGGAATTTGGGAGAGAAACAGACATTCAGCCTATAACACAAATAATCCCTATGCACTTGAGAAGGAGTATTCCCTATTTTTATGTATAAAGTTAGATATATTTCCACAGGATACACCACTTTATAGCTTTATGTATTTTATCTTCTTGATCTGACTTCTACTGAGAGTACTATTTTATTTTATTATTTATTTATTTATTTTGTGGTACGCGGGCCTCTCACTGCTGTGGCCTCTCCCATTGAGGAGCACAGGCTCCGGACGCGCAGGCTCAGCGGCCATGGCTCACGGGCCTAGCCATTCCGCGGCATGTGGGATCTTCCCGGACCAGGGTATGAACCTGTGTCCCCTGCATCGGGAGGCGGACTCTCAACCACTGTGCCACCAGGGAAGCCCTGAGAGTACTATTTTAAAGTCTCTTATTATTAGTGTGTTTCTTTCTATATCTCCTTACATATAGTATATGCTTTATAAAAGTAATTGCTCCATTTTTTTGGGTGTTCATGCATTCATCATTCTATAACTCCATTATTAATTGTGGTTTTTAACACTTGTGAGTATACTTCTTTGTCACATTTAATTTTTTTTATCTTGAATTCTACTCTGTTTTTCTAACATAAGGAATGCAAACCCTATTTCTTATTTCTTCCTTTGCCTAGAATTCTTTTGCCCATTCCTTCATGTTAGCTTCCTGAATCACAGGGCTCCAGGTGTCCTTCTAGCTGGGTTCTTTATATTCCTCATTAGGTTGGGTCTTGCTTTATGAGTGAAATTAAAAATCTTTTCTTTGATAGGTGAATTTCATCTCTTTGTATTTACTGATATGACTGATAAGCTTGATCTCAACTTTGTCATATTATATATTCTAATTTCTGCGGTTACTGTGTAATATTTGCTGTGTTTTCATCTCTATAGAATGTTTTAGTTGCTCTTTTCTTCTGTTATTTAGGAGAGCCTGTATTTTTGTTTGAGTGCTTGCTTTAATGTACTTAGTTCCCTGCTTTTTTTAAATTTAGGTGTTTGCTATCTGGTTGCTCTGTTTTTAATAGTATCTTTTGATTCCCATATAGTGCATATGAAGTTTAAAATGAGCTCATTTTATTTTCTCTTTCCGTCTTCCCTATGCCCTCACTTTTAGTTGCATGATTTTTACTTCATCAAAACATGTAATATCTGAATATTATTTTCCCGCCTTTGTTTTAGTCTTACATCTGTAGTTAAACGTTCACAATCAGTTCTTTTGCTTCTGTTTCCCCAATCTTCTCTTGATAGAATAAAATCCATTCTCTAGGTCAAATCTGTGGCTCATAATTTCTTTCCTTGAGTTTTTTTTTGAAAATTATGCTTGATTTTTCTTTGCTTTGCATATTACTTTTTAGAAACCTGGTGCTAGTTGAATTTTTTTGCCTTTGTAAATAGTTTGATCTTTTTGTTTGGAGAGACTTTGAATATTTTTCTTTACCTTTAAAATCTAATCATTTTACTTAGATATGTCTCAGAGCTCATCATTCTGGGTCAATCTCCTAGGTACCCATGGAGCGCTTTCATTATGTAGAACCAGGCCTTTTTTCTTTTCAGAAAGTTTAACTGAATTATAATTTTAAATATTAGTTCTGTTTCATTATCTGCCACCCATCTTTAGGGGCACCAGTTACACACATGTTAGGTCTTCTTTGCCTGTCTTTCATTTCAACCACTTTCCCTCTAAACATTTCTCCTTCTCCTTCTCTTCTTTTTTAACTTCATTTTTTTCTTCTGTATTTCCTACTTTTCTTTTCCTGTAAGCCCATTGTTAAATTTTTATTCAAATATATTCTCTTTGGGACACGATGAAACACTGTTGTCATTTAGGGTATGCTAATTGTCTTTGCCTTATATTTATTTTCTAAATTCAGTCTACTCTCGGCTTATGTCTTCCTTTTATAAATTAAATATTTTTTCTGTTTCACAATGGTTTTTCATATCCCCAAATGCTTGTTTAATCATACTTAAGTAATTTAGGATTTTTTCTTACCTCTTTCTTCTGCTTTTTGGTTATTTGAAACAGAGAGGAGGAGAAGTGTTATCAGCTAAAATGTTTCGATTTTAACTTTTTGTTTCCTTCTTAGAGGATTTTATAAATGAAGACTTCTTATGTTTCTATCATCCATGCACACAGCAGCTTGGGATGATTACAAGAGCATGCTCTTCTTATGTGTAATACAGCTTCATCAATGGATGGCTTCTTTTCAAAGAGGGTGTGCACACTTTTATTTTATTTTTATTTATTCTGTCTTGCAGAACTCTGAATTTCCTCCATTGCTTCTTTTTCTGTTCATCACCCAATCTCCAGAGTGTCTTCCTTATTGTTTTCCTTCAGAAACATAACTTTTCAAATTCTCTCTATGGGTCCCATCCTCACCTTTACATTTATTTCTGTTAGTCAGTGCTCTTATCTAGAAGGACTGTTTCTCAGTATTTTCACACTTACAATGAAATGTCTATTTCAGAAGGTAATTTATCTCAGCCCCTTTTATCCTTTCCTTTGTAGCTTTTTCAGAACCTCTACCAGTTCTCCTAGCAAAGGTTTGTGGTAGATGTTTGAAAAGAAGTTCTGCTGGATCTTGATGTTTGTTTTTTTACATTAATTAGCAATATTTAGTGTTCTCTGTTTTTTATTTTTGCAGAAAGCTTGGGATTTATATGGTTTTATTTGCTCTGCTTGTTGATTGGTAAAATTTGTGGTAGATGTGTGGAGATATTTGTATTTAAGTGTGTAGTCTCCATTGCTTTGGCTACCAGGAAATCCCCTTGATGCAGTTTTTTTTTAATTAATTTTTATTGGTATAGTTGCTTTACGATGTGTTAATTTCTGCTGTACAGCAAAGTGAATCAGCTATACATATACATATATCCCCTCTTTTTTGGATTTCCTTCCCATTTAGGTCACCACAGAGCACTGAGTAGAGTTTCCTGTGCTATGGAGTAGGTTCTCATTAGTTGTCTATTTTATACATAGTAGTGTATATATATCAATCCCAATCTCCCAATTCATCCCACACCCCTTTTCCCCCCTTGGTATCCATACTTTTGTTCTCTACATCTGGGTCTCTATTTCTGCTTTGCAAATAAGTTCATCTATCCCATTTTTCTAAATTCCACACATAAGCAATATTATATAATATTTGTTTTTCTCCTTCTGACTTACTTCACTCTGTATGACAGTCTCTAAGTCAATCCATGTCTTTGCAAATAGCACAATTTCATTCTTTTTTATGGCTGAGTAATATTCCATTATATATATCTACCACATCTTCTTTATCCATTCCTCTGTTGATGGACATTTAAGTTGCTTCCATGTCCTGGCTATTGTAAGTAATGCCTCAATGCATATTGGAGTGCATGTATCTTTTTGAATTATTGTTTTCTCTGGGTATATGCCCAGGAATGGGATTGCTGGGTCATATGGTAGTTCTCTTTTTAGTTTTGTAAGGAAACTTCATACTGTTCTCCATAGTGGCTGAACCAATTT
This sequence comes from Aethalodelphis obliquidens, assembly GCF_003676395.1. Classification (NCBI taxonomy): domain Eukaryota; kingdom Metazoa; phylum Chordata; class Mammalia; order Artiodactyla; family Delphinidae; genus Aethalodelphis; species Aethalodelphis obliquidens. Next base: position 40,999,634 of record NW_020837955.1, on the reverse strand, counting down.
ACATTCCCACCAACCGTGTAGGAGGGTCCCCTTTTCTCCACACCCTCTCCAGCATTTATTGTTTGTAGATTTTCTGATGATGGCCACTCTGACCAGTGTGAGGTGATACCTCATTGTAGTTTTTTTTTTAATAAATAAATAAACTAATCAGTTAATTTATTTTTGGCTACGTTGGGTGTTTGTTGCACACGGGCTTCCTCTAGTTGCAGCGAGTGGGGGCTATCTTTGTTGCGGCGCATGGGCTTCTCTTTGCAGTGGCTTCTCCAGTTTCAGAGCACAGGCTCTAGGCATGTGGGCTTCAGTACTTGTGGTGCACGTGCTCGTTAGTTGTGGTTTGTGGGCTCGAGAGTGCAGGCTCAGCAGTTGTGGCTCACGGGCCCAGTTTCTCCATGGCATGTGGGCTCTTCCAGTACCAGGGCTCAAACCCGTGTCCCCTGCATTGGCAGGCAGATTCTTAACCACTCTTCCACCAGAGAAGTCCTTCATTGTAGTTTTGATTTATATTTCTCTAAGAATTAGTGATGTTGAGCATCTTTTCTTGTGTCTGTTGGCCATTTGTATGTCTTCTTTGGAGAAATGTCTATTTAGACCTTCCTAAATAATTTAATTTATTCTTTATGCACGCCATTATAGAAGGGAAAAAAGATACTTACAGAATAAGTGGAAACACTTTTCTTTAAAATTTATTTTGTGTAAAACAATTAAATACTTGATAGTAAGACACATTTGTTTGGTAAACCTTCATTAACATACAATATAAATTCAATTGTTAATACAATTGGAATATCAGTCAATATTGTGTATCCTATTGAAAAACTCATAATAACACATTTAGTTTATTTTAAATTTCTGTATTTCATGACATTTGAAATTCTGGACCATGTATGAATCCTCTATGAAGTACTGATAGCTTAACTATGTCCCAACACAAGCTTCTTAAATATAATATTCATCATGCTATCTAGAGATGGGTAACAGCAATGGAACCAAAGATAATTAAATAGGATTAAACTGTACAATCCAGCGGAGTTATCCTTGTTGGAAATTTCTTAGTGTTACCTGTTAATAAATAATTTCTTAACAGTGATTAGAAGTTTGCTTATAATTGTATTATATAATGAGTCTTCCTGTTATGCAGATAATAAAGACAACTGGGATGTACTTTGGAGAAAATGCTAAAGTTTATTAAAATATAAATTATGGATTCAACAAATGCAAAATAATAAGTTTGAACCATATTGTTTATATACTCAAGTAATCATTCTCTTATTTTCTTCTAATATCCTGTTGTTATTAGAAATTTTATACCCTATTAATCTTCCTTGACTTTTTCCCAGAGGTAACATTACTATTAAACACACACACATTTATATACATACACACAGACATTCACATACAAACAGGCACCTTATGAGTATAATTACTAACATTGATAGTGAGTAGTAGGACCACTGAAATACAGAAGAGGTAACAGACATATCTTCCCAAGAACATAATGGACTATTTTCTAGCTTTATCCTAAAATGTGTGAATTAGGAAAATTTGAACTCAGAGGAAAATATATGACTAGAAGTTGGAGTGATATTTTTTGTGTGAGTCTTTGTTTTTGTTTTTGTTTTGCGGTATGCGGGCCTCTCACTGTTGTGGCCTCTCCGCTGCGGAGCACAGGCTCCGGACGTGCAGGCTTAGCGGCCATGGCTCACGGGCCCAGCCACTCTGCGGCATGTGGGATCTTCCCGGACCGGGGCACGAACCCGTGTCCCCTGCATCGGCAGGTGGACTCTCAACCACTGCGCCACCAGGGAAGCCCATTTGAGTCTTTGAATTTGAGGAATTCAGGTTAAAGTGATTTTGAAAAACATCTGGCAGCCCAAAGGTTTCTGAGGTGTTTCTTTCAAAACCACAGAGGAATCCTGATTAAATCCTCTGTAATTCCTTGTGAGAGACATGATCCAAATTAATTTGATGTCACCTGAGGGACTTATTGACTAAAAGTCCCTATCTATGTGTAACATTTATTCTCTAAGCATGAATAATCAATTGTTGACTACAGGAGCAGTTCACCTCATACTAAATCACACCTGTTTCTGAAATATTCAGAGTATATATAACAAAGGGGGATGGAGATGGAAAGAGAATGTTTAATTGAAAAAACATTCTGTGATGCTTTAAATTCTTTAAAGTGCATTTATGTGCACTCGAACTAAATGAGCCACCTAGAACCTGTGGATTATGTAGAATAGGTATTGTCATCCCCCATTTGATACATGGGGAAACGACAGCTACAGTAAGTTGCTAAAATCACTTGGCCAGACTAAGATAACTGGGATTTGGGCAGAAGTCTTCTGTCTCCTCATTCAGTGTTCTCTCAACTATATCCTTCAGCTTAATTGCTTGCAAATTGATCCAATATTCTCTAGTTAGACTGTATTTTGGAAGCCAGCACTAAAGCTTTACTCACAACCAAGGCATCTTTATTGACTCAGCTCCTGAATTGTTTCTACTTCATAGAGAGGTTTAGAGAATGGATGTCGAGAGGGAAACAGGGAGTGGAGGAATGAAAACTGTTATTGATCACTCAATTATGGATGGGATATTTGATCTTCAGCAAACTCAGAATGGCAGGTTAGTGTCCCCTTTTTCTGTTGACTTAGATACTCCATCAAAGAAGCAAAAATCCTTGATACACTGGGCCTCTAAAACCATGCAGCCGAACCATTTTTCAGTCAGTAGAGGGACTGCAATTTCTGATGAAGCCTTCAGAGTCCGAAGTCTTTGGGTGAATTTCCTTCCAAACTGTTCTCTGGGCCAGATATCACCTCTGCTCATAAGTCTTGATCAGATCAATATGAACCCAATGCTCACAATTTCTGACACATCCATCTAAATCATTTTTTTTCTTTTCCCACTATGGAAAATCCGTCCTTAAGACACGGGTGAAACATATTTTTCCACATCAAAATAGTGCACACAGAAGGTCATATTATTTTTTTGTCATATGTAATACACATATTATTTTCACCCATGGAAGAGTCAGATTTGATTCCTGTAAAGGAAGGGTCAGTAATAAGAACTTGAGGAGTTTCAAGTCCTTACTCAGACTTCTTTAAGAAAGGTCAATGCTCAAATATCTGGTCCTGTGGTCTGAAACCCAGTGTTTGAAAGCACAGACACACACAGGCACACACACAGACACGAGTTAATGAGGATTCTCAGCATAAGATAGAATCAGTATTACTCATCGCATTTTTATATTGATTTACACTATAATTTGGGATGTAAAGTCAGTATTTCAGAGAAAGTATTCAGGGAGGTGAAGTTATAGGGTGTGATTCCTTCTGCACAGTACGAGAAGCTGTGCACTGGAAGTTAAGATCCAATTTCTAGGTTCATAGCTTACCCATAGGAATATATTTGGTATTTGACACACGATATAACCCTTGGTTTACTAGAATCCACTTTATGCATTTTGGGGGGATAGCAATTTGGTATTTGAAAATTCAGGGCCAAATATGTTAGGTCGCGTTCTTCCTTGCTGTGTTATAACAGCAGCTATAATTAATATTTTTTAATTGGGCCTCTCCAGGGTGTTTTTAAACAATATTTTGATCTCAGTCTGTAAGTATGAAAATCCTGTTTTTCCCCTGATCTAAAAGTGAGGATAATTCAGGTGCAGAAGTGCGTCTTCTTTCTGTGCAAGATGTTCATCACACGAAAGATGTATATGCTTCTTGATATGAATTAAATTTACTTTTCTGGAATAGGAGAACTTTCAGTTTATACATAGGTCATAAAATAGCTTTGCCAGCATCCTAAGTAGTTATTCAGTAGTTAACTGAATCACTGAAAGTTTCTGGAATTCTGGCTGAAATTCTTCTAATTAAGAAAATTCATTTCCTGGGTGTTGGACCTTGGCATTCTGATGTATGTGATAAACTGCAAATGGTTAGAAAAAAGTAAGTGGATAGAAATATACGCTTGTGTTTCAATAGGTTGGAGAATTTAGACATTTTTTGATGTCCTTTTCTACAACTTGAGGAAACTCTGTATGTGTGTGCTTAATTTTGATAAATATGATACTTTGTTATTTTAATTCTCTTTTCTTAGATGTAAGGTCTAGATATGCCTTTTTCTTCATCTTCCTTTAAATACTATTAAAAATTCTGTTGGAATATTTCTAACTTTATTTTTTTATTATTATTAATTTTTCCCCGGTACGCGGGCCTCTCACTGTTGTGGCCTCTCCCGTTGCGGAGCACAGGCTCCGGACGCGCAGGCTCAGCGGCCATGGCTCACGGGCCCAGCCACTCCGCGGCACGTGGGATCCTCCCGGACCGGGGCACGAACCCACGTCCCCTGCATCGGCAGGCGGACTCTCAACCACTGCGCCACCAGGGGAGCCCCCTAACTTTATATTTGATATAACTCGATTTATATCACTGCTCTCAAGTCAGGAATTTCAAACTTTCATTATTCTAAAGTCATTTTTCATCTTTCCTGAATTCATCATCCCGCTGAATTTATATACCTGGACTCCAGGGTAAATCCACCTTCTCAAGACAGAAAGACCTGCCTTCGGGTCTCCTGGGTACGTTTCACGCCTCCCACTTGTATTTCCCATACTCCATCCCTAGGTACTCACTGTTATTTCAGCGATTTGAGTTCCACAAGCTGGGAATGCTTAGTACTCTGAGGCAGTGGTCACCAACTGATTTGGTTAGTCACCCCAAAAGAAGAACTTGGAGAAACGGCCTACCCCCTAAGATAGTTTAAATTTCACATCCAAATGCTTTCATCCTATGAGCGAAATATGCAAACAGGCGTCCTTTCCAGAATATCATATGTATTTACATTTAAAAATAAAACAGTCTGTCATTCTTTTTAATGATCTAAAGGAATCTGATACCATAGTGACTCAATATCTGCTATCATCCATTTAAGAAATACACAAACTATCCTTTAAGAGTTAGAAATTATATATATATATATATATATATATATATTTTTTTTTTTTTTTCCTATTTGAACTTGCATTTTCATTCCACTTCTGGAACAGAATTTTCTCTGCGTCTAGTATATTTTATGATTGAATGTCTTCTGTTGAGCAGCCTTTAATGCTTCTTGGTAAAAAAAAAAGATACATACTTAAATCTAAAATTTTTAAACATTTATTTGATCATAAGGCTTGTTAAAAAATTTATTCTGGCTGAGGTTACTATTAAAAGTACTATTAATATGGAATTGATCAACTCAGCATAGCATATAGTATAAATTTCAATAAGTAATTATTAAACATATCAAATGTTATTGGAAATACATCTTTTGGTAAAATGGATGGAGAGTTTTATAGTCGATTTGAAATGCATAATGAATATGGCTGAATATGACCTTGTTGGAAATGTGGCAGTCTGCATCTATTTTAAAATAGATGTAAATGCTGGGAGGACTTGTCGACATCAACGAATAGGTAAAAGGAGTTTCATGATAGAAATTCTCTGAAATACTTCTGAGTTATATGTCAACACACTTAGTGACCTAAAATTTCAAGAAATGAATTATCTGTCAGCTGCCAGCTCTCTTAATTCCTCCTTTAGTTTTGCTAAAAGCAAAGGTTTGGGAAATACCTGAATTGAAAATTGAAAAAGGAGTTGGTACCTATTCATTAGAGTAATTCACGTTCTCAGAGTGACCTGGGTATTTCCAATTATGCTTCGGGCAGGGCTGGGCTTCATACCCCAGAGCAATATGCCAAAGTAAGATATACGTCTTTTTTTTTCTGTTAAAGGGAGAAGGTGATTGTGATAGAAAAGGAAAGAAAGGAGAACCTGCATTCTCAGGGTCATTTTTAGGAAAAAGTACATATGGGATGGAGATTCCTTTAAAACAATGGTTGGTTGCATATCCCTTGAAAAGCCCAGAGACCTGAGTCCCCACCTGAAGGTGGTTAAGCTCAGGCAACATGATGGCATATTGTAGTCCATGAACTTCAGTGTGTAAGCAGAAGTCCTGGCTATGGGGTGAGGAGAGGCTGTTAGACAAGTCTGTGGCCAGTCTCTTTCTCCTCGTATTCCTCATTCCCTATTAAAATTCAGTATGCCTGGGAGGTAGCCCAGGAACCTGCATTTTAGACTAGACTCCCTGAAGATTTTGTTGCAAGTCACAGACAAGTCATCTTTTGAGAAACACCGGCTCGCAGGAAAGAGGATGGACCATGACCTTAGCCAAGAATCTTCACCCTCTTACCTACTACCTATGCAGATTCTGGGCCAATAGGTGAACCTCTCTAGGTCTCGGTGTCTTCAGGTAGCTTTTTGGGGAAGTGATCCTATGAAGCAGGAGTAAGGGACAGGGGAGAGGGAGGGCATAAGGATGCTTTATTGATTTGGCCACTGTGGATGACCAGTGTTGCATTCTACTGGGACTTTCTGAGGAGCCCTATGAGAGGTGTTTCATGACCACCCACCTGAGGTCAAAACACAGAAGCATTCTGTCCCCCTTGAGTGTTCACTGCCCACACTTGCAGGGTGTACAGGTGAGAGCACCTGGCAGGTTCCCAGCAGTGATCCACATCATGGGGAAGGATGGAGGAGCCCCAGAGGCAAAAGTAAGAAGTATGGTTGCTCAGTAACTTCCCACCACCCAACATCCCAGTATGTAAATGGTCTGGGGAGGAGATCTGGCATCTTTTAGAGTACTTTAGTGTTCTCACTCTTTTTTTTTTTTTTTTTCCCAGTACGCGGGCCTCTCACTGTTGCGGCCTCTCCCGTTGCAGAGCACAGGCTCCGGACACGCAGGCTCAGCGGCCATGGCTCAGGGGCCCAGCCGCTCCGCAGCATGTGGGATCTTCCCAGACCGGGGCACGAACCCGTGTCCCCTGCATCAGCAGGCGGACTCTCAACCACTGCGCCACCAGGGAAGCCCTAGTGTTCTCTTTATAAAAATAATGTCTATTCCCATCTTGACTTTCAGTTCCCTCTGGCAAATTTTCATTCTACTCTTTTCAATCAGAAGATCTTTCTCCCTACAAAGAGAAGAGCAATATGGCACCTAAATGGTCCCCATCACACCACGAGCACTGAAGGCTGGTCATTTTACTTCTTGCTTATCTTCTTGTTTTCTTTGTAATTCTAAAAGCTCTTAGTTGACCTTAACATTGATTAGGATCCAGTGTTTCCTTCAATTCTTTGCTGCTCCTTCTAGCCTCAGCTCAAGTATCACCTTCTTATTTTGAACAGCCCTGTCCATTTAAAATTGCAAATCACACCCTCCCTCACTCGTGATTCTCCTTCCTCTCTTCTACTTAAAGAAATAGCACTTAGCGTCTCATAACACGCTGAGATTTGCTTACTATTTATGGTTATATTTAAGTTCCACAGGACAGAGGACTTTAACTTTTGGGTTCACTAATGTATCTCCAGTAACTAGAACAGTGTCTGACACTTAGTAGGTGCTCAATAAACATGTGTTGATTGAATGAATACATTGTGAATAGTTCTGGCACATTCCTTAGTAAATAAAAGCAGGGTTTGACTTTCGACAAGCATGTTGGAATTTTCTATGGATTGAAGCTCAATGAATGTGGTCACTGTAATCAATGCCGAGGCCTTAGTTGAATTGATAACTTGCCTTGAGAAGAAAGGTTTAAAGAGATGCACAGTGAGTATTATTTTTGACTGCTCACCATCAGGAAGAGATAGAGAGCTAACATAGGCAGCTGGCTCCCTTCCCAGTCCAAACTTGAAGGTGCCAAAAAGGGAAGAGGAAACTGTACAGATTTGGAGAAGGAAGATAAATCCCACGAGGACCCCTGGGGACTCAGATGGAGTGGTGACTTGTTTTCGGGAGAAAATAGCAGTAGAGCAGTGAAGGAGCAGATGGTGGGCTGGGCTGGGGGAGGAACAGGTCGGGCAAGAGATATTAATTGCACTCTGTCCTCGTGGCACAGCCCTGGGCTGGCCATTGCTCTCCCCATCACCAACGTGGCACAGAACAACAGCAGTAACACCCCAGCACCCTGGGGGTGAGGGTGGGAGACTGACAGTGGAAGAGCAAAGAGCCCTCCTGTGACAGGTGTGGGCATTCTGCCTCGCCCCTTCACCCTCTGCAGGCTGGGTGATTAAGATAAAGGGGGACGTCTCTCTGAAGACAGTGATCATGGGATTTTTGTTTAGGCTATATCGAATCTGAACACATGGACCACACTGAATTTGGCTGAGATGAGAGAAATATGATTTCCCCTCTGATGTGCTCTGTGAACTCAGCTAATGAGAGCTATCATTTATTGAGCACCTACTCTGTACCTCCTACTTGCTATTCACCACCCAATTTAATCCCACCAAAAGCTTTGCAAAATAGGTGGCAATCTCCCAATTTTCCATGGGCAATCCTGAGGCTTCGAATGGTTGACGACATCGTGAGTGTACCCAGAGGCGCTTAAAAACGGCTAAAAGGGTAAATTTTATGTTGTGTATAATTTTAACCACAACTTAAAAACTCATACCTCACATTAAATTAACCATTTAACTACATTAAAGAAAAATGGTGGTAGGTGTCAGAAAAAGGGCTTGACCCCAGGCCAATGAGAAAGACCTTGCTTTTCCTCCTGCAAGTAGTTTGCATTTTCCCCTGCCCGACACAGGTTAACTTCTACAGTGCAAAAAAAAAAAAATCACCTCAAAACTCAATGGCTCATTATCTTTCCATGGAATGCAGGAGCGGGTCAGTGGGTTGCTCTGGCCTGAGGTCTCTTGTGTGGCTCATTTGGATGTTAGCCAGGGCCGCAGTCATCTCAAGGCTTGCCTGGGCTGCAGCATCTATTTCCAGGATGGTACATTCTCCTGGCCAGCAAGTTGGTGTTGGCTGTTGGTGGGATGCCTCCATTCCTCTCTACGGGCCCCTCCGCAGGGCTGCTGAGGACTTTAAACAGCATAATCTCTGTCCCTCAGAAACAGAGAGCCAGGCAGGGGGTGTACTCTCTTAAAGACTTACCCGTGGAAATGACAGAGCATCACGTTTGCCATGTTAGATGCTAGGCACTACTTCTGGTCCACATTCAAAGGAAGAAGAATTAGTCTCCAGCGTTAGAAGAGAGGAGTGCCAAAGAATTTGTACATTTTAAAAAAATTCAATATGGCTTTCCAGTATTTTTTAAATTGTAGCAAAAAAAGCAGATCTAGCTTCAGACATAAGATGCTGTAGGTCATGACCCGATGTAGAAGCTTAGTATACAACACAATATTTTTTGCCATGTTCTATATATTTGCCCCTAAACAAAATGTATATTCAAAGCTGCTGTTTTAAACAACAGCTATATTTTTAAGTGATCAAAACATGAAGCAGATGTCAGTATATATAAATTATATATATATATAATATATAAATTATATATAATATATATATAAATTATATATATATAAATTTTATATATATATATATATATATATATATACATATATATATATATATATGTCATGGAGCCTTCGCCTTTTTCTATTTGCTGTGTCCTGTCCTGCTGGGCTCGTTTCCAATTGTCTCTCTGCACATGGAGCAGATGGCTTCTGGCCGAGCCTACCCACCCGCCTCAGCCTTTCCCTCCCGGAGGGCTCTGACTGGCCTGGTCGAGTCACGTGGTCATCTCCCAACCAATCACTGTGGCTCAGAGGGCTTTGGTTTGCCAGCTGGGGTCATGTGCTCACTCCTGGGATCAAGGAGGTGAGTTCAGACTCTTCCAAATCAAAGGGATTAAATGGGATTACAGTGAGATGGGGAGCTCGACTCCCCAGGGAGGGTATGCAGGTCAGATAAAACTGTGCACCACAAGGTTCTGACTTCTCTCATATGTGCCCGCCAGCACCTCCTAGAAGAGGAAGAGAGGAGAGAGGACGGTCAGCTTGGCTGCATCTCTCTCAATGAGTTTTTGTCTTTGCTTTGGGGAAAGGGTGACGTCACAGGCTACTAGGTCTCGTAAGTGTCCCTTACAAGAGCTCCCAAGGCCTCTTCCCCAGGGCGGTTTTCACCCCATCAGAGGATGAAACACTAAGGACACATGGCCACTCAAAGGCGATCGTTCTTTCAGGTTGCAGATGTTATCAGCTCCCTTTCTTACTAAGCGCTCTTCAAGGACGGAACCGATTGTTTTTATTTTAAAAAAAAAAAAACCCACAGCTGCCCAGCTGTACTGAATGGGGTCATCTCGGAGGGTTTTGACAGGGGAAACCAGCAGGCTGGCATTCACTTCTCCCGCGTTACCCACCAGAGAGGTCGTGTTTGCAGGCATGCTGACCCTAAATCCACACGCGGCAGCTGCTCATCACACAGCTGCCACATCACCAGGGCGGGAAGAACGTCCTTGATGCATTTGCTAACCGCCTCGCCAGACCTTCGGAGAGCAGATTAGACCCTGCAAAGTGCGGCATAATCCAGAGCTGTGATCTGAGCCAGGATCTTGTCACAGTCACATGCAGCTGTTGCATTCAGAAATACATTATGTTTTTCCCTTCTAAACAGGCTCTGTTCATTTCGACTGCTTCATTTACAGCCTTTTTCTACCACTTTGGCGGTTGGGTATAATAACGTAACTGTTGAACTATCTGCTGTTAACAACCTTTTTTTGTGACATTCTTTGGATGTTACAGGCACTTTTGAAGAAAGAAATGTTTCCCCTTTCTGTAGTTTTGTCAATCATGATTTTCTTTTTCATAGCATCTCATGTTTCCTCGCGTGGTTTAAAATCCCCAGTATAAACAGAATGAAACTACCTGCTGATACGAAAACCCCTAGATGACTTTATAACATGGCCAGCTCTTTTCGTTATGATGGTGTTTAAAAGAAAAAGGACTTCTGTCTTGAAGTGCTACTGTCTGAGATACTGAGACCACCCTAGCACTGGTGGGGGCTTTTTGTGTTTGTAGCTATGAATTAACTCAATTTTTTTTTCTTGTAATAAAAATAGAGAAGATTTCCAGCGTCTGAACTCTAGAGTGATTGCGATGTTCCATTTATCTTTAGCAAGTTTATCCACACAATGCAGTGAGTGTCTATTAAGCACCTACTGTGTCTAAGTCTTTGTGTCCCATTCAAGGGGGAATTCAAGGATGAATTGTTCACCTTCTGCCCTCTGGGAGCTTGCTACCCAATGAGAGAGTCAGACAGGGTAACAGCTGTCTCTACAGAAGAGCACAACATGAATATATTATACAACACGTTATTAATGGTAACTTTAAATAGGGTATAATCTATAAAAATATTGAATCACTGTGTTGTACACCTGAAACTAATATAATATTATAAATCAACTATATTTTAATTAAAAAGAATAAAGGAAAACAGAACACTTGGAGGGTGATCGAGTAGAGAGATGCCCGCTGCCCCACAGACCAGGACACTGGGGGGGGCCCCACGGAGGGGTAGCATCCCCTGGGCCTTAGAGAGTGAGCGGATTAGATGTCAACGCATGAAATGGGTGGTCAGAGGCCCAGCCACAGCATCAGGCTGTGGGTGTTTTCAGGTAATGATGAGTGGTCAGGAATATGCAGCCAACAGTGGTGGCGAGAAGGCTTGATCGCTGGGGCCAGACTTTGGGAGAACCTGATGCACCAGCCCAGGAAGATGAAGAGTTTTCCGAAGGCGGGGGATTGCCCGGGCTCACCTGAGCTTCGATTTTCTTCTTGGAAAAATCTGATCTAGAATATCCTTCACTTGATGTCCTCCTTCTTAGGAGGTGCACACCAAGGAATTTGGGAGTGAGTCTCACGATGTCTGCAATTTATTCTCAAATAGTCCAGCAGAAAAGGTCACACGCGTACACACGCACACAGAGAAAGAAGAAACACATGAACAAATGTCAAGTCTAGAGGAAGAATATATGGGTGTTCACTGCACTGTTCTTTTAACTTTTCTGACAATTTGTAAGTTCTCACAATACAGATTGTGAATAACAAAGAATGGCTCTGTTCTACCAGAGGGCGTAGACCAGTTAGTAATATCTGGGTTTTGGAATTTAGTTCTGGTAGCCAACATTCTGTTCTAATAAACAGTCCCAGCTTCACCATCTGCGAGCCACGGGGCCACAGACAAGACACTAAAGCCCCTTGAGCATCAGCTTTGGAGTCTATGCAAAGGTTGCAAGGACAGGACCTGCTGGCCCCCAGGGCTGAGGGAAGATTAAGGGAGAGACTCCAAATCTGAAGTATGGAGCGTGAGGCCTGATGCAGACTGCATGCAGCTCAGGAAATGGAGCTGATTTTTATTATTATTACAACTACTGCTATTAAGCATTATGCTGACATCTTCCAAGTCCTATTTCTGCCCAGCATCCATGATTGGTGTTATAGGCTCAGAGCAGCATCCCAACGACTCTGCTGATACCACATCCTCCAGTAAGTGCTGAGTTATAACACTCACCACATCCTGCACTGGAAAAAATGGTCTGTCTGTCCAACCTGATGTACGGAAAGGACCTCCCAAATTGCACTGGTGAGCAGATTGCGAACATTCAGATCAAATGTCGATGTCGTCAGTGGGGTAGTCATTTGGTTTAAATTAAAAAAATATTCAAATAAGGTGAGAAAATGGTACTATTCTTTCAACTGCATCTGCAGCCCCACTGTCCTTTTTACTATTTATTGTTTCTAAACAAATCAAACATTTCGGTGTGACAATAAATCATCATAAACGTGACATGATTGATTTGAAGATGGCCAGAAAAATCTCAAGGATCATCTTTGCCCTGGTGCATTCTGGTCTTTTCCTCGTCCCTCTTGTCCCTATAAAATGCCTTTACTCTGATCCAGGAGGCATTCTGCATTTAAAATAGAACATTTAAGGGCTTCCCTGGTGGCGCAGTGGTTGAGAGTCCGCCTGCCGATGCAGGGGACGCGGCTTCGTGCCCCTGTCCGGGAAGATCCCACATGCCGCGGAGCGGCTGGTCCCGTGAGCCATGGCCGCTGAGCCTGCGCGTCCAGAGCCTGTGCTCCGCAACAGGAGAGGCCACGGCAGTGAGAGGCCCACGTACCGCAAAAAAAAAAAAACATTTAAGAGCGCTTGCTCAGCTAATCAAAAGTAAGCTCAAGGGACTTTCCTGGTGGCGCAGTGGTTAAGAATCCGCCTGCCAATGCAGGGGACACGGGTTTGATCCCTGGTCTGGGAAGATCCCACATGCTGCAGAGCAACTAAGCCCGTACACCACAGCTACTGAGCCTGTGCTCTAGAGCCCACAAGCTACAACTACTGAGCCTGTGAGCCTCAACTACTGAAGCTGGCGCGCCTAGAGCCTGTGCTCTGCAACAACAGTAGCTTTCGCTCGCCGCAACTAGAGAAAGCCCGCGTGCAGCAACAAAGATCCAACGCAGCCAAAAAAAATAAAAATAATAAATAAAATAAATTTTTTAAAAAAGATAAGCTCAAAAATTCTGCATTGAAGCCGTGTGTGTCTTTGTTTTATGTTTGCAAGTGTTCGTAAACATACATGTGTACAGATACCCAAAATACTAAGCAAAATAAAATAAGAGTGACTCAGAGCATATGTTAATACCTGTATGACTGCAATGCTCCAATAAAATGCAATTTAAGCTATGAAGGTAATGGAATAATATAACTAGCCAAGTAAAACCACTTCAGCACAGCTATATGTGAATTCTAGGCCACCACAATCCTTCTCCATTACCTCTACTTTTAAGTAGATTTTATTTTTTAGAGCAATTTCACATTTATAGAAAAATTGGGGGGGATGGGATAGACAGTTACCTGGTACCTCACACCAACTTCCTCTATTATTACATCTTTACATTATTGTGGTACATTTGTTATAGTTCACAAACCAATATTGATATGTTATTAACTAAAGCCCGTACTTTATTCAGATCTCCTTTGTTTTTACTTTATTCAGATCTCCTTTGTTTTTACTTTATTCAGATCTCCTTTGTTTTTACTTTATTCAGATCTCCTTTGTTTTTACCTAATGTCCTTTTTCAGCTCCAGAATCCCAGCCAGAGTCCTACTTACACTCAGTTGTCATGTCCTCTTAGGTTCCTCTTGGCCGTGGCAGTTTCTCAGATGTCCCTTGTTTTTGGGGACCTCGAGCCTTGAGGTCTCCTCATCTTGTCATTGGCTTCATTTCTCAGCCTTCCTATTTCCAACCACTTTGCCTTGTAAAACTAGAAGCCTTCAACATCGCTCACATGCTTTGGATGGCCTTGTATTATCATGTCAGAGCAATTGTGATTGGCTCGTAGTTATACGTTAAAAATGTGCTCATGTTTAATAATAGGTTAGGGCATTTGCATTCAAAATTGTTTTCTGGTAATTAGATAATTTTGAGATGTGTCAGAGACCCCCAATTTTCATTTTATTTGAAATTACAGTTTACTGCAATTATAAACATAATCCGTTCCCATTGGCTCAGTCTGGTACTGATTATGCATTATGGGCATAATTACAGCTATCCTGTACTCATGCCCCACCTCACTCTGTAAAAACATAACAATCACCAGAAAACTAGAGTTGGAGGGAAATTGTTAGAGGGAGGAGCTGATGGACGGCATCCCATCCTTCCGTCTCCTTGCTTCCAGGTCATAAAATCCTAAATCACAAAAACCTCTGTCAAGAGCCTTTTGCCCTAAACACAGCTGCCAGGTCTTTGAGAGTCCATGGACCTGCTTCTTCCCTGACTTAAAAAGATACCCAAGCTCTCTGTACCAAGCACTTGGCATGAACAGCACAAACACTCATCCTTGCCTCATGGACCAGTCTGTCTAGGGACACAGAGTGGATAAACCACTCAAGGCTTGTTCTGCCCTGTGTGTGTGTATAACTACATCACTGTGCTCTACACCTGAAACCAACCCAACACTGTAAATCAGCTATACTCCGATATAAAATCAACGTTAAAAAAAAGACATGGTGTCCCCTTAAGCTGGGAGAGTCCCAAGTCTTGCTGTGTTCCCACTCTTTTTTCGCCTTCTCCAGTCTCTCTGATGCTAACCTGCCACCCATGTGGAGTCTGTCTGTGCTGCTGCATTACTCGGAACCCTGCTTGTGACTCACCCGAGCCTGCCTGGTCACGGGCCAGCCCCCTTCCGTCCATCTCGATGCCCCGTTTGGACTTGCCTGAGATTTCTTAGCTCTGACAGCTGCCCACTTTGTTAGCCAGGCCCTGCTGCCTGGTCTGTGAGACACTGCATAGTATTCATGGCAGGTTAGACAATGTAGAAGAAAAGAGTGGCTGAACACATAGTAAACACAACTGCCCAAAATAAAACATAGAGAGAAAAAGACCTAAAATAATTAATAGAAAATTAGTGGGCTGTAGGAAAAATTCAAGTGACCTACTGTATGTGTAATTGGAGTCTGCAAAAGAATAGAAAGAAGGGGAAGACAGAAAAAAATATCTGAAAAAAATACTAGAATTTTCTAAATTTTCCTACAAAGTTGATTCCACGGCCAAGAATATTACCAGAGATAAAGAAAGTCATTTCCTAATGCTGTAAGGGTCAATTCATCAGGGATGCATAACAATCCTAATAAGACAGTTTCAAAATATATGAAGCAAAAACCTGGTAGAACTGAAAAGAGAAATAGACAAGTTCACAGTTGTCAGAGATTTCAACCCTCCTTTTCAATAACTGACAGAATGAGTCCACAAAAAACTGGTGAGGAAATCTGAAACTTGCTTTGACACTAACGTCGCCAATACAGATACAGTTTTCTTTTGATCAGTGTAAACATATCTTTTACCATCTTATTAGTTTTAACCTATTTCTGTCTTTATGTTTAAAATGCATATGTTATATGCAGCATAGAGCTAAGTAGAGTCTTATACAGTCTAATCAACCACATTGACATAATCCACAATTTTTGGATACTCCACCAAACATAAGAGAATACACATTTTTTTAAGTACACACAGAATGTTTACCCAGATTAACCAAATTCTGAGCTTTAAAATATGTCTTAATACTTTTAAAGGGACTTGATTTGTTCAAAGTATGTTATTTGGCTACAGTGGAATTAAATTAGAAATCTAAAACAGAGAGAGCGCAGGTAATTCCCAATTATTTGGAAACTAAATAATATACTTTATAATAATCAGTGGATTAAAGAAGAAATCAAAAGGGAAAGAGAAAGTATTTTTAAACAGTAGTTCAAAACAGAAACACAGTATTTTGAACATGTATTAATATATCTGAAAACATAATGTGCCAGAGATTGTGTGATGCAACTAATATAATACTTGAGGGAAATTTATGGCACTAAATATCTACACAAGAAAAGAAGAAAGATTCCCCCTTAAGAATTTAAGTTTAAGAAGTAGAGCTACTCACACCCAAAGTAAGCAGAAGGAAGTAGATAATAAAAATCAGAGTGGAAACAATGAAATGTAAAACAGGAAATCAGAAGGGAAAATCAATGAAACCTAAAACTGTTTATTTGAGAAAATCAAAAAAGTTGATAAGCTTCTAGCCAGGCTGAAAGAAAAAAAGAGAGCAGATACAAATTATCTATATCAGGATTGAAATAGATGACAACACAACAGATTTTACAGATATTTAAAAATAAGGGAATATTGGGAATTCCCCGGCGGTCCAGTGTTAGGACTCCGCGTTTCCACGACAGGGAGCAGAAGTTCAGTCCTTGGTTAGGAAATTAAGATCCCGCATGCCGCGCGGTGAAGCCAAAAAGGAAAAAAAAAAAATTAGGGAATATTATGAACAACTTTATGCCAATAAATTCAATAACTTGGGTAAAATGGACAAATATCTTGAAAGGCACAAAAACTACCAAAGCTCACTCAAAAAAGAAGTCAAATTTGTAGTTAAAAATCCTTCCAGAGAGAAAACTCCAAATGACATCACTGATGATTTCAGGAAGAAATAATGCTAATTATACTAAAACTCTCCCAGAAAATTATATAGGAAAGAATATTCCTCAATTCATTCCATGAAGCTAGCTGTACCCTGATACCAAAACTATACTAAGATATTACAAGAATAGAAATCTACATACCAATGTCCTTCATAAAACTATATGCCAGAAATAATGCATTATGAGGAAATGGGGTTTTTATCCCAGAAATGCAATGTTGATTTAACACTGGAAAATCTATCAATGTAATTCAACACATTATCAGACTATGAAAGAAAAAATAATACCATATGATCATCTCAACAGATGCAGAAAAAGCATATGACAAAAATGTAACATCTGTTCCTTTTTTTTTTTTTTTTAATTCTCAGTAATCTAGGAAAAGAAGGAAGTTTATAATCTAGGAAGTTTATCTTCCTCAATCTGCTAAACACTACTTAATATTGAAAGACTGAATTCTTTCTGCCTACGAAGAAAGAACTCAGCACTTTTATTCAACATTTCTCTGGAATGTTGAATAAAACATGTGGCGTAAAGCAAAAATAAATAAAAGTTATCCGGATTGAAAATGAAAGTGTGAAAACTACCTTGATTCATGGACAATATGAGCATCTATGCTATATTATCTACAAAAATCTACTGGAACTAACAAGTGAGTATCAAGTTTCAGGATACAAGATTAATATACAGAAATCAATTGTAATTCTAATCAGTAGCCATGAAAACTTGAAGGTAAAAATAATACCATTTACAATAGCATCAAAAACATGTAACATACTTAGGGGTAAATCTGTCAAAGGGAGTTCAAGACCCGTACACTAAAAACTGTAAAAGTGAGAGACGTTAAAAGGACCCAAATAGTGGAGAGATAGGCCATGTTCGTGGACTGGAGGACTCAGTGTTGTTATGTTGTAACTCACCCCAAATAGATCTATAGATTCAACACAATTCCAGTCAAAATTCAAGCAGGAATTTTTTTTTGGTATAAATTAACAAGTTTATTCTACAATTCATATGGAAATGTGAAGGTTCTAGAATAGCTATAACAACATTGATGTGAATGTACAAAATTTTCATAGCTGCTTTCTTTATAATACTCCAAAACTTGAAATAACCCACATGTTCCTCAACAGGTGAATGGATAAGCAAATCAATGGAACTCAGCAATCAAAAGGAATGGAAAGCTTACAGCAAAATAGATGAGTCCCAACTTAATTATGCTGAGTGAGGCACACAAAAAAGAAAAGTGCATGCAGTCTGATGTCATTCGTACAAAATTCTAGAAAATGCAAACATTCTCTCATGACAGGAAGGAGATCAGAAGTGGCCTGAGGACAGGAGTAGGAGACAAAGGAAGGGGTGGAGGGGCAGAACTACAAGACACTAGAAAACTTGGGGGGTGATGGGTGTGTTCTATTTTGATTGTGTTAATGGCTTCATGGTTGTATACAAATGGCAAAACACATCAAGTTTTATACTTTAAATAGGTACAGTTTATGGTATATAAATTATACTTCAATAAAGCCATTAAAAATATACTACCTACACTTCTACCCAGGAATCCCACTCCTGGGAATCTATGCTTTCAAAACCATGTCACCTCTGGGTAAGGATCATGTAAAGGGATGTTACTGTAATGCTTATCCTTAATAAGTAAGTGATTGAATACGTCTGGTACGTATTTGCCTTGGAATACTATGAAGCTCTTTGAAAAGATTGAGCTGGATCTCTAGCAGCTGGTAGCTCATCTACCAGATGTGTTAAGTGAGAAAACTGATACAGAAGAGTGCATGTAAGTTAATTCCCCTTTTGTAAAATGATGAACACATTTCTGTCCCATGAGTGTGTGTGTGTATGGAGTATTGTTAATATTGGTTTAAAGTCAGAGAAAGAGGGAAAGGAAGGGAAGAGAAGAGGTAAAGGAAAAATAAAATTTCATTTTAAAAAGGATGCTCAACGTAGCTTGGATTCTAATTCAAATAAATTTTAAAATATGAGGTGATCAGAAAAATCTGAATGACAATGATGATATTAGGCAATGACTAGTGGGGTTTTTTTAGCTGTGAAAATGGTATTGGAGATTTTTTCAATGTTCCTTATATTTTATTTTATTTTTCTTAACATCCTTATATTTTAGAAACACTAACAGAAATGTACATTCACGAAATGATATAATTCTGGAATATAATTCTAGGATTTGGAAACAGTGGGAGGGCGTATAGATGAAACAAGCTTGGGTAAGATTTGATGATTAGAAACAAGCTTGGGTAAGATTTGATGATTACTGAAGCTGGGGTATTTAACTGTATATGTTAAATTTTTCCCCCAATAACATGATTGAAAACTGTAGTCTCTGGTCTGATATATAAAGATATTGGAAATTGCCACTGGGGTCCTCACAACAAGAAAAAAGCTGAACAAACACTTCTTAGATCTGTCAGAGCACTGAGCTCACGGGGGGAACAGCTGCCCCCAAACTGGAGAGAAAGACAGGTGAATACAGAACATCCCAGCTGCTAGAGCAGACGCCCAGGAGCCGAAGAGGCCACCGGAGCCAGGGCTGGGGTAAGAGACCCTGAGCTGTGGCTGCCGAATTGCTGCAGGCTGCATGTGGACCTTCTAGAAAGTGAAGAACCCCAGGGGGACCCAGTCGCAGTGCCTCCCACATTTGCCTCCAGGAATCCCCCTAGATTCTCAGGGTGCAGAGAGGAATGGCGCTTCCGGCAGGGATAAGGGCAAAGCACTCTTTTTTTTTTTTTTAAACGACTTTATTGGAGTATAATTGCTCTCCAGTGTTGTGTTAGTTGCTGCTGTATAACAAAGTGAATCAGCTATACATATACATACATCCCCATATCTCTTCCCTCTTGCATCTCCCTCCCTCCCACCCTCCCTATCCCACCCCTCTAGGTGGTCACAGAGCACCGAGCTGATCTCCCTGTGCTATGCGGCTAAAGCGCTCATTTTGAAATACACCCAGGGTTTTCTGTTCTCCTTCACAGAAGCCTGCCCTTCTGTGAAACTGTTCACTAACCACCTTGGGTTTTACCGCAGGGTAACCTACCTAGGGGGAGGGAAATGTCCAGATCCAGCCCCTTATAGCCTTCCTGTCCCACCTAAGGCGGAAAACAAAACAAACAAAATTGAGCAGCATTTGTGAAGGTCACACGCTGGAGACACAGGGTCCCTGAAAGATGGAGCCCCAATCCTAGGACCATGGAGCCTTCCTATCGCCACACCTTCACCACTGCCTCTAGAGCTCCTGTGTGACGACAGGGGATTACAATAGAAAGAATCAGGCATCCCAGACCTTACTGAGGAAGAAATGTCTAGAGGATCCCAATGACAAAGAGGGGGCGACAAAAACAGACACCAAAGTAGCCTCTGACACCAGAGCTACAGCCCACTGTGAGTATAGCCTAGCAGCTAGCGAGATAAACACAAATCCCGCACTGAAGACCTTTTCCCTCGCCTCCTTTCACTCACTACATCTTTTTACTGTCTTTCAGTAAAAAGATTGAACGCTAACTAAACAACAAACAAAAGCAAAAAGAAGTACGTGGGAAAAAAAAGTACACACACGTCATCGGAACCTCACGTGTTACCATCTTCACGGCTCCTACTCTGGTCCCTGGTCCCTGGTCCCAGCCGCCATCATCTCTCTCTTCTTTTGGTCATCTTCAAATTCTGGTCTCAGCTTTCCTTTACAATTTAGTGTCTCCTCTTTCTTCCCTTGGCCCGGAGGTTAGGACATCCAAACTCGACTTTTATCTCCTGAATACTCTCCCCTAAACCTGGCTTGTGGGGTGAGCAACAAAGGCTGGGCTCACACGACTCTATTTTCTTGTGGCGGGGGCGGGGGGATCTTTGCATCCACCCTTGAAGATTCAGCTTCCTCTCCAACCTGTACATCTTTTCCTATCTCCTCCGTTCTGAGCCGTCCCAAGGGGTGAGGCCAGCACGAGGGTGACTTGAGCGAGGGTATCCCGGCTCCCGGCTGTGCCACACCCACACCTGATGTGACCTTGAGCAAAAGCCACGTGTGAGTTTTAAGTCCCACTTAATTCAGAATGAAAGGAATATCTCCCCTGTATCATTACCTCAGGATTGCTGGGTGAGATCTTCTGTGAAGGATTTATGAACTCATATAGTATGGTTATTGAGAAATCGTGGACTGTTACTTTATTTTCCATGCATTTGTCTTTTCTCCCAAGGAATTTGCAAGCTCTCGCCGGCCAGGGTTTCTGCACTCGCCTTCTTTGTATGCGCTGAGCAATTTGCCTTGTGCACGTAGCAAGTGCACAGTGAATGCTTTTCTGAACCAATCATGGCTTTGTTGGCTCAAAGGTGATCTTTCTGGCATGCTATCCCATCCCCATCTTCAGCAGCAATATTTGACATTGCCAGATACGGAAATCTCTGCAAACAAAATCCAACTCAGTAATTGAGTTAACATTTCTTTATTTTCTACAGTGTTTTGTTTTACTTTACAAGCAAAGTAACATGAAACGGCTTCTTAATTTTTTTAAGCAAAATACGAGTTGAGTAGTCTTTTCTGGTCAGTAATTGCATCACATTTTCCTTATTTATCACTTTATAGCAGGCGTATTTCTGCCAAAATGGTAGTGATCGTGTGGTCGATTCTGAAGCATGATTTCACACAGACCCCTAGCTACCAACCAATCAGAATTTCAAAAGTTACGGATATCCATGGGCGCCTAATAGGATTTTCCTAAAATTACTCTATTTGAGGAGGAAAGTCAACTGTACATTTCATATTAACCTGTTACAAAATATATGAAACAGCTATGATTTTTCTTTTCAATCTTAACCTTTATAACCTACGTCTCAGTGGCCTTAACAGCCCAAATTTCATCTCCAACTCCACAGCTTGTTGGCATCAAATCGCCCTTTAACACAAACTTTAAAAAGGATAAATTAACTGTAGTATATCTATATAATGAACCTCTATTCAGCAGTAAAAAGTGAGAGTTTTTGATACACGGAACAATATGGGTGAATCTCAAAATTATTATGTTGCAGAATAAAAAAGAACAAGGAAGAAAATAATTCGTAAGACTTTTTTATATGAATTTCAAAAATAGGCAAAACTAATCTATGGTAGTAAAAGTCAGACTAGTGGTTACCTGAAAGGTTATGAATTGGAAATGTTCAGTATCTTGAAAGGGTGGAGGTCACCATGAGTGTATACAAGTATAAAACATTAACTAGCTGCTCACTGAAAATGTGGGGATTTTTCTGTATGTAAACTATATATCAGTAAGTCCTATTAAAAAAGAATTAAGGGGCTTCCCTGGTGGCGCAGTGGTTGGGAGTCTGCCTGCCGATGCAGGGGACACGGGTTCATGCCCCGGTCCGGGAAGATACCACATGCCGCGGAGCGGCTGGGCCCGTGAGCCATGGCCGCTGAGCCTGCGCGTCCGGAGCCTGTGCTCCACAACGGGTGAGGCCACAACAGTGAGAGGCCCGTGTACCGGAAAAAAAAAAAAAAAAAGAATTAAGTGTAGACTTCCTTCCACTTCTGGAAAGATGAAGTAGACATACTTTCTCCTATTCCTCCAACTAAGTACAGCTAAATACCCTCGACATTGTGTATACAAAACAAATATAAGGAACCCTAGGATGCGGGAAGAAGAGGGCAAACTAATTAGGGACCTCAGGACCCAGGAACAACAGAGTGGACGTTCTTTGGGTTTTCTTTTTGCCTCATATATCCCAAGCCTTGAGTGAAAGCAGCCCAAACTGGCTCATGCGTTCATCGCTGGTAAGAATACGAAATGGTACAGTCACCATGGAAAACAGCTTGGCACATTCATCTTCTTTTTCTTTTTTTAATACATTTATTTATTTATTTTTAGCTGCATTGTACTTGCATTGATCCTCTGTCCTGACTCCGCTGCTCTCGTCTTCCTTCTGTGTGTTTCCTTCTCCACTGCATTGCTTAGCTGGGGCCCCTACCCTTTCACTCAGCTCTATGGGTGACTGACTCAAAACCAATCAACTTAAAATCAGGTATTAGGCATCCCTGTGCTTAGAAGTCCTTCAGCCATTTCTGACCCTGGGAACCTCCAGTGGTGGCTTCCGCTCAGGCTCTGGCCACTTGTCAATTTCTGGATCACACCTGTTCCTCTCTTTTTATCCTCCCCCCTGACTCCCTGACCCTCCCTGCCAGCTCGTTCTTATGCAAAGCTTCCCCATAGCCCAGCCTGACCCCTAGAGAGTTGTATAGGAGATGGCAGCTTGCCCAGAGGATGCCTTCCTGGAGTGCCCAGATTTTCAGTCAACTGTCTTGCTCCTGGGAGTGTCGAGACAGCACTGGAAGGTCTCTGCTCTGCTCCTTTCCCTGGTGCATCAAGCCAGCCTTGAATTGGGATGCACAGATGCTCTAAGGACCACCTGGAGGTTCTCTTTCCAGAATCTCAGACCTACGTGACCAGGGGGAATTAAGGTTGCAGATGGGATAGAGGTTCGTATTCAGCTGACCTCAAAATAGAGAGACTTCCCTGAATTATCTAGGTTGGTCCAACATCATCAGAAAATTCCTTAAAAGTGGAAGAATGAGGCATAAAAGGAGGATAGGAGGTGGGTGTGTGATAGGGAAGCGGGAGCAGGGAGTGACAAAGCTGCTGGCTTTGAAGACAGAGGAACGGGTCACAAGACAAGGAATACGGTGACCTCTAGAAGCCAGAAAGAGCCCAGGAATTGAACCTTTGGAAGGAACACACCCCTGCCAACCCCTTGATTTTAGTCCAGTGAGACCCATGTCAAATATCCATCCAACAGAACCGTAAAATAAGCAATTTGTGTTGTTTAAGCAGCTAAGATGTGGCGGTTAGTTACAGCCACCATGGAGGAGGAACCACGTAGGAAACTAGGTCCTGTGATGGGTGAGTGCCCAAAGGCTCTGCAATGGAGCGGTTTACTTTAACACCCTTGTAATAATGTTCAATAGTCATTGCCAGGCTATCTCTGTGAAGCAGATCAACCTCACCAGGGTTTCAATGATTTTTTTGAAAAAGAGTTACATCATTCTAGGGGAGTGAGTTCTACCCTGACCAGGCATTTCTATTTGAAGGGCCCTATGAATGAACGTATTCACACGGTCATAAAATTTACCAGAGTAAAGTATTTCAACTCCCATCAGCTTAGACTACTGCCCATTTCTGCTGCAATATCTCCTCGTTTTGGGTGGAGTGGAATGGCCACAAGCATCGTGGGGGTTGGCTCAGGAAAGCCGATTGAGGATGCATTTCTTTACATTTGGCGGGAGATGTGATTTCAGTTACTTTCATGTGTATCGTTGGTACAGCCAGTTTCAAGCCCGCAAAACACAGAGTTGGATCCACACTTAGGTTCAGAGGTCTCGAATTCTAATGGTCTTAACTCTGCACTTACGGCCTTCCATATGCTCCCAATGTGTCAGGAATTGCTGAGAGTCCAAGATCCTATCCCCCTTGCACACTGACAAGTGAGCCTGCCACAGTTTCACAGATGCTGGCAGAAGACTCGAGAGCCCTGGGTCAGAGACAAACGAGGCTAGTACTCACATACATCAGACCTTTACCTCCACAGGGAGACTATCTTTATTATCCTGGTCAGGAAACAAATCGGCCCTTTGCTGGGAGGTACTCTCTCTGTCTTCCAAGGTCACGCGCAAACATCCTTGGAAAGCTAGCCCTGGGAAAAAGTCATCAGTCACTCTACTGAGAAGATATGCAGAAATACTAGAGACTGTGGGGGACTGTCTCCAAAACAGAGATTCACGTACAGGCCCTTGAACCATGACCCCAAGGCAGGGGGGCCACTCCCAACCTCTCGGCAGCAGTAGACAGCTTTTCACCTCCCTCCTTGAATCTCACCCGCTTTCCCCATCTTATCCCCCTCTCCTCCCCTTCGCTACACACCATCCGTCTATAGGAACCTGCCCAAGCACATTTATATAGGTTCTTTTTCAATTTCTTGCTGATTTGTCATGAAATTCTGACATAAAAGGTAAGAAAAAACAATAAGCCACTGCAATGTGAGAACGGACAGCAAACTGGTTAGTGAGGGTCCTCATTTAGAAGAGTAGTTAAGATTAATTCCTTCAGAAGAAAACTTGAAATGCCCTGAAGCTTTACAGCTCACATTTGAGAAACTTGATAGTTTTTCTAAACATGACAATAATTCTAAGTAACTCATAATATTACCGATAATGACTTTGGGAAGCTTAAAATAAAACTTTCTAAGCCATCAGTAACAAAAAAATAAATGTTGGTCCTCCACGACAGAAGAAAGACTGGATTATCTTTCTAGCTTTGATAGAGCTGCCCAGTCCCATATGGTAGCCACTAGCCACGTGGCTATAGAACTCTTCCTGTGTGGCTAATATGATTGACAAAGTGATGTATGTGTAAAGCACACACCAGATTTTGAAGACTAAGGAAAAAAATGTAAAGTATGTCATTAATATTTTTATTAATAATATATTGATATCATAATATTTGGGCTATATTGGGATAATGAAACATAATTAAAATGACTCTCACCTCTTCCTTTTTAAATGGGACCACTACTAAATTGAAAACCACACTTTGACACGTTGAAGGGTTTGCATGGTATTTCTATTGGATAGCATTGCTTTCTAGAAAATGATGGCCAGATTGTTTTTGTATGAAGAGATCATCAGAGTATGCAGCCAAATACATAGGAAAATCTACTACTTTTTTCTGGATTTTTTAGTGTTTGTGGATTTTTCAGACCTTCTAAAATTTGTAATGTGTTGTAATTTATCATGTTAAATAAATATTTACTTTCACACCTATTTATGTCTTTATAATTCTGCATTCTTCTTCTTAAAGAAGTACCCCCAAGTTGTATAAGCTTCATGCCCCACCAAACCTGGATCTGCCCTGGGGGTCAGCCTCCATGCTCTTCAGTGGGGCTGGAGTACATTAGTCAGTCCAAGGGTGGGGTCCTGGAAGTTGATGAAGCGATCTTTTAATGTGTTGTTTCCAGTTTGCCTCTCACGTGGTTCAAAGTAGCTGTGAGGTGAGAGGACAGGTGAGAGAAGATTGCGGCGGGGTGGACGGATGGATGGATGGATGGAGAGGAGGCGGGGGGAAGAAGAACGGAAAGGTGGACAAATTTCCCACTGAAGGAAATTCTTACTCTTTATTCTGAGGTCATCCCATGTGCTATAAAGTCCTTCCTTTTCATTAGCACTGATATTCAAGAACAGGAAGGAATGAGTTAATGGAATTCGGTTTATATAAACAGGGCAAGAACAGAGTGCCTCTGGAAGGAAAGGAAAATGTTATCATAAAATAGGCCAAGCAAATTTGCAGGCAGGTGTAGTGATGAGGGAAGTCAGGCAGCTCATTGATGAGCCTGCTTTTACACTGCGGAGGGACAGAATTGGAAGTTTTCTAGTAATTGAATTTAAGGACAATGCAGAAAGCAGGAATTAAAAGACAACCAGGTAACCCTGGATCAGAGACTTCCTCAGAATTCACATCTGAGCCCCCTGGAGTCGCAGCTGTGCTTTAGCCCACTGCAGTAGCAGAAAGTGAGAAAATAGCAAAAAGATGTGCAAAAAGGAAACTCAGGCATTCCTGGGATATTAGTTAATCCAGTGAGGTAGTATATAGTGTATAGTATATAGGACTTGGCGTCCAAGCCCTTCCTGCTGCCCGTTCCCCTCTTCTCCTGCTGGGCTCTTCCCCTTTCTCTCCAGCAGTCCATTGTGCATGTGCTCACCTCTTCAGGCAGCCGCTGGGTTCATCCTCCTCCAATCAGTCATCACTAGTCCCTGCACCCGCATGGACCTCTGCCTTTGGACATTCCCGTGGCTCCTGCTTTTGGAATCATTCCTATTCTAGCCACCCGGTAGTCCTTGCTACTTCTGGTTCATATCTTACTTTCCCAGCTCTGTAGTGGTGACTCTGGCTTCCCCTTCTTTTTCCTCTCTGGCTGGGAGAGATGCACACTTGGCATACTTTATAAACATTGGTGGAGTAGGTCTTGATGTATGTTCTAAATCATCAAAGAGGAATTCAATTCAATATATTAAACTGCTTAATATTTTTTATGTTTGTGTTTTCAAAAGTGGGAACCCATGTGAGCTATTTCACGCCATAACACAATCAGTTTCAGTGTTTGAAGTCAGTCCTGGAGGTGTACTCTCTCCATCCATCATTCTGAAGTCTGCTCTCATAAGTCAATAGGGGTCTTGGTTAATAAATGTATTGAACCAATGGATAGACCCCCACTCAGAAAGAGGCAGAAATAAGCTGAACCACGGCAAATATAACTACGAAAATTACAATTCATGATAATCCAAAGTTCCAATTCAGATCAGGTTAAGCAATAAATGGGGCAAATTTGCCAACATAATTGGGAAGGACAGAGCGGGAGGGAAGGGTTCAGACGTCACTGCGTCAGTTCAAATAAGGCCTTTAGGATTTTCGATTTCTGTCCATCTTTCCTTGTGGCCTCTGTCCCTTTGTTGCCCTCATCTCTCAGGATCCTCCAGGTAATGGGGATGTAGTTTCCGCAGCTATGGTCCCATTCACGCAGCTGGCCAATTTCTCCCCCCAGTGCCCTTATGTAATTGGCCTGACTTGGCAATGTGCTCATCCCTGGACAAATCTCTTTGCCAGCACTTGGAAACCTGCATTGGTCAGGCTAGATCCCATGTCCACCAGTATGGCCAGACAGAGAGAAAGAAAGCAAGCTGTGTGGATGAGGGACAGTCAGCACAGTTACCAGAGGAAGGGGCATGCACAACACACACCAAGCAAATAAAAGCAAATGTGCCCCCTGCATTTAAACATTTAACGGGCTCAATGTATTTGCTGGTCATAAACAAAGACATGCCAGAGGGAGCAACAGGAAGAACCCCTCGATGATAACGTGTCAGTTAAATTCTCTCGGATCTTCCTATTATCATTCCATTTGACTTTGGTTTCCTGAATTTTGACCTACAGAAATGTCTTTGTTTTCTTCCTTGTTCACGTGGGATAACAAAAGTCCGGCTCTCACACCATCCGCCCACCTGCCACAGCTCTCGGAACTGCTGCTGCTTCTCCTTTACAGTAAAAGTGCTTTGCTGCGCATCATAATTGCTCAGATTCCCTTCTTTTCAGCTCAAACACAGAAGCTAATGAAGGAACAGAGTAGGTGAACCTGGCTGAAGGCCCTTGGAGGACCTCTGATCATTCCTTCCAAGTAGGATGAGATTCACACCAGAACTTTCTCCTTGTTCAGCATCACGATGCTGTCTTTGCTAAGCCGCTCTCCAGCTTTACCAGCTAAATTTCTTAAAGGAACGATGTTGGTATTTTAAAAATCTCCTTTCTTTGAGCTATTTGAAACTGACTTTGAACCTAAGAGTGGTTTCAAAGCAGTGTTTACACAATGAATATCTTCAACCACACAACTTAACAACTAACAAGAGCCTATTTCCCGACTCCCATTGAAACAGGACATGGTGTTGTAGCCAGATTCTTTCTCCCTTATCTTTTGCATTTTTCTTTGTATAAAAGAAGTATCTGAATCACAGAATTTTATCCCTTTGTAAAGAGGGAGTTTTCTCACCCGCGGGTTAGGGAAACACATGGATTAGATCATTTAAATTCACACCTTAATTCATCTCAAGATTACCTGTGGAAAGCACATAACGAGTTGGCAGCCTCAGAGCCAATTTCTGGTCTTGGCTTACAAGTGAGGCCCAGGAAACCTCTTTATAGCTTTGCTTTCTGTAACTTGCACACTCTCTGATTGCTTGAGTATTTTTATCTGTAGAATTAACCACCATTTATTTAATGCTTGCTCTGGGACTGGCTCCGTACTAAGCAATTTCATTTAAACATTACTGCAGCCCTTAAGTTAGGTGTGAGCTGCTCCCTTTGATAAATGAGGAAAGTGTGGCTTACAGAAGTGAAGTACCTTGCCCCAGCTCAGCCAGCTGGCAGTGGGGCCCTAGGACCAGAACCCACATGCCCCTAACAGCTACTCTGTCCAGTGAAAGATGGTCTGGGTACAGGCAGAGCCTTATTTAGAAAAGTTTTGTTTCTAATCCTCTTCCATTCATTTCAAACTTATCCTTCAGTCTCCAAAATTTCAGTCAGTCTTCACTTTACTGATAACATAGGCTCTTCAACTAGAGGCAAAAAGGGTTCCTTAAAAAAATCCCTACATAGCATTCTAATTCTGAAATCATTATTGGAACAAAAGCTTCTTTTCTGATACTGTGGTTCAGCGTGGTCTACAGGAATGTAAGTCAGCTTGCGTACCCTTCTAGGAGATGCAGATTTTGTATGGAGTTTGGTGGAGAAAGTCCCATGGTACCTTGGACCAAAGACCTCAGTGCTTTCCAGTGTTGTGGCTAAACATCACACACACACACACACACACACACACACACACACACACACACACAATAGTAATACTCCTTTTAACTGTTTATATATATTTATAGCCAGCTGTGTGATAAAGTTACATTTAGAAAATTCACCTTCTATTCTACACAGCAGTGAAAGGAAAACCTTTGATATTTTAAAAATCGTTAATGATGAGTTATAAACAGAAGCACAAGTGAAGTTATTCTGCAAGTCCTGTATAAACAGGACTTTATTGACTATGAAACGACAAAAGAGTAATGAATGGATATTGGACTCATTTGTCACCACTAAGGAGATCATACATTTGAAGCAGTTTATCAATTTTGGGCTATTTCCCCTCACACGCCTGGAAGTGTCACAAAGCAGGGGTAGGTGGTTTTCATGAACAGCAGTCCCAAGGCAGCAGATACCATTACTTATCTGGCATAATAAAAACAACACTTAGTACACAGGAGGGCTCATAAAATGCTACAGAAAGTGAAGTGAGTTCACTCTCCTTGAAGTAAGTAAAGAGATTGCCTAGCAGTATGCATTTTTTTAACCTAGTTTAAATGATAAACCTTTTATCTTTCCCAAAGTTATGTTTGTAAGAGCATCTACATTGGAAGTGTCCTTGGTTATAGAGTGTATGATATCTTTCATCAATAAACGGCACATCTGTGTCTTGATGAGCAGACTGGGGTGGGGACGGTAGAGGGTGATGCGGAGAGAAGGGTGGAATAGAGGAGGCTTGGACGGGGCTGGACTGGAGAAAACCCTCGACCTGACATGCTGCCGCCCTGGGGAGTTGTATTCTCACCAGTTTTCACTCACTGATTTCATTCTCAAGAATACATAATCTCTACACCTGAAGCTAACATAACATTGTTAATCAACTATACTCCAATATAAAATACAAAGTTAAAAAAAGAAGTGTTTTGCTGAAACCCTTCGAGGAGTTTGGGGGGTTTTGGGCACGAGCCACCTGTCTCCGTGCATAGCCCTGCAATAAACCTTTCTCTGCTCCAAAACAAAAAAGAATATGTAATCTCTTGAAACTCCTGTAATCCTGTAATGGGTTCTTGTAAGTATATTACTTTAAAAATATATTTCACGTGTAGAACTTTCATTTCTGATCAGTGTACTAATAATGATTTTATTCAAATTAATTTTTTTATAATCTTGAATGTTACTTATAAATATGTCTGGCTTTCTTTCCATTTAAAAATAAGATGCAGGGCTTCCCTGGTGGCGCAGTGGTTGGGAGTCCGCCTGCCGATGCAGGGGACACGGGTTCGTGCCCCGGTCTGGGAAGATCCCACGTGCCGCGGAGCGGCTGGGCCCGTGAGCCATGGCCGCTGAGCCTGCGCGCCCGGAACCTGTGCTCCGCAACGGGAGAGGCCACAGCAGTGAGAGGCCCGCGTACCGCAAAACCAAAAATAAATTTAAAAAATTAAAATTAAAAAAAAATAAAAAAGGATGCATACTTTCAATTAATTTTAAAAGCAAAAGCATAATTTGACAAACATAAAAATTTAAATGGCATGTGGTGTCACCACTGGGTTGGGGACCAAAAATGTATCAGTACATTGAAACATGGGCTAATTGCTAAATGCATGTGGCAGCCGTACTCCTTGGAGACACCAGATGTTCTGACCTTCCCACCTGGAGGGGAAGACTGGGAGCCCCTCCCTCCATCTTTTGCCACAGAAGCTCTCCTCCCAGACCCGGATTCCAACCCCACCTAAAACCTTGACACTAGACATTCCCAACCTCACCCTACTGACAATTTGGCCTGGGTGATCCTTCATTGTGTAGTGCTGTCCTGTGCTCTATAGGATGTTTCAGGGCACCTCTGGTCTTTACCCACAAGATTCCAGGAGCACTTATGACAGCCAGGTTGTCACAACCATAAATGTCTGCAGGCATTGCCAGTGCCCCATGGAGGGCAAGCTCTCCCCAGGTTGACACTGTTTAATAACATCACCTCATCTGCTCTCCAGTTGGCCTCCAAACTGTGGCCCACGTTTATCCCTAGTGTGGGAGAGGAAATTTCATTTTATGTAAGCACAAACATGCTAAAATTTTGTTTTAAAAATCCTTTGCTTAAAAGGTTCCCCCCCAAAATATTTTCAAATCTAACAAGTGTTTACTAAACACTCACCTTTTGCAAAGCATTGTGTTGGTCCATTTTTCTCCTTTATTGGTTTTCCAAGCTCTTTTCATGTCTCTTTAGCAAACAATTTCCAAATCCAGAGACAGCCTATGAGAAAAATACCTTATTTTGCCTTTAACACGTCAAGTTTTCCTTTGCAAAAACCATTCTTTTTGTACGAGGAGGGAAGGAACTGAAGCTGCTGATTTATGTTAACTCATGTCTTTGTATTCGCACCGACATCATTACAAAGATTTGATTTTGCAAAATTTGGAGAGATTTTGCTCCAGAAATTTCCACTGAAGGTGAAGAGTCATAAATCTCAGAGAAGAGAGACGTATACAGGAATCTCTCACACATCCTTCATTTGTTCCCTGTGGTGTCACCGTAGACTGTGAATAAAGGACACGTGCCTTGTGATGCAGAAAATCTCTCCAAACCGCCCTTAGACCAAATTTGCCACATGCAGATAGAACACTAGATGTATTATCTAGCTAATAAGACCAAGAAGGAAATGTCATTTGCTTAAAAGCACGTACACATTCACCTTGCCTTCCTTTATAAAATCATAAGCATTAAAATAAAAGCCTTTGCTAACATTTTTCTGAAAATAAGTTAGGAATCTGGGAAGTCAAAACAAAATCTTTTTGTTTTATCCAGTTATTTAAAAATAAGGAAGCATACCTTCATAATTAGATCTGCAGAGTCAGGAAAGAACCAGTTCATAGAAATGCTGCCAATGCCAGTGGGGAAAAAAAAGCTTGAGTTTGTCCAATAAACAAATGGCTCTGTGAATGTCTTCTTTTAACAGGTTATTTATCCAGGCTTTTCTCCTGAGCACACATCCTCTAAGACGTCTTTGGAGTCAGGTTTTTCCTTGGGCTATTTAGAACCAACTTTGCTGTGTAGTGAAAACTCAGTTTTGTTTTTCGTTGGTATGGTTTTTTGTCCATCCACCCACATACCTCGTCCATCCATCTATCCCCCTATTCGCTTATTTATCAGACATTAGTTGAATGATTCTCCTGGCCTTTGTGTGGTTTCTCTATGCCAGGGACCGTAGTAGGCGTAGAGATTCAGAGATGAAATAGATCGTCTGGTTATCACAGACCTTACAGTCCTAGAGGGGAGCTGTGTCTGCATACTCTGGGCTTTTTAAGACTACCAGAGCCACATCTCCATTAGAAGAATTAGGTATGTACCTAGTAAACGTGATTTATGTAGAACTGGGTAATTCAGAATCTTTTTTGATGTTGTATTTGGCAGGGGGCTGTCTGGATTTAACAATCATTAACCACCCATCATCCTCTTGACCTAAATTAGCAGCAGAGGCAGCAACAGGAAGCGAATTCTTCCAGACTTAACCTCTAACCCTCATTTGCTTCTGCAGCCACTTGCCAAGCCCTTTTGACCAACTGTGTGAAGTTCAAGAATCTCTCACTTCGGGATTGCAATAAACGATATCAACCCCAGCACTTTTCTTGACATAGAATTTCTCTGACATCCCAATCGCTTATTCGGTGGAATCAAATTTGGCAAAGGGAAGAAAGTATTAGTATTTAGTTTCAAAATTCAATTTAACTTTCTAGTCTAGAAGTAGCCTGCATCTAACAGAGCAACTAATTGAAAAAAAAATCTTTCTTCTCAAAAAGTTAGCTCACCAGAATTCAGTAAAACCTAACCTAACAACCCAAATCAATGTGTAGACAATTCATCCGATGAAATTTTGCAAATATTAACCAGCTTCCAAAGCATTTCCTGGATCTCTACCAATTAAAATTTCCTTTAATAGTCCATGAAATTGCCCAGTTAACCACATCTTCACTTGATATTATCATTTAGGCCAAGCTGCTTGGAACAGAAATGCATGCCCATTCATGTTTTATAAATATTTTCCTGATGATGAGGGTACTTTTTTTTGGTGTATTGCTCATTTACATTTCGTTTTCAATTAATTGCCTGTTAGAATTCTTTTCCTACTTTTATTTTGAGTTGTTTGGCCTTTCTTGGAATGTGGAGGGCTGTGGGGGGTCGTTTTAGATTTTCTAAATTTAAATGAACAGACTTTAAACTTAGAATTTCAATTCTAATCCCCCAACTGGATTCCTGGTCTTCCCCCTCCCTCCAAACGTGTTTACCCATAGTCTGCCCTACCCGGGGGATGACAACTCCATCCTTCCCATTACTTATCGAAAAGCACCCATTTTCCGTCACCTGAAATGTTCCTAGTAGCTTTCGTAAATTTACCCTAAGGACAACTTTGACTCATTATAAAACAAAAGCAAAGTTGTATCCAAGTTACAGTGCCTCTCTGCCTTCCTCTACACTTTCAAATCAAATATGGGAGAGCCTTTGCTCCTCATTAGAACCCACAAGGTAGAAGTTAGAATGACAACCAAACATTGGTGGTTTGAGATCAGGAAGAAATGCGGTGTTCACCAAGACGCAGAAGAACCAACTGCTGCGTTGTTGTTTAAATTCCACATCTGAACGCACTGTGGAGGAACATTCACTGGGCCTTCCTTCGTGTTACCAGAGAGGAACCATCTGTATCCTCATCTGAAGCGGACCTTCCCACCCCCGCTCAAGAGGGTGCCCCAGCGAGATTATCCTCTCTCTGTTCATCAGTGGCTCCTCCCCACTCCTGGGATCATCCCATAAATACACAGACACCAGACACACTGGACTTTCTCCATTAAGAAAATTGACAGACAAAACAACCCAAAAAACAAGAAAACCCTTTCCTTTTCTAGCACCATCGGACCCATTGCTTGGGCTCTAGAGCGCTATCAGCCCTCAGGATGCTAAGAACCCTGGAGTATAAAAAGAAGGACAAGCCACAGATCATCTTGAAACCAACCCCCATGAGGGAGGTTAAGGCACAGGGGAATCTCCTTGGGAACTGGGCCATGGGGGATACGGGCAACCAAGTTTTTGTATTTGTCATACTTTTAGCAATGGGAATTTTATTGTCTCCTTCACATAAAAAAACATCGCTAAGAAGGCATAGCTCTTTTTTCAGTCTGGATTTGTCCTGAGACACCCAAACTCATTTCAGAGGCCCTCTGAGACCAAGTGGACTGGGGGCTGCGGTTCAGCGGCTGGGAAACACAGGACTGCCCAGTGAGCTCCAGGTGAGGACCATGGAACAGAACAGCAGGCTGCGGCATGAGGAATTCCAAATGTGAAAAATGAATTAAAGTGGATTCTAATGGTGTGATTACCTGTAAGGTCCTGATCCGTCATTATTCGTGTCATGGGATGGTTTAGGCTCCCCTAAAACAGATGGGGGAGCACAGACTTCTTTTTCAAGAGTCCTTCAGTTTTCTAAAGTGAGCTCTTCAGTGGCTGGCGTGACCCAGTAGTCCTTTGCCGCATGTAAATTTGGACAGAGAGTGTCTTGGCGCGTTGACAGTAGTTAAAAGTGTACCCAGCAGATGGCCCGATTGGTTCACGTTAGAAATAGACAGTGTTTGGAGAAGTTCTCACTGTGCATCAGAGGCTTGAAGTCCTGGGGGGGCGGGGGGAGAGGCGGCACAAAGTTGCTAAATCTGCCCCACCTGCTCTGCAGGGAGCCCTGGAAGGAACCAACTTCTCCTGTCTGCTGGGGCTTAGCATGTGGTTGACACAGAGTCGGTGCTCAGTCAATGTTTAAAACCAGGCTTCTGCTCTGCTGATGACCCAGTTTCATTAAGGTGGAGAGTCTTAGTCTTGCGCCCTGGGGGATATGCGCGTGGCTCATGGGGGAAGCGGGGTCAGCTCCATGTGCGGAGTGTCCTCAACTAAGCCCCGCACATTTGTACCCCTACTCCTACTCACTCCAGTAATTTCCACCAGTGACCTAGGTGCTGTCCAGTGGGAAATAGTGTAGCTGCTTGATTCCAGCTCTCTGGGTGCATGCTCTAAGGTAGGAACCCTCTAGCTTGGGTCATCCAGGCGGTCTTCAGTCTTTGACCCACCGAATATTTCTGATGGATGTACCCCCGCCAGTAGTCCTTTCCCATGAGCTGAGCGCTTTCCGCTCTGGAGTGGAGGTAAATGTGTTCGGCTCAGGGCTCACCTTCAACCAAGTGCTGAGGTTGGGGAGCAATGGGATTGTCACCAGATGAACTGGTGTTGAATTCAAAGACTGCCCTGGGTTCCTGCCAATCAGGTGAAGAAGTTGTGCTCCATAAACACTTTGTTTACAAAAACTATGACTAAGCTAAGGGTCAGGCACAGAGAGTTTCCTGATGGCATAGAC
Source organism: Aethalodelphis obliquidens (assembly GCF_003676395.1). Lineage (NCBI taxonomy): Eukaryota > Metazoa > Chordata > Mammalia > Artiodactyla > Delphinidae > Aethalodelphis > Aethalodelphis obliquidens. Next base: position 40,963,993 of record NW_020837955.1, on the reverse strand, counting down.
ACACCAAAAAGTGGAGGGTTTTATGAGTTCCTGTCTTTCTTCATTTGCCATTTTAAGGTGTAATGATTTTTTTTTACAAATTGATTCCCTTCTGTGTTTTTTTAAAAACTGTCATTGGAAGTTTATTTGGAGGAAGTAAAAACGTGTCCTCGGTGCAAAATCTTGAACTGGAAGCCATTTTTCAAGGGAATGTGCCACTTCCTGAGCCAGTGTTTGATTACAGAAAATAAAATTGGCCCACACAAGCCAGTTTAACTTCCTGCCATTGTTGAGTTGGCGCAAACGTTTTGTTTATCAAAATGCAACTATTCCTGGTTCCAGCTGCAATGAATCTTCATGACAAAAAACGACTACAAAGTTAGCTCTTGCTGAGTTAGTGCCATTCTTCATTTCCTCTGTTAACGCATTATAATTTAAGAATTATATTTTAGATTGGGAGCTTGAAACGGATTGTTTTTAAAAAGGGAAGTTAGAAGTCTTAGCTTGAAACAAATGAAAATATATCGGGTAATGAAGACATTCAGAGCCTTCTGGAGTCACTGAGGATTGAGGCAGCCTTGCCTTTGACCCTGAAGCTTCAGACATTGAACTTGATGTACCAGAAGGTGCTTCAAGCACAGCCAACACACCAGAAGCCAGCAGTGTCAGCCAATCGAGAAGGCATGGATGTTCTTAGAAAGTTATTTGAAAGATGAATTTTGTAATTGTGGCAAAGCAAATATGCTTAAATCTTATTGTCTCCTGTTTAACAAAACTGAATAATAAATTATACCAAACAAGATCATGATGGGATATTTGAAAACAAACCTGCAAGCTTTAAAGAAAATCTGAGAATTTTTTTTTTTTTTTTTTTTTTTTTTTGCGGTACGCGGGCCTCTCACTGTCGCGGCCTCTCCCATTGCGGAGCACAGGCTCCGGACGCGCAGGCTCAGCGGCCATGGCGTCATGTGGGATCTTCCCGGACTGGGTCACGAACCCGCGTCCCCTGCATCGGCAGGCAGACTCTCAACCACTGCGCCACCAGGGAAGCCCTGAGAATATTTTTGTAGCTAGAAAGGGTAGTCTTTTGCCTAGAAACAATGAATGAAAAGTAAAAGCAATAAAACTTAAGAAGTTGCTTGTCTCTATCATCAAGCTTGGTTTCAGAAATCACTTGAACAGTGAAATTCACCTTACAGGAGAAAAGCTGGTGTAGCCCTACCCAGTCAGTATGACTGATTCTAGTTTGGAACCAAATACAGGCAGCCTTGCTAGAAACATACCCTTCTCAAATGGCATGATAAGAATGCATTTTATTCTGATTAAAAGTCACACTTTGCTCAAATAAATGGATAAGAGACTGAGTTTAACTCAATTCTTTCCCTTGCAGTTGGTTGACTCCATTACATAGATCACTGTTCACAATGCTTATGATGATGATACCTATAAACATTAATTATGCTGCAAAACACCTGATGGTTAGATGTGGCACAGAAATTTTCAACAATGGGTGAGCATTTTTTTTTATTTAGTAATTGCAGAATTGACTAGGGGGGGAAATGATGTATATTTAGATGCACTGATTAGGCTACAGTGATGACAGTTGATGTTTTAGTTTGGGTTCCCGAGAAGCATTCCTGTAGGTGAAGATGTCTGTGAAAGTAGTTTATTAAGAAGTGATCCCAGGGCGCTTCCCTGGTGGCGCAGTGGTTGAGAGTCCACCTGCTGATGCAAGCGACATGGGTTCATGCCCCGGTCCGGGAAGATCCCACATGCCGTGGAGTGGCTGGGCCCGTGAGCCATGGCCGCTGAGACTGCGCATCCAGAGCCTGTGCTCCGCAACGGGAGAGGCCGCGACAGTGAGAGGCCCGCGTATCGCAAAATAAAAAAAGAAGTGATCCCAGGAAAACTGATATAGGAATGAGGAGGCAGAACCAGGAAGGCAAGGATGACAAGTGAGGTGAGCATCAGACGAGGCCCCAGAAGTGCAACTTGGCTCAATCCCTGGGGGAAACTGTGGAGATAAGTACAGTTGACCCTTGAAGATGCAGGGGTTAGGGGTGCCCACCCTCGATGTAGTTAAAAGTCTGAGTGTAACTTATAGTCGGTCCTCCATGCAAGTGGTTCCTCTGCATCCCCGGTTTTGCATCCTCACATTCCACCAACCCACAGGTCCTGTAGTCCTGTTGTCCTTACTATTGAAAAGATCTGCATATAAGTGGCCCCATGAAGCTCAAATCCCTGATGTTCAAGGGTCAACTGTAGTTCACATCTCAGAATCATTCCTATTAGTGTAAAGAGAGATGAAGCACTTATACTATTGTTTAAGGGCTGATCCTGGTGTGGGGGAGGTGTAAATTCTCAAGCACTTCCCTTCTTTTTCTGTATATAAGTAAAGTATGCTTCAGCAGCCTGAGGCAACCCTCCAACGAAGAGACATAGATGCTGCATATTAGGAGTGAAAGCAGGTGTGCGTGAAAATGATAAAGAATCAGAGGATGCGAGCATTGTTGATACATCTGCTAAGGTCCATTGCACAATCTAAGTATATCAAGCACATCTCCCCTCAAATAGCCTGTCCCCTGATTTCTGTGTTTTATGGCAGAGTTTCTCCTAGTTGCCTGGTCAATATCCAGTCCCCCCTTTTTCCTCATTAACAGGACCTTGATTTTGTTTCAGGCACCAGGTCCCCAGCTAAACTATGCCCCTTTCCAGACTCCCTTGCAGCTAGAAGTGGCTGAGGGGATGCTTCTTCGTCTCTCTTCCGTCCTTTTCACCTTCCTTGTTGAGGCCGGCCTGCAGGGACGTCTTGTGACAGCAGATGGCAAGCATGCTGATCAGGAGGATTGCCACAAAGGCAGTGCAGTGCAAAGATGGAAACGTGGAATGGCCTCGATCCTGGAGGCACCTGTACCAGCCTTATTTGGTCACCTCCTAAATTTTTATGTTGTGGGTGAAATAAATTCCAAGCTAAGCTATTGCTGGTGATTATTTTCAGTGTTATTTGCAACTGGAATTATTCTTGGTAAAAACAATATATTGAATAAAATAGACAGTGCTTTTTTGTTTATTTTTGGTCACATTTTAATAAAATGGGAGGTGGCCTTGAATTTTTGTCCTGATCCGTGAATATTAGCTGACTTGGTTGGAAAAAGGCACTGGTCAATATTTTCCTATTCATGGTCAAATTGTTTTCCTTCAAGGAGGAAAAATAACAGGCATCACTTGGACAGGGGGAATGAATTCATTATTCATCCAAATGCTAAAGAGTAGCTCACAGAGATGGTTTATTGTACCAGATGTTTAACACACTTAATCAACAATTTCAAGGGAAAACGGAATACCTTTATTGCCGATGACAAGACTGTTGAAATGAAGTTGAGCTTGGGAATTGGATGAAGACAATTGATCATGAGGATGATTAATCGTTGGAGACTGTTGGGTCATTTACATGTGATGAGATTTACTGCATTTGCAGCAAAATAAAGTACATCATCAATCGTCTTTCCTTACTGAGAGATGGTTGTGATGACCACGTGAAAGACTGACCAGGGTGCACTCCCTGGGCTCAGTCCCCAAGCCCCCCAGTGTGTGACTTGCAGCGGGTGAAATTGCCAACCTTCCCCACCAGGCTCTGAGCTCCAGGAAAGTAGGATGTGTCCCTTGTTCCTTGTTTTATCTCTTTCCTTGGCCACATGATGGTCTTGCAAATGTGAAATGAATAATCACAGAGCGGGTCAGAGAACCTTTTAGTCTGCCATGTGCACAATTGGCCTCCAATCAGAATATGTGTTTTCTGATATCCCCACCAGTGGGAGCCTAGGCTCTGCACAGTACAATAACCTGGGCAGCGTTGGGGGCATCTCTCATCAGAATTACTCTGGCTCCAGTGGTGGAAAAGTGTTAAAAACACTGACGCCATTGATATTCATGCATTTATGCTAGCCTGGATTCTCGAGATACTGAGCTAACAAGTCAGAAGGAAAAAGGACCTGGATATAGAACCTGATATGCAGAGACAGCTTTTTTTGCAATTCAGTCCAGTTTGGGGAAGTTGGCAGAATCACTGCACCAGCATTTCTTCTGTTAAGCAACAAAGCAGAAAGAAAATCTTTTGTTCCTTTATGATATACTTAAACTATTATTTTTTATGGTAAAGCATGCATAAATACCGAACTGGAATACAGGATTTACTTGTGATTGAGTGGCAGCAAGAAATTCCCAATTGGAAAAAGAACCAAAAGGAGTCAAAAATTTTTTCTGTCTAATTATCTTTTAGAGGGAATGAACTGGTATGCCCAAGGGTGTATGGTGAAGGGCAAAGAGGCTCTATTGATATAAAATTTTCCTGAAATTCTAATAGTTCTGAAAAATTAACATTTTATATATTAAATTTCTTTTAATCTATATAAACCAGCATAGTAGCACAAATGTTTTGAAGGAATAAAAGTTATATAAAGGCTTTAAATGTTTTGTTATATAACATTACATTCTAGTACTGAAGGATTGGCAGTTACATGCCTTTTTTATCCTTTCATTTATAAAGGAGAGTAATATAATGGAGAAATAATACTTTTCAAAAACCATGCTGGAATAACTGGACATGTATAGCCAAAACAATAAACACTGACTTACATTATGCTATATTCAAAAATTAACTCTGGGTCAATGGTTGTAAATGTAAAACCTAAAATTATAAAACCACTAAAAGAAAACATTTGAGGAAAGCTTTATGACCTTGAGTCAGGCAAAGATTTTGGATACAAGAAAAACAAATATTCATTATAGAAAACAAAAAGATATTTGGACTGCTCTTTGAAAGATATCATTAAGACAAAAAATGAGAAGACAAGCCGTGGACGGGAAAGGCATATTTACAAAACACATATCTGATAAAGTACTTGTACCCAGACTATGTGAAAAAAAACTCTCAAAACTCAAAAGTACTGAGAAAAGAAACAACCCCCAAGGGCGAAGGTTTTGACCAGATACTCAGGCACTTGGCCAAAAAAGATAGATGGATAGAAAATAAGAACATGACAAGATGGCCAACGTCATCAGTCATTAGGAAAATGCCAATTAAAACTGCAGTAAGGTCCAGGGCATACATTTCATAGCAGCTTTAAAGACAGAAAACAGAAAATATCAATGCTGGCTAAGATACAGAGCAAGTGAAACTCTCATATACTACTGAGGGGAATTCAAAGTGATACAACACTTTGAAAAGCAGCTTAGTAGTCTTTTATAAAATTCAGCATATACTTAGTTTTCGTCCCAGCAACCCCAAGCCTATATATTTACCTAAAAGAAACTAAGTGCACAAAAACCTGCACACAAATGTTTGTAGCAGCTTTGTTACTCATTCCCTAAAACTGGAAAAAACTTAAATGTCCATCAACTGGTAAGTGGATGAACAAATTTTGTTCCATCCATATGATGGAATGCTACTCAGTGATAAAAAGGAACAAGGACGTGGATGACTCCCAGAGGCATATGCTAATTTTAAGAAGTCAAACTCAACAGGCTACCTACCTATTTGATTTATATGACATTCTGGAAAAGACAAAATCTTAGAAATTAGATCAGTAGTTTCCAAGGGTGAGAAGAGGCAAGGGACTGGTTATCCAAGGGCTACAGGGAATTTGTAGCATGATGGAAATATCCTGTATCTTGAAACTACCACCAAGGTAGTTTCTTTACTATATAAGTTGTCAAAATTTATAGTCATACACTTAAACAGAGTGACTTTTACTCCAGGTAAATTCTCCCACAATAAATCTGTGGGGGTGGGGGAGGAAAGAGACATGATAACCAAGTGCAATGTGTAATTTCAGTTGCATCCTGGGCCAAAAAGAGAAGCATGTAAACAAAACAACATTTCAAAAGACCCAACAGCTATAATGACATTATTGGGACTGTTGGGGGGAAAAAAATCAGTGAACTGTATATTGGTTAATATTATTGTACAAATGGTGAATTTCTTGGACATGATAAAGGTAGCATGATTGTATAGGAGAATGTCTTTTCTTTAGAGTTGCAGGCTGCAGTGTTGAGGGGTGAGAAAATATTATGATGTCTGCAAGTTACTTTCCGAAGTCTTAAATTGTTCAGGGAAAAGACTGTGTGTGTGCTGGGGGGAGGGAGGCAGTGGAGAAAAAATTGAGCAAAATATTTACAGTTGGTCAAACTAAGTGAAATCTTCATTATACTATTCTTTCTATTTTTTTCTGTAGGTTTGAAATTTTTTCAAATAAAAACTTGGCCAAAAAAAAATCTGTTAATCCTTTATAATCCAACAGGGACCTTTGAAAAAGTTTATCCTAATAAAAGAATTAAAGTTGTACACAAAGATACATGAAAAAAATATACTCAACGCTACAAGGTTCATAAAGCTAAAAATTAAAATGTCTGAGATGTCCAACAACACATGGCCCCCGACACAAAGTGGCACTCGATACCTTTTCACTGAAAAAAATGAGATTGCATTAAAAAATAATGGGTAAATAAATTACAGCATAATAACACGATGGAATATTATGCAAACATTAACCATGTCTTGCTAAATATTTAAGGAAGTGGGAAATGCTTATGCTATGTTAAATGAGAAAGAAATCAGGACGCAAAACCTGTATTTATGCAGCTATTTTTTCAAAACACACTTAAAAAAACCATGGAGTGAAAAACCCGGGAAGGTTGGCTCTGGTGATAGGGGGTTATTTTTTGTTTGTAGTTTGCTCTATTTCCAATTTCCTACACTGAGTCTATTACTTTATTTTATTTTATATTTTATTTTTGCAACCTCTGAAAAAGTGTTTGAATTCAGCAATGCAGTGTATTGGAAAGGAAACAAAATGTATCCAGAAGAATCTCTTAAAACAAGCTTTGCAGGTAATGTGATAACAGGGATGAGATGTTAGAAACTTCGTATATGTGCAACACATGCATGGTGGATTAATTGCTTCACAATAATCTACCTCATTGTAGCAAAGCTTCTGGACTTAAATTGCTACCTTCACTGAGAAAACATTTTCAAATACGCTTTAATAAAATGACAGCACTTTCTAATTGTGTATTACTCTTACCATGTAAAAACAGCATGAAATAAAACCTTCCATCGGATGAAGCAGGAAAAATCCAGTTCTATTTTTCCAGAGTTTTCTTGGCAAAGACGCATGACCTTTCAGAAAAGGTCCATTTGTGCAGCTGAGGTTATCGCATCTCCTGGATGGGGAGGGCTGTGCGGGGGCCCCAGGCAGCGTGGGGGGAGAAACCTGGCAGACCTGAAGCACAGTAAGTTGTGCTCAAGCTTTGAGCCTGGAAGCCAAGGTCCTCGGGTGATGAAGCGGAGGTCAAGAGCGTATAATGTGGGGAAACTGGCCTTCAGGGAAGTGTTGGGGATGCGTTGGCTTTGGGAATTTGATCACTAGAGTGGAGGAGAAGCTCCAGCAGCCCAGCCTCAGGCCGAGCAGAACCAGGAAAGCCAAGCACATCCTTCTGCAACGGGGAGAATTCACTGTGAGGACTAGAGGCCCGTGGCAGTGAGGACCTGGGATGCGTGTAGAAGAACTGGAACCATTCAATAATCGACCACCATCTCTTGCTAAAACGAATACAGTGAATTCCTTTAGGTCTTGATATTATTACAGTGTCAGGTTGATTGGGTGTTAAGAGAAAAGTTTGGCAGTAACCCAGCAAAGATTTTTCAAGCAAATTATCCTTTAGAAAAATTTCAAGAGTCAATTTTTTGAGAGAAAAATTTTTGAATCAAAAATATTTTTAATGTTTTTTCTGGGGATCACTATGAAGGCCTGAGGGAAACTCAAAATAGTTGCTTTGCACCTCATTTTAACATTAACTCTACCATGAAATTCAAGTGCTGTCAGTCATTTATAATATCCTGAAATGGACACTTGCACTTAAATAATGTAACAGTAATGCAAAAATACTTTCATGCCTGTGAACTCAATTAAGTATTAAGTGGAAAGAGTTCTATAAATCCATGCAGTTAATAAATGATGTTACAGCTTAATGTAGGTGCTTTGGAATCTTTGAGAGTTTTTATCTTCGTATTTTAAATTTGTAATGATTCCTCTCCGTTTCTTATTAAGGCCTTTTGGAGAAATGAATCTTTTTATTCAGGAAATCCTTAATATTTTCCTCATTAGTTGGAAGGAAAGGGATCCCAGTGAATGCCGTCTCCCTCCCTCCCTCTCTCTCTCTCTCTCTCTCTCTCTCTGGCTTCTATCTGAGTTCAACTGAAACAACTGGAATTAAGTTTTAGTGTGAAAATTCAGTTGCTATGATTGCGGTGTACGGGTGGGGCATCTACATGCTTTCCCATACTAAACTCTCACTGTAGTGAGAGCCCTATGTGCGTGGATGAACACACGCGCACACACACACACACACACACGCACAATCATGGTTGTCGGAAACATTCGAATATGAGTACCGCTGAAGTACGCCAGCAATCATCCGAGTCCAACTCTTTCATTTTACACATCAGAAAACTGAGGTTCAGAGAGGGAAAGTAAAGTGCTCGAGTTCACCAATGGGTTTTAGGTGGCCTGAGGTCACTGCCCAGTCTACTTATCCTTCTGTCCGGCTGTGTGGCGTGGAGGGGGCAGGAACTCACACGTCTGAATATCAGCCCTCCGCTTTGCCCGCTCTGTGGGCTTCTGCACACCACTCATCTTCTCTGAGCTTGTTTCCCACCCCAAAGTGGGGCAGGTGTCCCCTACCTCACAGGCTGGGAGGTGAGAAGGGGTCGTGCATCTCAGAGCTTTTTAGGGGACCTCACTGGAAGCAGCTTCCTAGAAACGTTCACCGGTCACGTGGCCCTGCTTTTAGCCCCATCGTGCTGACGCTGTACTGCGCGGATGTGAAGGAGACGCTGTACTGCGTGGATGTGAAGGAGACGCAGCCGGCACAGCCAGCCTCCCCGTGGACATTCCTGGGGCACAAGTCTTGCCCCAGCTCGGTAAAAAGGGGCTTTGCAATGAGATAAATGGGGGGGGGGCAGCACGTGTTATTCAGCTTTGGTTAATTCAGCAGTTCCCGAAATGACTGGACCCCATTCACCAACATCCTACTGAATTACGGTGGTCAGGAACACACCAGGCTTTGTGACTCCAGCTCGAGGTAGATAAAATCAAACCAAACCTCAAGAAAACAAAGCAAGAACCAGTTCCAGGGCTGAGGTTCTCCAAAATGGCCAGCCCTCGGTCACCCCTCTCCCAGTCTAGGGTTGCTGTGGCTGAAGGGCTCCTGCCTCCTGGTCACACTTCCTCTGGTCCCACGAGTGACCCCTACCCACCTTCAGTGCTCACTTGAACTTGGCTTCGGTGGGGCCTCCAGTGCGCTGTTTCTTACTCCCTTCCCTGGAGCCCAGCATTTCCTGCCGTCTCTGAGGAAGAGCCCAGAATGTTCCTGGTGCATGGAACGTGTTCAGCACGAGCTCCACGAGACATGAGCTCCCTCGAAGGCTCTGCCCTCCTTGGCAAAGGACATTTCTGAACAAAGTGATGGGCTTCTGCTCCTGGTGTCACGTTTGACCTGGATGAATGCGTGTAAGTATTGAGATGGTGACTCCAATTTTATAAAATTTCATCAGGTCTTGAGTTCTGTTTCATGCTTGTCAGATGTAGCTCTTTGGGTTTTTTCTTCTTCTTCTTCTTTTTCTGTTGTTCTGTGTCTTCATACATAAAAAAATCTCAGGTCACTTAAACACGTTCGAAAGCCAAAATAACTTCTTTGGAGTGTGTCATGTACCAATGCAGAGATAAAGCTGGATCCCATTTCAGTGGGCAAGGAAGGACCACCCTCCAAGTCCTAAGGTATTTAGATGCTGCCGCAGGACATTTACTGTGGTAGTCAGGCCCCTAGCCTGGGCTCTCCTTCCTTTTATGGAAGCGAGGGCCACTGTCCCATGAACTGGAGGACGGGCCCTGCGCGCAATTCACGAGACTGAAATCATGAAGTTCAAAGATTCCCACTGTGAACCATCACTGCCCTTGAACACATTTGACACTTTGGCCCAGGGGTGGCCAACACAGGCCTTCTTCAGATCGTTTTACTCTTCAAAGGACTGAAGAGCAACTGGCATTACGAGACGCTGGAAATTTTTATGAAAAGAAGAAAAATTACTTTAAACTAGAAATTGTGCTCCTTTTTAAATGAAGGGGAAATGACTAGCTTATGTCACTAAAAAAAAAAAAAAAGTAGTCAAAACCATTTATTAACCAGCTGGTGGCAGTGTTTTCACGAAGAAAAGATAAAGTGATATTATGCACAATTTACTTCTGATCCATTTTTCAAATGTTCAAGAGGAATGATTTTAGGTCTTTCTCGTTAAAATGCTTAAACGCCAACTAAACAATGGGAATCAGAGTTTCTGACAGTTCTTGAGCAGTTTCTACCACCAGGCAATAATATAAATTGTATGAGGCAAGATTAAAATATTTGGCGTCTTTCCTATTGCGAGCCCCTTTGTTAAGGTTTATATAGATGGACAGCAGTACTGATTGGCTAGGGTTATACTTCCACTGAATATCTTACCAGTTGACTAGAGCTGTATGACTAAGATATTTTTTTAAAAATTGAAGTATAGTTAATTTACAATGTTGTGTTAGTTTCAAGTGTACAGCAAAGAGATTCATTTATACATGTGTATATAAATATATACCTTTTCTTTTTCAGATTCTTTTCATTCAGGTTATTACAAGATACTGAGTCCAGTTCCCTGTGCTACATAGTAGGTTAAGATGAATTTTTGATGGCTTAAATGTTCCTCTTCCTATCTTCTGTCAAAAAAGAGAATAGAGTTGTATTCAGCTTTCTTCTCTAAAATTATCCAACCAATCCTTTTCTCACACATCTTCTGCAGACGGCACCACTGAGTCATACGTCACAGACAAGCAAATCACCCTAAGTTTTATTTCTGTAACACCATCAGGTGACAAACAAGCTAGCATCCTTGCCAGTGTTTAAGTTCCATTATGCCAGAAAGGACTGCCAATCAGGTCTGGGAATAACGTTGTCCTCCTACTGAAAGGCACCAAAACTATCCACAGCCTTGACCTCTCCATCTGGAAATAGGATTTTACTCCTCCAAGGGACTGAATCCTCCCACCTGTATGTGCTACTGGTACCATCTGCACTGTCTCCATCTGGGAATTGGATCCTAAACCCACGCAGGTACTCAAAGCCAGGGCCTCTACCCAGCAGACAGCCTGACCCCTGGGCCCAGCGGGAAACACTGAGCAGCACAGAGCAACTTGTCTGTCTGTATCTCATCCCTCCTCAACTAGAATCTATGTCTTCCTACTCTCCCTGGGATCAGAATTGGGTTATTTTGTGTTCAGAGTTTGATTTCCAAGGGTATGTTGATCCAGTTGGCATTGCATTTAGGACCATCTTTATTCATTGTCATTGCAAATCTCCCTTGTTCTCCCTTGCTCCCTATAAGATGCAAAGCCCTTCATATGGATGGAGGATTGCGGTCACCTGCCCAGGGTTGCACAGCAAATTACAGGAAGGTGAGACAGACAGACTTGGATTTGCAGTTTTCAGTCCATGAAAACTATTGTGTGTGAGTGAAGGGTACTTAGTTGATTTAAATTTGCAGAAGTATAAAACCTGCTCCAGGAACGGGAGTGGCATGACTAAGAGCAGATGGGCCTTGAACACTTTTCTGCGGTTACTCCAATCTTCACACTCTTCAATCTCAACATAAGCTTGCAAAGTTACTAAGCATAATGTGTGCAACAAAAGCTGTCGTGAAGAGCTTCCAGCAAGGCCACCTGAGGACCTGAGAATCCAGTATCCTGTGGGATTCGCAAAATGGCCATCAGAGAGGAGAAAGCTTCCAAATGCCTTTGAAAGAGACCTTGGCCGATAGTCCAGGACACTTATGTCCTCACGGGTGCCGGTGCCTGGAAGACACTCAGCATTTGACGCAGAAGTTGTCGTAATTTGGTCTTAGCTTCAAACCATTGAGTGGGAGCCCAAGAAGGCATGGGGACAGAGTAGCTGTCTTCTAATGTTCCTAAGGGTCATCGATCAAAGAAAGGAGTTGACTTAAATAAGTGGCTGATTCCAGCTGAGTGTTTGGAAGGGCTTTCTAACAATTCAAACCACCCTCTAGATATTACACAAGTGAGAACATTCCTACGTGAGGCATTAGAATGATTTGAGTGCCTGGGTTCAACTCTTTACCAGCTGGACGATCAGTTGAAGGTTATTTAACTCCTCTGATCCTCTGTGTTACCTGCTCATCCTACTTTTTAGGACTGCTATGCTGGCCAAATAAGAATATGTGTGATGGGTCCAAATTTGAATTGTAGATGGTATGGCTGGAAGCGGTCATCTTTTCTAAAGGGCGGAGCCAGGGGCTACCAAGGTTATAGATGAGGCAATTCATTGGGTAATAATAGTTTCATTCACTGAACCACTAAAATATATCAGACACTGTGCTGTGCTTGTTTACATGCTCTCAGATAATCCTCTCAGGAATCTTTGAAAGAATGTTGGAATCCTCATCTCGTAGATAAGGCAATTGGGGCTTAGAGATATGACATCCATTGCCCAAATGAATAGTCACGCTGAAATCTGAACCCAGATCCAGGGAAGCATTTAGGTTACCTCCCACTCAGCTTCTCTCAGTCTCTTGACTAAACCCCTTTTAATCAAGAAAGAGGGCTGATATTCAGTGATTCTGACAGGGTCACTTGCAACGCAAAGTAGAAGGAGGATGGTACAAAGATGTGTACACCTTATTACAAGTCTCCTCCTACTGAAGTCAAATAACATGCAGGAGGAGACCAGCATCAGTTTAAAGGTTGCTTGCCTGTTACTATTCCACAGAGCTGCTCTGTTCCTCTCTCCCACATGGCAGCCAAACCTGCAAGTGTTTAAGGCTTGAGAAGATCAAAAGGCTGTCTTCAAAAATCTGTTCTAAATAGCTGTAAAGTACTCCTTTAATCTGAATTGTAAATTCTGCAAACATAGCCATGATCTCCCAAGTGTACCACAAATGTGTGAACAGCTGGGCAAAAGCAACACTGGTGTTAATTGACTCACCTCAGACATGTCCGTCTTAGCCCAGCCTAAATTGGGAGAATTTTCCTGTGATATTCATTTGGTTTTTTAATGAATGATTATAGTCAGTTCAAGAGTGAGCTAAAGCTTACAATTACTGCCATGAGGAAAGGAGGGAAAACATGCCAATGCACACATGGTAGACCAAATCGTGCATTCTGAAAACTCTGCAGCCTGAGTTCCAGAGCCTTGGATCCATCAACCAAAGGGTGGTCTGCCGAGAAACAAACAATCTACGTGGCCTTTCCCTTCATGCCTCATCCTTTCCTTTCATTCCTCATCCTTCTCTTTCATTCTTTTCCTACTCCCTCCTCCCTTCCTCCCTCCCTCCTTCTCTCTCTCTCTCCTCTCTGTCAATCTCTCTCTCTCTGTTAGTTTTTAGTTTTATCAAACTTACACATGTGCATAGATTAAAGAGTCAACCAAACAAGCTTCCTTATAAAAACAGCTGAAAATCCTTCATAAAAACCCCCGCTTCACACCCACTTTTCCCCTTTCCAGAGGCAACAACTCCCATCACCGACAGCTGATTATTTTGGAGTTCAGCTCCATATCTCCAAGGATAGGCTTGTATTTCTTCTCAATTTTTCAATTTTAGGCATTATACAGTTAAATCATAATTTTGGTGAGATCGGTATGTATTGTTTATGTACTGTGACTTTGTAACACTAGGCACAAGTAAGCCGTATAGAAAGTTAAGGTTACTTTTCTTTTCCTGAACAACTTTCGTTTTCCCTTGAGGTCATATTTTATCTCTCTAATTTGCCTCATTTTCTATGCACTTATCATTAATCCAACCACGAAAACATCATTAGTGGCATAGTCTCCTTCCAAGACATTCAGACACATGAGCATTTTTATCAATCGAAACTTCCTGGTGCAGCAGCTCCCAGAGTCTTCTGACCAGCTCCAATCTGGAACAATTGCCCTTTATGCTTGGGCACTGCTGTTCCCTGGATCTCCCTTCACCGTCTCTCCCAGGGTTCCCTTCATTTATCTTCCGCCTGGATCACCTGCTCTTTTATCCCTGTGTTCCTATATTTCTTGGTCTATTCTCTATTTGGTGTGAAGCACATTCTTCTATACTGTCCTGAGAATAAGTGCATTGGAAGAACGTTTCCTAGACTGTACTTCTCTGAAAATATCTTTATTTCACTCTCACAATCTATTAATAACTTGGTTGGGTATACAATTCTCTATCGGAAACCATTTTCTTTGGAATTACAAAGATCTTATTCCACTGGCTCTCAGCTGTTCATTAGTGTTATTGAGAAATCTTTCTGATTCTATATCCTTTGCATGTGACCTTTTTTCCTTTCTTTCTAGAAGCTTGAAGGAGCTTCCTTTTTTGTCCTAGATATTCTGAAATTTCATGATGTGTGCCTTAGTGAGGTCTAGTTTCAACTATTGTGCTATATGTCTAGTGTATCCTTAACTGGAAACTTACGTCCTTTAGGTATGGGAAATTTTCTTGAATTATTTCATTGATGGTATCTTTCTCGGTGTGTTCTCTTTTAGGGACTACCATTGTTTAAATACCGAACCTATTGAAGTGGTCCTCTAATTATGTTCTTCTATGTTACATTTCCTCATCTTTTTGCTCTGCTTTCAGGGACACTTTCTTAACTTATATTCAAAATTTTCTATTGACTGTGTTTTTTATTCCCAATAATGTTCTTTTTGTTCCTTGAATGTTCTTTTTCTATAACATCCAGTTCTTGTTTTGTGGTTTCATGATATTATCTTATCTCTGTAAGGATATTACTGATGGTTTGTTGTCATTGTTCCTTGGCTTTGCTTTGGTTTTTTTCATGTTTTCCTTTTCTTGCCTAGCTCTATTTTCTCCAAGCTGCTTTTTTCTATCTGTAAGTGTTGGTATCTATCTTCCCTGCTAGAGGCTTTCTTCAGACTTCTCTCAATCCTTGTTTGTCTGCTTCTGCTAAGTCAAGGGCATTGCAGAGTCAACTGAATCCTCTAAATGTATATGGAGGTTGTCATCTGTGAGTGCTGCTGCTATGTGAACCGGCTGATTGCTTAGTCAGGAAACTTTCAATGTTAGCAACATTAGGTCTTTCCTTTTAGCCAAATAACCAAGAGGAGAGTCTCCCAGTGTCCCAACTGGAAGATGAAGTTCATCCTTGCAGAAGCTGATGAGAGCAGAGGGTTGAGGTGGGTTCCCAGCATCCAGGACACCCACCTCCACCTGACCCCTAAGTTCTCAGTAGAGTACCCCTGTATTTAATCATGCCTAGTTCCTTTGATCCAGAGACCCCCTTTCTTATCCTTCCTAAGGAATAAAATTCCAGTTTTGGACCATGAAAAGGGGGCAAGTTGAGACGTGGTCACAGATAATGGGGGATGGAATCTGGAGGTCTAATTGCTTCTTAAACAGACTTCTAAAATTTCTCCTTGTTTTAGTCACCCCACTTTAACCTGCTTCCAGAGGCATCCAGTGCCACTAATTACTGGGCCTTCTAAGGATTAGGTAGTATAAGTAGACTCAATTCTAAAATTTTCCTGCTGCCAGTTTAGGATTAAGTTTTCTGGGGTCCACT
Source organism: Aethalodelphis obliquidens (assembly GCF_003676395.1). Classification (NCBI taxonomy): domain Eukaryota; kingdom Metazoa; phylum Chordata; class Mammalia; order Artiodactyla; family Delphinidae; genus Aethalodelphis; species Aethalodelphis obliquidens. Next base: position 40,948,361 of record NW_020837955.1, on the reverse strand, counting down.
AGGTCATTTATCCTTTTCTATCTTCTTTCTAACTTCCCAAATTTGCTTGCTGTTATTTCCTCTCTCATTTTCCTTAGTCTTGTGGGTTTATGCCTGTTTTTAAAATTCCTTTGTTATGATTTTAGTGTAGTTGCTGGTGGATAGAAATAGACATGCGTTCCTTCTTCCATTTTGAATTGAAAGACTAACCAGCGTTTTTCTGAAAAAGGTATTAAAAATCAATGTCATCAGCACAAATCAACATATCTATGAAGCAAAAACAAACTCACAGATATAGAGAACAGACTTATGGTTGCCAAGGGGGAGGGAAAGGGTGAGGGAGAGAAGGATTGCGAGTTTGGGATTAGCAGAGGCAAACTATTATATACAGGATGGATAAGCGACAAGGTCCTACTGTGTAGCACAAGGAACTGTATTCAATATCCTGTGATAAATCATAGTGGAAAAGAATGTGCATCATTTTGCTGTACAGCAGAAATTAACACAACATTGTAAACCACCAGTACTTCAATAAAATTAAAATTTAAAAAATAAACTAAAATACAAAAGTTAATTAAATAATAAAAAATCAATGTCATCAGAAATCATTTTATGTCTGCCTCAAATATCACATATTAATGTTTAACTCATTTTCTCTTGTCCCATTTTCCATGAAGATGAAAGACAGCTAATCAATATCTTCCATGTTCACATTGTCGAGTATACTATTAAACCACTATGAAACGTGAATGGAAGTGACTCCTCTCTTTCATTAATAATCATCTTAATTTATGCTTACGTGCAGTTTATTATCCATTGTGTTTCCTTCAGTCTTTTTTAGCTCTACTTATTCCTAGCTAGTTATTTCTTAAAAATAAAGCAAGGTATAAGTAAGTAAGTAATTTATTCATTTAGTCAGTAAGCATTTATTATTTTCCAGTCACCGTATTAAGTACAGGGATTACAAGAGTAAATAAGAAAAATATACTCTGTCCACAAGGACTTTACACCCTGTTCTAGTGGAGCACAGACTCTATGTTCATTTTCTAAACTGATCATTGAAATTTGGCATGACCTGTGTTCTCCCGACTGGCTATTTCTCAAGAGTTTGTAGTTACTTTGAATTCTCTTCAGAGGTTCTCTCCTGCAGTGTGATGATACCGCTAATGTCTCAAACAAATTCACAAAAAACGGAATAATCATTTTAGAAGCCATTTTGGTGGGGGGAAGAACTCAGTTCCCATCAGTTTGCAACAGGAACATCACTGCTCTTCTTGGAACATTAGTTATCTTTTATATGTAACACGGAAGTGCCACTTCACAAATCTTTCCCAAGTTCCAATGATGTATAATGAAAGAAAGTAACATCTTATATTCTTCTGTGATACATAATGACAGTTTTAAACATCTTACATAATACATTTAGATTTGCCTTCCATTAAAAAACTTTAAAAATCTTTAAGTGTTTATAAGAACCATGTTTGGAAAGCAATTATACCACAATAAAAAATATATGTTTAAAAAAAAACATGTTCGGGACATGGTTATTCTTAAGGACATAAAATAAAAATTGAGAGTATAGTGTATGAAGCAAATCAATTGCAACTGCTGTGTTTTTGCGTCAGGCTGGAAAACTGGCAAGAAATAAGAGAACCATATTGACTAGGAAATAAGGGTGTACCTATGCGGACTCTGTGGATATACCTAGTTGTGAAATCGCCTGAGGATTTTCTAATCACCCAATGGAAGTGGCTACTCAGGCCAAATGTGCCCACAGCTATACATGGCCAGGAATCCAGGGCAAGTCATAGTCTCTGAGGCAAGCACCCCTGGGGGCTTCCTCTCCCACGAAGCTTTGGCTCCCATGGTTGTGCAGGTTGGGAAGACTTACAACGTGCTGTCTACAAGCTGGGGACCCAGGAAAGCCAGTGGTATGAGTCAGCCTGAGTCAGAAAGCCTGAGAGCCAGGAGCTCTGCTGTCAGAAGGCCGGAAAGATGGGGGTCCCAGCTCAAGAAGAGAGAAAGAATTTGCCCTTCCTTCACCCTGGGCCCTCAATGGACTGGAAGATGGCCGCCCACATTAGCGAGGACAGAGCTCTACTCAGTCTCCTGACTCAGATGCTAATTTCTCAAGAACCCCTCTCATAGACACGCCCAGAAATATGGTTTTACCAGTTACCTGGGCAACCCTCAGCCCGGTTATGTTGACACATAAAATTAACCATCACACATCCTTTTTCCAATGAAGTGCCCAAGGAAGAGCTATGAAAGGAAGCTGGCCTGGAGGATTGTGGAGATGACACTATCATCTCTTATTGCTCAGGTCACCTGTCCTATTCCAAAAAGCTGAGGGGAGGTGCTTAGATATCAAGAATGACCAACCCTGCTGACCAAGTCCAGTCCATAGCACATCAAAGCAACTGGCTGCTTAATTGTTTTTCCTAACTGATTCGTCCTGGCATTCTGATGTTTTGTAGACTCTCTGGGAGATTCGGTGAAGGGCTGTTTTGGAATGAAAGACCAATGGACAACCCACCTTCTAGGGCATGTCCGTGAAATTGTCTGTCCTGAGTGGCTCCCTTCTGAGAATGACCCTCCACATCATGGTTTCATGGTTGTAACCCATAAATGAGATTTGTTCATACGTATGTGTGGTTCATACATGAGATTCAATGTGTTACACACCATGTTCGTACAGAAGGGTCTTCACTCCTGGCCCCAGCCAACTGATCCAGAGGAGGGCACCTCCTTCTCAGTGGCTGAAACCGTTAGATGAGCTCAAGGTGGCCCCGTATCTAACTACATGTGGGAAGCTCTTGTATAGAATTTAAAAAGAGTGAAGCCAACACAGAGAGAGAATGGAGGAGAGCTATCCAGACAGAGAGAACCTGGCAGAGACTGAGCCCTGATCCAGAGGTTCAGCCAGTCTTTACTCCATATCTCTGTAACACACTTATTTATCCTAAAACCTGTTTGAGTTGAGTTCTTGTTACCTGCCAGCAATGGAGTCTTAACCAATGCTCTCCCTGCCCCAGCGAGCACACTTTGGTTTTCCTCAGGAGCAGCCGTTCTGATTTCCTGTGGTTCTTCTGCCTCCAGCACATGAAGCCAAAGCCTCTCGAGAGGCTGGTGTGCCTCTTCCATTGGTGTTGCTCTCTTCCCAGAGCTCACCTGGAGCAGTGTTTCAAATTAAAGTGGAGAAGGGGAGAAAACAGGCAAGGAGAGTCTCCTGGGATCAAAGTTGTATTAAAATACATAGGACCTATCTCTCTGAGCCAGCAGTGATGGGGGAAACCAACCACCATGAGAGGTCCCTCAGAGGGGAAGCTTATTCCTCTGCTTATGAGGAAGTTCCTTTATGGGGCATGGAACCAACCAAGGGTGATTCATCACATCTCTTTCTGCACTGATTTACCTGCTCATGCAATATATCAACAAGCCTCCTACTCAAGGGCAGCTGCTTGAGGAACAGGAAGCATCTTCTCTCTCCCCTTCTCCCTCTCCTTCTTCCTTGAATCCTATGATAGATAGTAGAAGAAGGTCACGACAGATCCTAGTATATTAATAGCTTATCAAGTGTCTTCCTTTGACAAGGATCTGATTATCATGCAATAAGACAAATGTTTTTCTTGTGCCCAATAATACAAAACACTTGTCATATGATTATGCTTATATCCCAAGAAACCAGAATTATTATGTTTCAATGTTTGTATTAGTGGCTTCTCCTGCTTCAAATCCCAAAACCAATTATATTACGACCAAAAACAAAAGACCACCACATCGCTCAGAGGGCTGTGTTTGCAGTTTCACAAGGGTTAGAATTTTGGATTTTATTCTCACAAATAATTGCTATAAGTTAACAGGATTTTGGATTAATAATCATGTAATACACACTCAGTTTTCTATGTGTACATATTTTCTGCAAACTTGAGTGCCATCCTAAAAGTAAATGTGGAAAAAGAAACTTGTGCCCATAATTTAAGCAAAGAAAATTTAGCCCAAATAAATAGACATCTCATACAACCACACTACTATAAGAATTCTAAAACCTTATGCTTTTTAAAAGTATATCGTCTAAATTTTATAATTACTTTTCTTCTTTCTAGCAATTTACTATGGAGAAGAGGAGGGAGAGAAGAAGAAAATAGATTTTTAAAATCTATTTTTCTTAATCTTTAGCCTACTTTATTCCAACATCTGTCTCAGATCATTTCACCAACAGGGGAAGGCTTTCTTTTCTTTCACTAAGTCAGATATTTTGGAGGTTGGAAAGCTTTCAGCAGCACTTTGCACCAGTATTTTCTTAGTGAAAATACCCAGTTGGAGGAGGTCTCCTAATAGCAAGTGATTTTTCCAAGCCATAGCTGTTTTTGTTTTTGTTCTTTTTAATATATTTGATCACAACGAGGAGGTATGAATCAGCAGGACTGGGGCAAAAGGAAGACTTCAGATTCAGCTCCAAGCAAAACGCAGAGTCCGGAATTTCCTCTTGGGCTATGCAGTATTAGAGCCCTGTGAGAAGCAGAGTGAAAGAAAAGCAGAGTCATCACCACAGACAGCCACAGAGGCTGATTTCAAGCCACTTAGGATTAAGGCTATAAAATGGAAAACACCCACATGACCCACTAATTTGCAAGTCCAGGGCTTGTAGAACAACTGAGTCATTTGGCTTGAACGACGAGACAAAAACATTAGTGTAAAAAAACTACGTCTCTTGTCATATTTTATGCTGACTCCTGTGTGCTAGGCTTGAGGTATGGTATGCAAAGTGCACTTCTCCATCGTGGGCAGACAAGCAAGAACATGGACCGCTCGAGTCAGGACACTAAGTTACGGTAGATCACGGGCAGAGAGCCATAGCTAGATTTCCCAAAAGAGAGACCCAGCTTAGTCTGATGACCAGGACCGCGATGATGATGTTGATGATGTTGGTGGTGCTGTGCTGGGATGATGCCAAAAGTAACGGCGACACTTGCTGAGCCCTTCGGGTATCAGGCCTCGCACTGAGCTTTTATATGTCTTGCCTCGGTGGGAGGTTGGGGTCAGCAGATGTAAACTTTTTGTATGGAGTGGATAAACAGCAAGGTCCTACTGTAGAGCACAGGGAACTATAGTCACTATCCTGTGATAAACCCTAATGGAAAAGAATATGAAAAAGAACCTATATACATATAACTGAGTCACTGTGTTGTACAGCAGAAATTAACACAACCTTGTAAATCAACTAGACTCCAATAAATAGCCAAGAGGCACATGAAAGGACGCTCAACATCACTAACTATTAGAGAAACGCAAATCAAAACTACAGTGAACGCAAATCAAAACGCAAAACTACAGTATCAAAACGCAAATCAAAACGCAAATCAAAGCTACAGTATCACCTCATACTGGTCAGCATGGTCATCATCAAAAAAATTCTACAGGGCTTCCCTGGTGGCGCAGTGGTTGAGGGTCCGCCTGCCGATGCAGAGGACACGGGTTCGTGCCCCGGTCCGGGAGCGTCCCGCATGCCGCAGAGAGGCTGGGCCCGTGACCATGGCCACTGGGCCTGCGCGTCCGGAGACTGTGCTCCACAATGGAAGAGGCCACAGAGGTGAGAGACCCGTGTACTACAAAAAAAAAAAAAAATTCTACAAACAATAAATGCTGGAGAGGGTGTGGAGAAGAGGGAACCCTCCTGCACTGTTGGTGGGAATGTAAATGGATACAGCCACTATGGAGAACAGTATGGAGGTTCCTTAAAAAACTAAAAATAGAGCTACCATGTGATCCAGCAATCTCACTCCTGGGCAAATATCTGGAGGAAACCATAATTTGAAAAGATACATGTACTCCAATGTTCATTGCAGCACTATTTACAATAGGCAGGTCATGGAAGCAACCTAAATGCCCATCAACAGAGGAATGGATAAAGAAGATGTGATACATATGTACAATGGAATATTACTCAGCCATAAAAAAGAATGGCATAATGTTAACTGCAGTGACAGGGATGGACCTAGAGATACTAGTCATACTAAGTGAAGTAAGTCAGACGAAGACAAATATCATATGACATCACTTATATGTGGAATCTAAAAAAATATTACAAATAAAGCTATTTACAAAACGGAAATAGAGTCACAGATGTAGAAAACAAACTTATGGTTACCAAGGCAGAAAGAGGGAGAGGAATAAATTGGGAGATTGGGATTGACATATACACACTACTATATATAAAATAGATAACTGAGAAGAACATACTGTGTAGCACAGGGAACTCTACTCAATGCTCTGTATGACCTATATGGGAATAGAGTCTAAAAAAAGAGTGGATATACATATATGTATCAACTATACTCCAATAACAATTATTAAAAAAAACTATACTTCAATGAAATAGACATTGGAAAAAAAAACCCTGCAAAATAGTTATGACATGAGATTGCCCCTGGATCTATGACACAGAGCGCATGATTCTGAGAGAGACTGGCTGAATCCAGGGCACCTCAATCCCAATCCCACGTCATTTTGCTCATTGATCTGAGGACAGGAGCCCAGGAGCCCAGGAAGATCTGCCTACTCGCATTCTATTCGCAATGACATTGCTGTTTCTATCCCACAATTAAAGTAGAGTTGTTCTTCAACTGTCATCTTGCAAATGTCTGTCCCTCCTACCTGATCCAATTTGCTGCCTCTGAAATGATAGCCTTAAAGAGATATGAAATTGGATAATGATTTAAACCTTCCAAAAGTTCTTCTAAAATATTGAACGTAGTCTTTAAAATTAGTTAATTTTAGGAGTTACTAATGAAAGCATAATGGCAGCTATAATGCTGGCCCTTTGCAAAGTCCTTATATCAATGAGAAACTTCTGGGCTCTTGAATAAGAGATTTCGCGTTCTCAGTGGCAAGTTCCTGCACGCTCCTCTTGAATTATAACGTGTTCATATCATCTGAAAGTCTGGAAACAGAGACAGCGCTTATCATGAGAACCCACAGCGTTGGCTACCCAAAAATCATAGACTTGTAATTAGTTATATGTCCTCAGCTTTTTCCTATGGATCTCAGTTTCGTCAGCTGTGAAATGGAAATGATAATATCTTTTCTACCTATGTCAGTTTAGATACAGGATGTGAACTCTCTTCGAGAAATAAAAAGATAAAAGCTTTGTCCAAATGGAAGACATTATTTTTTGTGATTATATCCACAAAATAAAACAAAAAAATGTAAAAGTCTCATCCACCCCTTCCTTCTGCGGCTCCGTTCTGTCACCGCTTTTCATGCTCTCTGGCAGGAGTTTATAACGGAAGATGCCACCACCTTTATTATTCCTCTCTGCTCCCAATTTATACGAGGCAGACGTTGAGTGCACATTTGAGATGGAGGGTAATTCAGAGCCTTCTCCGACCCACTCTCATCCTGGGAGTATATTAACGTTCACTTTGAAGCCAAGGGAAGGAAGTCTCCCACTTAAGAAGAGGATAACTTTATATTAATTTTGCTTGTTGAAACCTTTATGTAATACTTCTAGTGAAACAATACCCTAAGGCAGGTCCCCTGGGCAAGTGAAATGCTATGGCCAAGTTATTAGAGAACATCAAAGTTGTTTAGTAGAACCCGAGACCTTGGAGGAAGGGCTGACATCTGACTTCAGCAGAAATAGAGAACATCTTGCTCAGGTCCAAGCCACAGAGGTGCCCAGGGAGCGGTAGAAAGTTTGCACGCTGCAGGCAGCTCAGCTCAAAGCTGTTGAAGTAAAAGGAGATCTTACTGGCTCACATCAAGGGAAGGGTTAGGTGGATATAGCTTTAGGCATCACAGACTCCGGGACCCCTTTTCTTTGGGGCCTGGTAGATCCCCATGTCCCTGTATCATTCACCACCAGTTAAAGACTCCTCCCATCATGGAAAAATGGTTGCCAACAGCACCTCTCCTCATAGCTCCAAGGCCATGGGAGAAAAGGAATTTTCCTTCCAGGCAAGTTTAGCAAAAGTCTGGGCTTCACGTGCTAATCCCTACACCCCGTCCTGTGAAGGGGGACTAAGTATGCAGATCAGAACAGGAGCAGAGCTCCAGGGGGACCATTGGTAGTGAGGGAGTGTGTGTCCACAGCGAAATCTCTCTATGCAAAATTACCAGAAGAAGGGGGCGGGGACAGACAGCCAAAGAGTTCTCTGGGTCACTATGCGAACCGGAGAAAATGTAAGGACATCGTGACCAAGTCACTTCACAACACCCCCTTGATTTCTGGAAACGAAGTCCAAATACTGGACATTGTGGTTAAAAGTCAGGCATCTTTCTGTCGCTAGTGGAGAGCCCATTTCACCAGCTGTGTCCCCACCCACGTCCCCAGCATCCTCAAATGTCATCTCTGGAAAACTGGAGGAAACCGCCAATAAAAAGAATTTTAAAGTTTTTATTTTACTCTGCAGGAATGTGCACACCTGCTCCCCCTCCCAGCCCCTGAGACAGGACAGCATCTCATGTTATCCAGAGAGCACTCCACACCCTGGTCTGAAGAGTTTGGATTGGAATTGGCATTTAGCCGGGGTCTGGTGCTACACTGAGGACACAGAGGAAGTACTTGACCTACACATGGTGGTCAGGAGGGGTCCCTGATGTGGCCCTTCCTAGAACAAAGAAACTGTCTACACCAAAGATTTGTTCCATCCTTCGAATTCTAAGAGGCAAAATTCTGTTTTTTTCCTGCTTCTAGTAATTGGTGGTTCATTGCACTCTGCTGTCCAATCAAGAAAAAGTTGTGGGGAAAATGTGGGGCATTTTTGTCTGGTTTTCAAAATTTCTTTTTAGCAGATGCAGAGTTAAGACTGCAGCCTCACTATCTCATCCTGAACAAGTAGCCACCCAAACTGAAAGTCCAGGTTAAGTCTCCAAAACCAGTGCAGTGCAGAGTATGGAGAAAAATAGAGCCAGGATGCTCAGAGCTGGAGAGAACACAGCTTAAACTGTGTCACAGGTGAGGAAACTGAGCATGTGTAGTGCAATTGCCCAGGAAAGGTTCTGCAGCTAATTTGATGAATAAAACAAGGTTAAAAAGGCAGAGAGAATGGACTTGAGGACACTGGGAGGGGGAAGCATAAGCTGGGATGAAGTGAGAGAGTAGCATTGACGTATATACACTACCAAATGTAAAATAGGGACTTCCCTGGTGGAGCAGTGGTTAAGAATCCGCCTGCCAACGCAGGGGACACTGGTTCGAGCCCTGGTCCGGGAAGATCCCACATGCCGCGGAGCAACTAAGCCTGTGTGCCACAACTGCTGAGCCTGCGCTCTAGAGCCTGCAAACCACAACTACTGAGCCCGCGAGCCACAACTACTGAAGCCTGCGCACTTAGAGCCCGTGCTCTGCAACAAGAGAAAGCCCGCAAGCAGCAACGAAGACCCAACCCAGCCAAAAATAAAAATAAATAAATTTATTTTTAAAAAATGTAAAATAGCTAGCTAGTGGGAAGCAGCTGCATAGCACAGGGAGATCAGCTCGGTGCTTTGTGACCACCTAGAGGGATGGGATAGGGAGGGTGGGAGGGAGACACAAGAGGGTGGAGATATGGGGATATAAGTATATGTATAGCTGATTCACTTTGTTATACAGAAGAAACTAACACAACATTGTAAAGCAATTATATTCCAATAAAGATGTTAGAGAAAAAAAAGGCAACACATGGTCTCTTTGAGTAGGCGTAGCAAGGACTCACACGTAGAAAGCACTCAGTAAATGAAAACAGGGTTTGGAGTCGGGTACAGCTGATTTAAGCCTTGACTCCTCTATGTTTTAGCTCTGCAACCTTGGACAATTGAACTAATCTCTCTATGCCTCATTGAGATAATACTACAGATGTCACCCTGTGGTTGTAAGGGTTAAGAGGTAACTTATGCTAAGTGCTTGACAAAATAGTTGCCGTGGTAAGCACTCAAAATGCATGATTATTTTATTTAAAATATTATTTAAATATTTTATATTTAAAATGTTATTTACATTTTATTTTTGAAAAGAAAAAAGAAAGAGAGAGAGAGTTAATATCCCAAAGCAGCCGTTTTTCGAAATCAAATAAATCAGGGAATTTTCTTCACCTTCTTAAGAGAGTAAAAAGGACAAAAGATGAAAAGTGAAAGAAGGTAAAAGAAGGAGATTAACATAGATCTGTTGGCCTAAAGATAAAGACAGTATCATTGCAGAAATTAAAAATATTTTAGAAGATGCAATTATCAGAATCGACACTACAGAAACCAAGTTAATAACATTCAGGACAGGAATGAAAAGTCCCAGGTAACATAGAGGTAAAGACAAAGAAACAAAAGAAGGACAGAGAAAATGGTTGTCCCGGACCCAACAGATGAGCCTCCCAGTTTCTGGGCTGCACGCATCAGGGCCACTTGGGGAGCCCCAGCCAGGGATGCTGCCCTTGCCGGGAGCAGACTGCCCTGATCAGGGGCTGCAGTGGCACCACCGGCTCGGCTCTCAGCTGTGCAGCCAACACACGCACCTGGTCCCAGATCCACGCTCGGCCGTTTCCCCTGATGTCACCGGCGGTCTGCATCTGCATCCAACTCCACAGGGCCGGGGGCTCCTGCTTTCCCCACTTCCAAGCTTAGGTGAACCTTCACATGCTGGGACTGGGACCTGGTTTCCCTGGCAGCTGCCTGGGGCCGGGATGTGGGGTGGGACCCGGGCAACACAGCCCAGGAGTATGGAGAAGGGAGTACCCCAGGGGAAAAACTTTGATGGAAAGGAGCAAGCGGACCAATTAGACCAAAAACTCGGCAGATAAACGATTTACACCTCTACTCCCTTCTCCAGTAAACTGTCTTAAGACCAGTGGTTCATGTAGTCCCAGAATATCAACTATGATTTTGATGATGGTATGACCAGCTCGTAATGCACAACCTTGTATTTGCTATTCCTCCCTCTTCGTTTCACTTCCATTCTTCTTTCATCCTTGCTGTCCTGGAATTGCACTCCAAACAGAGGGTGGCCATGAGGTGTTGCCCACATTCTGTGTTCTGGGGAATTCAGACTAAGGTAGTGATCAAAATGTGATAGACATTGGATATTGGATATGGATATTGGGTTCCATGAATTAGAAAATAGAAGAGTAGAATTACATGATAATAAAACGTAAGAGAAGAGAGCTTTCAAGGAAGTATCATGACCTGGACAATTAATTAATAGAGAATGATAAATATCCTGATAAGATTACTGAAGTTTAAACTTTTAAACTGAACTTTTAAAAAAACTAAAATAATCTTACAAATATGCAAAAAGAAGAAACAGGTTACTCACAAGCAAAATAAAAATATATTAAAGACAAGCTAGAACTTCTCAGCAGCACAAGATTCCAAAAGACAATGAAGCAATCAGATATCTACAAAATTTTGACAGAAAAAAAAAATCCCAACCTCAAAATGCTATAAGCTGTTATTTACATTAGAAGTGTAAAGCAATTATACTCCAATAAAGATGTTAAAAAAAAAAAAGAAAATCATTGTCTAAGATGGGGTAAAGGATGAACAGATAAAATCAGGATGGACCTGGAGATTATCATACTAAGTGAAATAAGTCAGCCTGAGAAAGACAAATGTCATACGATATCACTTATATGCAGAATCTAAAAAAAACAAAATGATACAAATGAACTTATTTACAAAACAGAAACAGACTCACAGACTTAGAGAATGAACTTATGGTCACCAGTGGGGAAGGGTAAGAGGGAGGGACAGACTGGAAGTTTGGGATTGACATGTACACACTGCTCTGTTTAAAATAGATAACCAACAAGGACCTACTGTAAAAACAATAAAAATTTTTAAAAAGTCAGCAAGTGCATGCACACACACACACACACACACACACACACACACACACACACAAAGCGCAGGTTGGGAGAGAGAAAGCTGAGCGATGTAGGACATGGAGGTTGTTCAGGGTTCTCAGGGTCTGAGTGTCTGAGTTGAAGGCCATGAGCACAATGAACTCTCCCCCTCACCCCAACCATGTCCCTAGTCAGGTCTGAGGCCCTGAGGTGTGACTCAGCTGGGTTTTTAATGAGCACGTTCTCTATCCAACACTTCAATTGTCTGAAAGCCTCCATGTAGTTAGAATGTGCTTTGTAGATATTTTTTTTTGCTGCTCTGTCTTATTGTATATGCACTGAGTATTGACCTACATGTTTTGTTACCTAAATATTAAAGATACTGTTATCTCACAAAAAAAAAAAAAAAGAAGTCAACTGAAAGGCATCCTAAATATGCAAAGAGGGCTGATGCACGCTTATGTAAATACACTTGAGGGTATACTCTAACTCAGCAAGAGGTGATGTCCTGGATCAAAGACGTCAATAAAATCTTAAAACCTTTTATTTTCTTGGAATGGGAGCATTTTCTTTCCCATGACCCAATAGCCAGAAAATGTGAGGGAGAAAAATAAAAGATATTTGCAAGTTAAATACAAATAAAACAAAAATCTAATTACAAAATATGACAAAAATGCTCAATAGCCTATGACATAGGAAGTTTTAAAATTGATAAGAAAAGATATCTCATTGAAAACTGGGCCAAGTACATGAGAAGGCAATTCATAAAAGAATTCCAAATGTGTGTGTGTGTGTTGGTGTGTGTGTAGGTATGCAGATAGACAGATCAACAGACAGCTGGATAGATAATAAATGTTTAACCCTACCAGTAAGGAAAAAATGAAAAAGTATAAATTTAAATATGTGATACTGCTTTTTACCAACCAAATTGGCCAGTTTGAAAAAGATAGGCAATGTCCAGCGTGACTGTTCCAGAGGACACTTTAGCAGCATATGATGAAATTTTAAATGTGTATAACCTGTTGACCAGGTTTCCCAGTTCTAGCATTTTACTATTACAAAGCAATTGACCAAATGTGCAGAAGTATGAGTTGTAGCATTTTTCCTATTAACACAATATTGAACGATTGAAATGTCCATTAACAGAGGAGGATTTAACTAGTGATACATGCACACAGTTGAATCCTCTGCAGACCTTAAACACGATGGTATATTTCAGCATCGACAGACATAGAAAGCTATCTATGCATATTGTGAATTCATAAAACTGATTTCAGAATTTGAATAGTGTAACCACATTTATATAAAAATGTGCGTGCGTGTGTGCATGTCTCTGCTCCCACATCACATAGATGGCTGAAGACACTGAGAGAGGTTACCGAAGGGTAGTGAGATTAGGGTTACATTTTTCAATTTTTGGGGTTTTTTTGCCTTTTGGGTTTTTTTTTGCCTAGGTTTTCTAAATGTCTGGTTATTAAATTTACAGTAAGATAAGTGAATAAAATGTCTTTATTTAAAGAAAAAAACACTGAAAAAAGTTCAAGCCAACAGATATTTACTTTCAACCAATATTGTAGATTTCCTGGGAAGTTTTTCTTAATGTATGTCACCTTGGTTGTATCTATTCATAGAAACAAATAGACCACCCCAATTGGAACAAACAGGCTATTCGTCCACAGCTTGCCATAGCAAGGGAGTCGGCCACCATCACTTGCGTTTGACAGAGACTCAAAGACAGAGGAGCACAGAAACTTTATAGTGGAGAAACAGGGAGGTTTCAGGTTTGCCCTGACTGGAGGCTGTTGGCCTAGAGAAGGTGGAGGCGGGCTGACCAGAAGTGGGGCATCTTATGTGATTGGTTTGAGAGCATATTTGACTTTCTCTGTTGGTTATGAGTTGGATGTGGGGTAAAGAAAATAGAGAAATTGGCAGTCATTGACCAAGTCCTGACCGTTCTGTGCCAGTTGCTGCGGAAATTGGCTTCCTGGCCTGGTGGCTGCAAAGGGGTGGGTCTGCATCGTCCAGTTTGTTCTGGTCCTTGCTGGTCTGTACATTCAATCTCTCAACGTACTTCCATTAATCTACATTATTGGCCACACTGTTTCTAGAGGGCATAGAACATTTCCCTCCCAACCAGCCATACGGGCATCTATAATAGCTTAGCAACATACTCAGGATAGCATCCAATCCATAATTCCATCACCAACAAACCGTATCTGCCTCCAGATCTTCACCCACTTAATTTGTAAGTATGAGTGATACACCCCGTTTTCTATGCAATGTTCAACTGAGATGTTCGGCATATTCTTCTGCAGCTGGTCACCATCGACAGAGCACTCAGAGATGGAGCATTGTGTTAGGTGCATAACATGTATTACTTCACTTACTTCTCACTACAACTTTATTGTCGTGTCACCCTGGGTTCCATTTGACAGATGAGGCAACTGAGGCTTCAGTTTCCCGAGAAGCCCAGGATCATGTCCAGCCACCAAGCTTATCAAGTGGAAGACTGTTGAAGCTCCCGCAGGTCTAAATCAAAGCCTGTGCTTCTAAACCTCAAGCAACACGAGACCCCTCGGAACTGATTGGCCACGCACGGCCTGGGTCACCAAAGCCCAGAGGATCCGGGCAGAGAATACAGTGCGCTGATTCTGAGCTGCAGATTTTGTTTCTTAAAGGCTATAAAAGCACCTTAGGGGCTTCCCTGGTGGCGCGGTCGTTGAGAGTCCGCCTGCCGATGCAGGGGACATAGGTTCGTGCCCCGGTCCGGGAAGATCCCACATGCCGCAGAGCGGCTGGGCCCGTGAGCCATGGCCGCTGAGCCTGTGCATCTGGACCCGCGTACCACAAAAAAAAAAAAAAAAAGCACCTTAACCCGTAGTTCTTCGATATACCTGGAGGGTTTCCACCATGGTGGCAGGAAGCAGGATTCTAGCTAATGTCATCCTTTGGCAGTGACCATAATTCACTTTGATAATTACTAACCTGCTTGCCCAAGGATATGAGAAGGCCCATTATGGACAGGAGAACAAGAGTTACACACCTCCTGGAGGCTGTCTTCTCCAGTATAACTTTTAGCAATTTTACTGCTATAGAAGGAAATACTCTCTCTCTCTGTTATTTATAGAACAGTTACTTCACCATAGCACATTGCTATTTATCAAGTGCAGAGGCAGCTCCTTCATAATTTCCAAATTTTCTAATTGAACTGGATCCAGTCATTTTCTAATTGCTTCTTTGCTCTCTCCCACAAGAACACATTTCACCATGGGAAACATGTCTTGGAAATTTCAAATACACCATTTCCTTTCACTGTGTCCTTTCTGCCTTTTTGTCTTACTCCTAGCCTGTCTTTCCTATACTCCAGCTGCAGCCAGCTTTTCTTCACCAGCCTGTGCCATTCAAAAATGCCTGAACACTCCCAGGAGACGGCAGCTTTCTTTGTCTAAGGGTTTAAGACGCTGAGTAGGGGGAAAATCCTCCATCTCTGGAGTTAGACCACCTGGGTCCCCATCTTGGCTCTACTGCTCACAAGCTGTGTGACCCTAGGCAGGTTACTTAACCTCTCTGCCTCTGATGCCGTATCCTTAAGATAGTAAGAGCACCTACCTTAGAGATATTTGGCTTCTTGAAGAAGTTATGGGAATTGAATGAGCTCATATATGAAACTCTTTAACCAGTGCCTAGCATTAGTAGGACTTAATTTTCACTCTGCATTTAAGCCTTAAAATCAATCTAAGTCTGACTAACAGACCGCCAGTCTGCCAGACCACCTGTGGTGTGTATCCTACTCCTTCTCAGAGCTCCGGTCTAGAGACAAATGGTTCTCTCCCACAGCCAAGGCCAGTCACCCATAACTCCTCTGTCGACTCTGAAGTGGCGCCCATGACCCTCACTTCCTGGTGTTCACACCCTTGTGTAAACCCTCCCCTTGAGTGCGGGCAGGACCTCTGACTTGCTTTCAGTCCGTAGAATATGGCAAAGGTGGTAGATGTCACTTTCATGACGATGTTACAGAAAATTGCAATGTCCATTTACTGCAAGATTCTCTGTCTTGCTGGCTTTGATGAAGCTGGCAGCCATGGTGGGAGCCCACATGGCAACGACTGATGACAGACTCTAGAAACTCAGGATGGTCTCTGGCCAACAGCCAGAATGAGGCTGAGACTCTCAGGCCTCCAGCCACAAAGGACTGAATTCTGCCAACAATTACGTGAGCTTGGAAGTGGATCCTTCCCCTGTTGAGCCTTAGGTGTGACTGCAGCATTGATGACACCTGTACTGCAGTCTTGTGAGTCCCTGAGTTAGAGGACCCAGCTGTGTCTGGACTCCTGACCATCAGAAGCTAACAAATGTGTGTTGTTTAACCCACTAAGTTTCTGGTAATTTTTAAATGTAGCAACAGAAAACTAATACACTGTGTTAGTCAGGGTTCTCCAGAGAAACAGAATGTATAGGACATATGAAGAGAGAGGGGGAGAAGGGGGGCAGGGGGAAAAGAGGGAGAGATAATACACAATTGGCTCATGTAATTGTGAAGGTTGAGAAGTCCAGATCCCAGAAAGCCAATAGTATATATTCAGTCTGAGTCTGAGTCGAGAGCAGAGAAGACCAATGTCCCAGCTCAAAAACGGTGAGGCAGGGCTTCCCTGGTGGCGCAGGGGTTGGGAGTCCGCCTGCCGATGCAGGGGACGCGGGTTCGTGCCCCGGTCCGGGAGGATCCTGCGTGCCGCAGAGTGGCTGGGCCCATGGGCCGTGGTCGCTGGGCCTGAGCGTCTGGAGCCTGTGCTCCGCAGTGGGAGAGGCCACAGCAGTGAGAGGCCCGCGTACCAGGAAAAAAAAACCAAAAAAAACCGTGAGGCAGAGACAGCGAGTTCTTTCCTACTCAGCCTTTCATTCTACTCAGGCCTTCAAGGGACTGGCTAAGTCCCACCCACACCTGGGAGGGCAACCTGCTTTACTGAGTCTGCAAATTCAAATGCTAATCTCATCCAGAAACTCGGACACACTTAGAATAATGTTTAACCAAATATCAAGTCACCCCATGGGCCAGTCAAGTTGACACATAAAATTGACCGTCTTGTACACTCTCTCTGATTTCTTATTTCCTTCTCTTCTCTTCACTGCCTGACACCATACCTGTGGGCAACTGGACATCACAGGTCACAGGGCACCTTCTCTGCAGTCAGGCAGACCTGCCCTTTACCGGGTATTTCACCTTGATCCTCTAAGAGAAAACCACTGGATCTCCGAGCTTCAGTTTCCTTATCTGTCCATGGAGAAAAGAGCATTCCAGGGCCCTCTCCCAGGGCTGGGGCTGTGGAGAGTATAAATGGGCTGGAGTATGGAAAGCACTTCAAGCAAAGCCCCCAACCTGTTTGGGGCTTGCAGAGGAGTTTGGGTATCACTGCAGAGGAGACAGTTTGCGACCACACCGAGTCCCGCTTAGCAAAGATCTCTTTAGGTTTGATTTTTTTTTTTTTTTTTGCAAGTTTTCTCCATCTAGGGCGTTAGCCTTGATGGGCAGGGGTCAGCCAAGAAGGTGTCAGCCAGAGGCCCGGGATGAGCCTCAACACCACACCATGGAGGGCAGAGGTCAGGGCAGAAGACCCAGCAGCTGGGCAATGACTGCAGGGCCTGGTCTGGGTCCCACAGAGAGGGGTGCTTGCACCTGCATGGCTGGGCTCACCACGGTTTGTGCTCCAGGAGAGAGGGCTTGCTGGCCATCTCACTTTTTGTAGGTCGAGCAGGGGAATGGATTTGTTAGCTGGGAAGAAACAATCTGAGCTGGACTGTCAGCTGCTCGGAAAGTTGCATATCCCAGCCTGGGGGAGTTGAGGGGGGCTCAGCGCTCATGAAGTGGAGGAGGGCTGAGGACAGTCACCCCAGGCAGCTCAGGGGCAGCGGTCCAGCGCCCAGAAGACAATCATCCCTCCATAGAAGAGAATTAAAGCCACAGCCTTCCATCAACAGAGGAACCTGCCTCTACACTTAGCATGTGAGTCCACATGAATATTAGCAGAAAGAAACACACATGGAGGGAAGGGGCAGAGCAGAGCCTCCTGGTGTTTCCTTTCTGCTGTTATTGTCTGAGGGCCAGAAGGAGATGAGAATATTGAGTGCAGACATGGGACTTTGATGTCAAACTGCTATATTCTGGGTCTTACTATATGAGAGAAATGAAATTCAATTGTTTTTAGATTTTCCTTCCCTAAATTGTTGCTCCTTCTGTGACGGCTCAAGAATGAATGAGGCTGAGTGTTTGGAGTGGAAATTTTGTAGCAGGCATCCTTGTTTGTTTGTTCATGTTTCTGCATTAGAAATAAATCACCACCAGAAGGAAAATGAGAAGAGCGTCTCAAAATTTCAAGTGTGTGAGCTGAAAGCTTAATTCCTGTATTTGTTTGCTCGAGCTTTCTACCCACAGATTTACACACTCATGCATCCCTCTCTCAAAATTTGGGATGTTTCTATGGGAATCTCAGTAAATCTTTGAGAACAAAATGTTCCACATTTGTACGTGAAAGAGAATCCAGTGAAATAGAATTTCACCTTTAAGGTGATTTTTAATTGATGGGACAGGAATCTGACTCTCAGTCATGTTCTCTCAGCACCTCGGAGAGTGACAGCTCTCCCTTCCCGTGTACTTGCCCAATCAAGGGTTTCCGCTCAGTTTAATTACTTCCCAGGGCAGAACTATGAAACAGGCTAGGAAGAAAAGCAATACGAGTTCCTGGGTGTCAACCGTAGAATTAATTACTGCTACTATTATTGAGACCTACTATGTATGTACTTTATTCCTCATTCTTACAAATCAATGAAAGCTGAAAGATATATTTGATAATGTCATTTCTCTGCCCAAAACTCTCCAGTGCCATCCCTTGTCATTCAGAGGAAAAGCAAAATTTCTGACAAGACCATACAGAAGCCCCCTACCTGTCTGGTCCTGAAACGGAGCAGGACCCTATGGTCCTGGCCCCCATGTCCTCAGCCTGCCTTTTGTCTGTGGAGAAACTTTAGCTGAAGAATAAGTTTAATCAGAGAAGTGAGAAAATGCAGAAGCAAAGAAAAGCAGTCCAACAAGACTAAATAATAATACTTTAGTCATTAAGCAAAGTCAAGGACCTTTAGTTCCTCCTCAAGGGCTGTAGATCATATTCTGAGCCGTATCCTGCGAGCTGTCTTGTAGACACTGAAACCCTCACCAGGTGGAAGAAGTTAACCCCATGATGACCAGAGTGTAGCCATGACATAAGCTGCCACAGTTCCGAGAACTGGCCTCAAGGCAACGGGAACAAACCAATCCAGGAACTGAAGAACAATCTAGATGATGCTGGTCAGGCCACCACAAGGTCAATTTCAAGATGACTGTCCGAGCTGAATGTGCTGTTTCTGCACGCAGCCCCCTTCCTCTGTCTGCAAAAGCTCTTGCCCCCTGACTGTTGGGGGCTGGCGGGGAGATGGCCTTTGGGCAGGAGTCTGCCCTCCAGCCCCCCCTGGTGGCCAGCCTCCAAAATAAAGCAAACTTTCCTTTCCACCGATTGGCTTTTGAGCAGCGAGCAGCCGGAGCCCACTTTCGGTTACAGCACCACGTCCTCCCACCCTCTCCCTGTTCATTCCATTCCTGGAATTTGGGGGGGTTTACTAATCATTCTCAACAACTCCTTCCCTTATGACGGTATCTGAAATTATGCCTCCACTCCTAGACCCTCCGCCCTCCCTCTCCCCCTTCATTGCTGGTTCTCCTTATCACTTACCCCTTATCACCATCTAACATGTATAATCTTCTTTTCTCCAACCCCCCTCCCACTCCACCGAAAGATCAATGAGAGCAGGAATTGGTCTGTTTTCTTAACTACTGTACTGTATTCCCACTGCCTAGAACACTGTCCCTGGAATACAGTAGGTGTTCAATAAATATTTGTCAAGTGAATGAATTGGCAAATGAATGGACAATTCTGTAAGGTAAGTAAGTATTAGTCCCATTTCATAGGTGATGAAACTTGGGCTCAAAAAATTCTAGAAGCTTGAGCAAGTTCATGCAGCTGCGTAGACACTGGCCCTGGGATCCAAGTGCGGTGTGTGTGGCCAGGGGGTCTTTGGCATCCTGCCTACCCAGGTCCTGCTTTGTGGTCTCTTTCTCCACACAGCATTCTCTCCCCGAGGCGCTCATGGCCCTCAGGGCTTTTTTCCTTCCTCTCCAATTATACCTCTCCAGGTAAGAAATGAAACTTAAGTGAGTGAATGTAGAGTTGATCAGAATGAACACACAAAGCTACTCCTCCCTGGGGATGCTTGCACTCTGAGGGCTTCTAACCCCAAGCCTGAGGCAACTGGCTCTAAAGGTGAAATTCAGGCCTCCACTAATATCCCCTCGTGACAAAGGGGCGTCACCAGAGTCGCTAACCTCTGGTGACCCTCTCATCACCATGCCCTCTGACCCCAGGCCATTCTTCAGGCACCCTTGGGAGTAGACAGCCTTGCTCAGGACCCTGCAGAAACTGGTGCCAATGACTGAATATGACCCACTGGCCACTCAGGTGCTACACTGTCTTAGGGTTCACTTTCTCCAAAGGTTTCCATGGTCATCCTTCGGTCACCTCTCTAATGACACTGTCTAAACACGACTTGGAAGTCCTCTTTATCTTAGACACTTTATTCCTAAAACCTTATCAAGAGGTACAATTTTTCCTCAGAGAGCAAATTTCCCTGCCTGCTAGTTTTTCTCTGCTACAATTTTTAGAGTGCAAATACTTTCTCATAGGCCATTTTCCCCCCTGAGGTTAGAATGATAGTTCAGATCCAGAAATGGGAAGAGAATTTTTCCAATTACGTTTTTGATGTTTTATTATTCCAACCAATCCATATAAATGCAAATAGAAAATTAAGAAGATTCCTCTGCAATAAAAACCTTCTCTCTTCCCTACGCAAGATGCCTGATGGACAGCATGCTTGCCATGCGCTTACTAATGCAGCAACCGGTTTTCAGCTTTGCAGGAGTAAATAATGTCTAGTGGGCTATCCAATTAGCTGCCCCACCAACAATGCTAGGCAGATAAAAAAATACCAATTTCCCCGACAATCATCTGAAAGGTTTTCCACAGTTTCTTGGGGGCAATCTACATCTCACCCGTTAAGCCTCCTGGTGCCGCAGAGCCTGTCCACAAGCAGGGCGTAGATGGATCCCTTCCCGCCACTTCCAGGTGCTCCGAGAGGAGTCCAGGCTTGCGGTGGAGGGTAAGGAGAATGGAGCTGCCAGGGGCCAGTTGGTTAGATTTCTAAAGCTACCCTAATAGGAACAAAGGCCAGGACTGCAGGGACAGAAAGCAGAGGGACATAAAAGGTCCCGAGTCCTAAAATGCATTAGGACTTTTCCACCTCATCTGTGTCTACACCGATAGCGTGAAATGGAAATGCCCTTAGTGTGTTGGCTAGAACACACTAGCATTGGCTAGAATGCCCTTAGTGTGTTGCAGAATTAAACACGCACATACACATTATGAAGAGTATGCTTTTGAAATAATAACACATCAATCAATGTTGCATTATCCTTTTAAAAAAAAAGTAACGTCAGGGGATTTCCCTGGTGGTCTAGTGGTAAGGATTCCGGGCTTTCACTGCTGTGACCCGGGTTCAATCCCTGGTTGACCTGCGGCTAAAAAAAAAAATGTAATATCAGGAGTTTCAGTGGAAGGGGTTTGAGGTCTTTCCTGAAGGGGGAGGGAGTGGGGCTTGAATCAGCACAGTTTTGGGGAGCTGACTCACAAAGGACTCCCTCCACCCCCATACCACTCCTGGGCTACCAGCCATCTCTCTGCTGTCTTTATTGTTACTGGCGATATATCTATGTTTTAAGATTTAAAAAGAAGACAAATTCCCGAGACAAAACAATAATCCATGTCTAAGTATGTCTGGTGGAAAAGGGTAGCAAGAGTTACACCCCGAGGGCCCTGGTCATGTTTGTTTCTGGTATCAATCGATTGAGGAAATTACACTCGTGTCATGAATCTTAGCTTTGGTTAATTTCACAAGACTCTCTTAGAAGCTGAAATAACACATCCCCAAAGCATTGGCCTTGCTAAAGTCATTCCAGAAAACCATATTTAAAAGAAAAAAATTCAGTATTATGATATGATAGGCAGGGGAAAAACTCATACCACTGTCGTCACAGTAAAAATTCTCATACTTTCTGGCCAATTTAAGATCAAACAAATGTGTCCATGCTTATTCCGGAAAGTTACTAACTGATCACATAAATATTTTATTCTCTCACAGTGGAAGTTTGACACGGGTTTACATTTTTTTAAACTTAATTTATTTCGTACCAGCTAGGAGAGGGAAGATATTTGAGAACTGAGAGCAAAGCAATACTAAATGATAAAGATATAAGTGACTTTTAACACATTAGCCACACTATACAAAGTCTGAGATTAATTCCCAGAGTCCTTTGCACACTTAGTCATGATTTTGCTCTTTGAAAGGAAGTGTTTCTCATTCCTGTGCCAACTCCATTGCGAAAGGACCTTTTCATAAGTGTCTTCTCCAAAATTGGCTTTAGAAAATCCAGTCCCTCTCTCCTGTCCATCCTCATGGGGCAGCTGTTCAGTAGGATATGACAAAGTAGTCAGATTTTCCAGACACCTGGCAGTTGAGATGGGGCAAGAGGGAGAGAATACAGCTTTAGCGTTCAAAGCTTATCTCAATAGTAACAATTTTCAAAATCTTATGGCAATAAATCCAATATTTAAAAAGGGTGGCACAGGCTCCGGACGTGCAGGCTCAGCGGCCATGGCTTACGGGCCCAGTCACTCCACGGCATGTGGGATCTTCCCGGTCCGGGGCACGAACCCGTGTCCCCTGCATCAGCAGGCGGACTCTCAACCACTGCGCCACCAGGGAAGCCCTAAAACACCTTTTAAAATATATACTTTATCAAAATACAAAATATTATTTGGAGCTGTGTACCCTCTTTTCTAATTTTACATTACTTATGGGATTGCAGCTCTTCAGTGTTTGCATCCTACACCGTACAGTTATCTTGTTGCTATTACTTTATAAAGAATCTTTCAAGTGGCTCTAATTAGTCTTGGGACTGGTTTTTTAAATTCACTGAGAAAAACAACCCATGATAACCAAGTTTCAGCTGGAACCACTTTCCTTCTGGGGTCAATCCTGGGCCATTTGCCAGGGTTCTCCATGAGGATGTGTTTGAACGTGAGAGTTGACATCTCTGTCCTTTGACTTTGGTTCAGTTCCTCATCAGGGCCTCAAAGGCCTGGATGATGTAGAATAGTGTAGGGAGCGCTTCGTTGTGGAAGAAATAAGTCTGGAATCTTAGACCTCAGATTGGCCGTTGAGAACTTGCAGTTCATACTAACCCCATACTTTGTAGATGAAGAAACTAAGTACAGGAGCAAAGGGGCATGATCAGTGATCATGTGTGCTACATGTTTTATGCATATCATCTCACTTTATCCCCTCAAAAAGCTTTATGAAATCGGTACTATTATTTCCTGGTTATAATTTCCTTTAAATGAGGAAATTAATTAAATGGCTTGTAGGTGAAGCGGGATTTGAGCTGAGACATCTGACTCCAAGCCCATGTTTTTCAACTGTATTAGAACTATAAGAGGACAGGGGGGCTGAATGTCCCCTTTACAAATAAAGAAACATACTTCAGTGTCAAAAGCACACATTTTCCTATCCTGATGCAGGAAAACAAGTTTGGTTTGGGGTTACTTTGGAAGTTGAAATGGGGCCAGTGCATAAAATGTTCCCTGGGATTCTTCACCCATCAGTGGGTGGCTCCCTGGAGGGTCCAGCTGTCAGAGCTCCGAGGAAAACCATTCCCACTGTTCTCTGGAAAAAAAGATGGGCATTTCTGAATTTTGGATCTGGGAATTGTCAGAGAATTTCGGAAGTATTGGTCATGGGAAAACCAATCAAAAATTCTTACACTGTGTTTTACCCTGTGTTAGCAGAGGAGATGTAAGTGCGATACAATGCCATCTATTTGAAATTCCCAGCAAGGAGGGGCCTATGAGTCATTTCAGGAAGGGAAGCATTCCAGTTCTTTCCAGAAATTCTCATGATGCACCTTTATATTGCAAAAACAAAACAAAACAAAATGCTTCATTTCTAGTTATGAGATCCCCAAAACATCACTAAACATCCCTAAAAAGATACTGATGAACTTTGCTGATCCATGAAGGGAACCCTTATCAGGCAGACTCGTTAACTGAATAATACGGTAGATTTGCCTGGTTGATAAACTTTATGAAGTTCATAACAAATATTATAAAAGCTTATATGTCCTCTGCATAAACACTCACCCTAAACAGTCGAATTGGCACCATTATTATGTGATTCAGTTATAATGAGAACAAAATTATCACGTGAAAAGGTAGAAATACAGAAAATGCAGTGAAGGAAGAAACATTTCATTTATGGACAAGGATATCTCATAAGAACAACAGAAGAAAGAACATTCTTAATTTTAAAAAAACCCTACACACAAGTGCCTATTGCTCAAGAGAAATGTCATGAACAAACCTTCAGGGAAAGAATAGAAAGTAATTAGCAACACACTTGAGAAAATATACCAATTTATGGATTGAGAGTCGTCTCCTTGATCCATGTGGTGTCTTATAGAATCAATGACTAAATTAATGCAGAATGCTCATAGGAGTGTAAACCAGGAAAAAAGAAGCTAGATTAAGTAAACAAGAAATAGAAAAATGACAGATGCAAAGATTAGTGAGAAGACGCATAATATAAATAGCTAGATCATTATGTCTGGACATATATTTATTATTCAGGATTCATGTGGCATCTCATTATCCCAAAAGTGGTTTCATAATTACATCAATTTCAGTAATTACAGTATGCTTTTAGTGAAGCAAAGTTAAAGTACAAAACACTATCAGTGACAAAAGATATTTAAAATTTTTAGACCAAGTATTGACATAAAACCCCTGAAATGTCATGTAGCAATAGCATTAAAAATTCTGAAGAAAGACATTCATTTTCTGAATGTGTGGAACAGATCAATAAATATAGTTAGGAGTTCAATCAATAGGCTTGAATAAATATATGAAGTAATATTTTATATGATATTCATTAAGAACTGGCATATCATCTATATTCTACATCAGAAGAAGTTACCATTTTTGTAAAACTAAGAAAGATGCTGTTTTTGAAAACTAATCCATTGTATTTTTAATACAGTTTCAATGGTTAAATGTTCACTTTGATTATGAGTGGATGCATGTGGAACAAATAAATTGTCATGGGCAAAATAATTTACATTTTACAGTGACATGAATGCAGGGGCCAACTTCTAAATAATTCAACGCAAATTTTAGTATAGTCTGTATCATCTATTGTAAAAATGTTTCTTTTTACCTAATTTTATGACTCTACTTATATTTCTTTCATTGTAAACTCTAGTAACAGGGAAGTACCTTTTCTTTCAGATATTCCTAGAGATTATTTTGAATTTCCATACTCTGCAATTCTAGTCATTTAGTCAAGCATCAAAAATAGAGGCAAATCTCTTACCTTAGAAGATGGAACCGGATGACAGCAAAACACATGCATTGTAGAAATCAACAGAAATAGAATAAGACTGGATTTTAATGAGCTGCAGAGTAGGAAAAAAAAAAACGACTCAGAAAAGTCTTACTCAGGCAAATATAAATTAAAAAGCATATACAAATTCAAGATTTTTCTTTGTGGAAAAATACAATCTTTTACCTGATTATTTTGGACTTCCTGAAATCTCTGTAGATCAGTGATTTTATTGCCAAATTCCTCACCCTTACTGTCAGATCCTCCGTTGGTGATCCTTTTATACCAGGAAAGTTCAGGAGTAAAAATAGCAACATGTCCCATCATATGTGACTAACTGATCTGGCCATGGCCTTTTGTTCCTGTTAAGTTGGAAAAGGACAGTAACATATAGGCGTTGTCATTGACCTGCCAACCATTGACTTCATTTAAAGTTTGCTGTTAAAAATGTCCTTCAAAAGTGCTGTCTTCTAAACTGTGTCTCTGTGACATAGATGGCCAGAGGTCTCAAAAGGAACCAAAATTTTGTTTAGCTCAGAGTTTAAACACTCAAGAAGTATGATATTATTTCCTTGAATATCAGACGTCTCTTTTCAGAGAATAACGCACAAGGAGTCCTTGCAGGAATGAAGAGCATCAACCCAAAACACGTGCACACACTGAGTTTTCTATAACAGATTTCCTTCGTTTAGGACTTCTGAGGTTAAAACATGGAAACAAATGTCATCCCCCCACTTTGCCACTAATCATCCAAATAACGGAAGGACGCTGTCTCTACCCCCCTTTCCATGAACATCCCCAAAGTTCTGGGGCCAGAGTTGTAGGCGAGCCTACCTGCAGTGGCCTCGTTTTCTCTACAGGACATGGAATTTCCCCTGGAAGCCTGTTCTGTCCTTGCACACCAATGGGCATCCACATCAATAATGGATTCAGAAGCGCTACGTGTGAATGAACAGATGTTGCCAAGGCTTACGATGGAGGGAAACACCGAGCGAGGTGCTTTCTGCTTGTATAGATAGTATTTCTGAGATGGAGCCAATATTTCTGGAATACAAAGTAGTGGAGGAAAATCGTTGCCTTCTCAAGATCAGCACTTTTGGAGGACAAGGCTGTCCTGTGTCTGGGACCTCCACTACTCATTTGTCAGCACTGCATCCTTTCCTTTCGTAAATTGCCCCTCGGTATGATTCTCATGTAGTTGTCAATCAGTCAATCATATAGTCACACTTAGCCTTCCACAAGGAAAAGCAGGTGACCTGACTTTCAAGAGAATCCAGATCACAGAAATTAGTGCCAAGCTGGGAGCTGGGGCATGTGATCCAATACCTTTGATCACAGTCCTTTAGGAGACACCGGATGGAGTTTGGGAGAAGAGGCTTAAGGGCACCAAGGAACTGAACACACACATATGCTTTTAGTATCTCCTTAAACCCAGCAAAAATACACACATAAGAACAAAAGGAAGGGAGAGAAGATGTGACAACAGCCGCATCTTGCAGAGTGAGGAGCAATTGATGAAGCAGGTCAGAGGAAGGTGCCCATCAAAATGGTGGTTTCGCAACAAACCCCTCAACGGACTCAAGTATTCATGGAACCGGTTACTTTCAGATGTGGTGGAGGTGGCACTAAAACACGGAGGATCAGCTGGAAGTTTAAGGGTCTGTTCAATCCCATATCCCCGCCCCACTTCCCATGGCCAGACAGCTTCTGCTTTGTCAGAAGCCATAGATTTATTCTAAAAAGAGGGTAAAGCAGGAGGCCTCCTGAGGGAGGGAATCGGGCATGATGGCATTAGGGAGTCTTCTCCTGAAAACAGAGGTTGAACAAGCGTTTTGCTCAAACTTGAGACCCATGGGATCTCTTCCTTGACACAGGTCCCAGCACACTGTCAGCTCTTTCCCCTCAAGACAGGTGAAAGGAAGACCCATCTTTGGGGTTCACCCTAACCTGTAAATGTCCGATGCAAGGTTTTTCTTTCAATCAGGATTTGATTGTGAGGAGAAGATAGAAAGCCGATTACTGGATGCCTAAAATGTGGGGTGGATTCCGGGCACATTGTGGAGGGGGAATGGGATGGAGTCAGGAGCCTCCAGAGAACTCTGCCCGACAGTGGCTCACGGTCCTGGGATTGACCATCGCCTTTGGTGACTGTGCCTGTCATGTGATGTCTGTGACAGGTGTTTATGGTGCAATTGGAACCTGCAGAGACTCACCGTCAACACCTAAAGGGCAGGTGAGCGCTCAGCTTGGAATTTAATGGACTTTTCATCGAAAGTTTACCCTCTTATTCGTCACAGTGTAACCGTCTTAGAGTCCCCCAAGCCCTTTTCACATGTTTCCTCATGACATCAGTGTGAAAGCCAGAGGGAGAAGCACTTCTGCTTCTCATTGGTCGACACTGAAGTTGACAGACATGTCCTGAATCACGCCTCAGAAGTTCAAGCACATCAAGTCAGATGTGTTTTGTACCGAAAAGATCAATGAAAGCCTTTTCTTTTCTAATTTCCAGAGCTTCCTGTTACAACACCAAGAAACTTCCCCCAAACACCAACTCTATCGCTACTGTGTTTGGCTCCTTGCTAAAAACAGGACTTGGAGATGTGTTAAAATGATTTTAACACATGATTTTGCAGGGACAAGCTGGAAAAGGTCATCAGCTCAGAATAATTTAGAATTTTGGTGTCCTAAAAATAATTCTACAATTGATTCCATTGTCCCTAATGATAACACACATTAAACCCTGCATCTTTCAGCATATATGGAAAAATCAATTTAATTTTACTGCTTCTTAATTCATACCACTGTTATATCCTCTGAAAGTTTAAATAAAAGGTAAACTGTGGCTAAGTGCGTTTTCTGGTTTTATACTAGAGTAGGGGAAATAGAGGCTTGAGCAGAGCTTAGGTTAATTTATTGAAATAAATCATCTCTCCAGTTCCTGGTTGCTCCTGAAATGCTCTATTACAGTTTTCACGTGGGCATTCAGAACAGGCTCAGTGTTGAATATCAAGGTTCTATGGAATAAAAGGCAAAGAAAATGCAGAAGGCGAGGGTGGGATGTAAAAAGTGCAAGGAAGTCTCCTTGTTTTAGAGCATCACGTCTCAGTGTTGGCACGGTTGACATTTGAGGCTGATGGCTCTTTGTGATTGGGAGCTGCCCTGTGTGGTGCTGCTTCCCTGGCCTCTACTCAGTAGATTTCAGTAGCTCCACCATCCCAGCTGGGACAACTGAAAATGTCTCTTGACACTATCAAATGTCCCCCGGGTAGGGGCACGAAATCTCCTCCACTGAGAGCCACTGTTTGTAGGTAAACAAGCTCTCTGCTCTCTCTCTCTCCTGTTGGACGTGGAGAGTTAGCACGGACATACAGTTCACAACCATGGCATCACTGTTCATAGGCAGCATGTTTTTGTTTCTTGACCATGCATAAAGTAGTGGTGTAACTTCTAATGGATAAAGTCTTAGGTTCAATGAAGTAATACACACTTTTATAAACCATCAAAGGCAGTATTTGAGATATAATACATATTACTTATGTATTACATGTTAATTTAAATAATTAGTAATAAAACATGCTCTTAATTTTGTTTTCACTGACATACGTTCTCAGTTACAAACATCTGCATATTGTTCTATTTTTCATACACTTTGGTTTTATTTTAACAATACTCTGAATTGTTTTTAAGAAAGCAGATGTTATATTGGACATAGTGTCATCATATCATGAATGGCATTTTGTTTAATAAATTCCATTAATCATTGATGTGATAGGTACAGTATACTACTTATATACCTGGTGAATAGCAGCCTGAAATGGTCTTCCTAAGGAATCAACATGAGAAGAGAAAAACCTGCTATAAAGTACCTTGTTCTGCCAGAGACTGGGCAGAAAGCATTTTCGGGAATGATCTTGGTAGGAGCCAACACTTACTTCATTTATGAATTCATCAAAGAATCAATGAAGGCCCACTCTGTGCCAGGAGCTGTGTGATTTTCTGGGGATGCAGCCATAAAGAAACCCCACAAAGGGTAAACACAGGGGGAAATGACAACTCCAAGGTCAGGGCTGGGGTGGGAACAACACCTAAAAGGACTTGGCCTTGACCATGAGGAAGGGCAGAGCAGCGTGTGCCCCACAGGGATGGGGAAGAAACCCACTGGTCATCTGAGGACACGAAGGTGGCTCAGTCTGGTGACTGCAAAGACTCACTTGGGAGGGCACAGGGGGTCCCCATCGTGCAGGGTGTGCACATCCTGGACTTGATTCTGAGGCCCTCAAACCTCATCACATGCCTTAAGAAGAACGGTCTGGCCGCTAGGAGCAGGCGGAAGGGGAGGGCTGGAGACCAGGACAGAGAGGACACCCTGTGGGCTGTGGCGTGAGTGTCCAGATGGGACGATGGGGCTGTGTGCCAGGGTGGTGGCCCTGGAGCCGGAGAAAAGGAGATGAAACTGAGACATTTGGGAGACAGAAATTGACACAGTTACTAATGGGAGATGAGGTGATTCAGTGGTTTTTTCACCAGCGCATCGTAGCCACTCAAAAAGGCAGCTCCTCCAAAGGTCAATGGTGACCAAGCTGACCACATTGTCCCATCCTCCCACCCGCTCCCCCATCCCACTCCTTCTTCTCCAGAGCCTCTGACGCACAAGTGTCCCGCCTCTGTTCCTGCCTCATCCTCAACACCCATCACACTCAGAGGGGTCCCTCCTCCCCCATCACCCAGCTCAGAGCCCGTAGCCCATCGCTATAATGATGCTCCCCGAAAGCACCCCCTCTCTCACAACTGGCCAAACTCCAACCTTGAGTGACCCCATGTGACCCCATCTCTGAACCTCACTCGAGTTATGACCATAAAGAGCCTTACAACAGTGTTTCCTAGTCTCGTGTAAAAATTCATGACCATACATCTCCAATGAGCTCCAACCCTGCCCAACGAGTATGACGTACCTGGTAAGGAGGTCCATCCTCTTAGTATGTAAAAGGGGGATTTCATACCTTCTCTCCTCTAATGTTCGTATGGCCCACGGTCCTCCTCCATGCCACCACACACCCCCCCCCCCACAACTCTGAGTTGATGGCTTTGCCTCTTTCTTTGTTGAGAAAGCAGAAGCAAGGAGTTAGGGACTCTTTCGTCTTCTCACCATAAAAACCATCAACCTACTCATGTCTGTACCCATGCCCTGATTCCTGCCTTGCAGCTATGGATAAAAATCCTTGCTCCTATTGGGGGCCAAATGCCCTGATTTCCCAAGGACTTGTGCCCACAGCTATCTCCTCTCACTCCCCTGCATTCTCTCTCTTTCATATTTTACCACCATCAGCTTCCAAACATGTTGGTATAGTTTGTATCGGACAAAACATCTGGATGTTTTTAAATAGAGCCTACGTTAGCTTCCCCACCAATTCCACCAAGACCCTTCCTGTTAAGGTGACCAAAGATCTTAGCAAACATGAGGCCACCTCTCTGTTCCTGTGTCACTTGATCCTTCAGCTGCTTAGGACCCAGATTGCCAACCTCCTTCCTTCTTGAAACACGTTCTCCTCCAGCCGTCCAGTTTTGGTACCCTGTCTTAATTAACATACAAAGAACAGTAAGGATTCAATCATTACTTGTTTTTTGTGTTTTATGTATGTATGTATGTATGTTTGGCTGCATTGGGTCTTTGTTGCTGCATGCAGGCTTTCTCCAGTTGTGTTGAGCGGGGGCTACTCTTCATTGCAGTGTGCAGGCTTCTCATTGTGGTGGCTTCTGTTGTTGTGGAGCATGAGCTCTAGGCATGCTGGCTTCAGTAGTTGCAGCACACGGGCTCAGTAGTTGTGGCTTGTGGGCTCTAGAGCGCAGGCTCAGTAGTTGTGGTGCACAGGCTTAGTTGCTCCACAGATCTTCTCAGACCAGGGATCAAACCCATGTCCCCTGCATTGGCAGGCAGATTCTTAAGCACTGTGCCACCAGGGAAGTCCAATCATTACTTGTTGAATGAACAAACAAACATAGGAAGTAAGAAATCAAGAGAATGAATGCCTTCTAAGTAACAGATGGATTATAGCAAAGTTTTGTTGTATGAGAAGAATAAACTGTTCAGTTTTACTCTAGAGGAAGATTGTGTTTATACAACAAGTATTTTTTGAGCTCCTGCAGTCACATCCTATTCTATCAATCACAGAGTGGGCTGCAAGGGGAATACAAACTATGAAGTGCCCAGGGGTTGTCTTCTTCCTGCCTTTCCTGCCTGAGGTGCCGCTAGCCACCCACCCCCACGGCCCCTTCCAGCCATGATGGGGGAGGGGCGAGGCATGTCCAGTGCTGATGGGGCTGCCGATCAGCTTGGGTGAGACAGGTATGAGATGGGTGTGCAACAATGCAGGACAGTCACAGCACCCAGGTTACATTCTTTCTCCAGCAAAGGGGGGCGCTGGGAGAGCACCATAGATACCACAGGGACCTGGGCTCCTGCCTCTGGGAATTGGCAATGGGTGTCTGAGGGTCTTGAGACATCATCTAGGTGACCCATGAGGATGCCCCTGGGATGGTTGACCAGATGTTGCGGTGCAGGGCATCATGCCAAGTGAAGCCAGGAGGGGTTGACTGATTAAGTGTGACACTGGGTTTGAAGGAGAGGAGTACACCATGCTCTGAAAGAGCAGGGGTGAGCAGGAAGCAGGGAAGGAGGGAAAGGAGACGAGGTCAGAGGAAGAAACTGGAGCTGCCTTGGCCCGCTTGGGTATGGAGACACTGGAGAAACCAAGCAGAGAGCAAATCTGGAGGCTGAGAAGGAGAAGTCAGGTTAACAGATGACTGTGTCTTCTTTTTGAGCACCTCTCTCTTCCCCACCTTCTCCCTTAGGAGACCAGACTGAGGCGGGCTGGGGAATCAAGGACAGTGTGTCCCAGGCATTGAGCTCAGCATTTTACGGGCACCGTCTCCTTTCATCCTCACCACGGCCTCGAAAGGCAGGGGCTCTTCTGGTTCCCATTAACAGGTGTAGACCCAGAGACACCATGTGGGCTCTGGTTTAGACATCCTGAGTCACTCTTCTGAGGCTCCAGCCAGGGCGTGACCCCACGCAGCCATGACCAGGGAGAGTCTGCAGAGAGATGTCCATCAGCGCCTGGGGCTCAGCCCTGACTCTCCTTCCTGCTCCCCTCCTTCACCCTTCAGAGGCTGTTTCCCAGATGATCTGAGTACCGTAAGAGGAAAGCAGATGCGAGGAAAGGGAACAGCCCTTGCCCGGCCACTGACACTCCAGCAGCCCCCATCGTGGGACTGGGGCAGAGGAACACAGCCCTGACAGAACTCTGCCTGGGATCCCCAGCTTAAAGGCTCAGAGTGGAAAAATACCCCTCAGAGCCTTAGGACTGCTGAGGGGAGAACCCAGCTGCTAGATTTGCTGAGTGAAGGCTCTTCCCTGCAGGCAGCCCCCCGGGGCTCGGCAATTCCCGTAAACTTTGTCTCTCAGGATGACCCTGCTGAATACAATCTTGCTTTTAACCTCTTTCCTCATCCTTTCCCCCAAGGTTTAGACATCACATCCATAGATTCTGCCATCTAGTTTTTACGAGCACCGTAGTTATTTTCCAATGATGTACCCATTTAAACTTTACAGTATTTTGTTAGGTTTGTATTCATGGACAAATAAATACAAGGCACTTGAAACTTTATCTACTGGAGGCTTCCGTCTCTGCCTACAAGACGATCCTGATCTCCCAACTAATTTCATGAGATTATCTCTGAAAGAGAGAGCTTTCTGAACTTTAGGTGTCTAAACAGGGTGAAGATAAATCTCTATCTAACTGACAATCTTGTTATTTTGTGGATTTTTTTTACTGTTTTGAAAATGATTGTATTAATATTTAGAATTCTGAAGCTATCAATGAATATGAAGTACGTATAATTTCCTGCAAAAAGGAACATTAAGTTGATTACAAGTATGAAATGTACACTACATGCCTTTGAGTTTGACATGGATGGTTGATGGCCGTGTGCCGCAGCTGTTGCCCTGCCACATCACATATTTAGGCTGGTTATTTACATACAGTTACCCGTGAACATTTCAAAGGCATCCAACTAATATTTTAGCCATACAATTAGCAACAGACACTATAATTCACTCTTGAACAAATGAAAGGTTTCGGAGCCCAGTGGAAGCACCTCATTTGCTTTAAATATGTGTGTCATTTCTCCTGACCTTGACTGATGTTTAGTTGAGAAAGATTTGTAACGCAGGTCAGATGCTGGCCAGAAGGAAAAATGAAAAACCTGAGAAGCGTGGGTGTGGGGGAGGAAGGAAGAGAGAACAGAAAGTTTCAGGCAAGGAGCTGCTTCATCGGGAAAATTAATGCAGCTGGGCAGCAAAGCCAGAGTGCACGCTCACTCCACCCAGGACAGAAGTGCCCCAGCCCCGTGCGCATGGCAAGAAGATTAGGATGGTTGGAATTGGGGGGGCTACTTGTCTTCATTCCCTGCGCTTTCCTTCTGCTGGCTGAGGACTTGTCACTGTGATCGACAGATTCTACACAGCCTCTCTCTTCCCTGAAAGAAGGTGGGAATGATCTGAAGGTGGCATTTCAGGCTGCAAGATGAGCAAGGCGATACATGGCCACGTTGCCTTTGGGGCTCCAGCCCGAAAAGCACTAACAACAGCATGTGTTCGATCTTGCTTTTGGACACTACATTCATTTTTTTCAAATGTACTTTGAAGCATTTGACCCTTAAAACAACATTGTAGATTTAGGAATGTTTATTTTTATTTTACAAACAGGGTGGCCGAGACACAGAGGTAAATGGAAAAGAATCACTGCCTCTATTTTTGCTTTTTGGTGATTTCTTTCTCTGCAAGATCTATACCAGGATTCTTGGGGGAGGGGAGGGCGAGAAGGGTGTCTGGAAATACACTACACTTGCCACTTAAAGGTCTCTCAGTTGCCAGTAAGGGTCTCCTTCTCTTGAAACAGCTGCCTTCATGTCCACCGGGAGTGTTGGGGTAAGGACTCCATCCCTGGCATTTCCCCTCCTGCTTCTGTCCCAGAGCATCCTGGGAAGCACCTGGTAGGGATTCCTGTTTATGGACTAGTACTTCCTGGATCGGGGGTATCCCTAAGCACCCAAGACTGGTCTGACTCTCAGCTAGCCTGCCCTGACCACCCCGTCTGCCCTGGCCTGCTCACCCCACAGCCTCACTAAGGGGCCCGTCCTTCCCATGCCCTGACCTCTCCACGCTGGAATCATGGCTCTTCACCCTCAGTTGTTCTGTACGTCTTCCATTAGGAGAGGCAGGAACTTCTGGATGCCTCCCTCTCCACCTGATGGCTGATGGAGCCCTAGGGGGTTATCTTTGCCTTCTTTCTGGCTCAGAAAACAGTCAGCAGCATGGTAGCTCTATTCTTAATTTTCTGAGGCACCTCCATATGATTTTCCAGAGTAGCTGCACCAATTTACACTCCCACCAACAGTGCACAAGGGTTCCGTCTTCTCTACATGCTCACCGACACTCGTTATTTGCGGTCTTTTTGATGACAGCCGTTCTGACAGGTGTGAGGTGAGATCTCACTGTGGTTTGGGTTTGCACTTATCTGATGATTAGTGATGTTGAGCATCTTTTCACGTGACTGTTGGCCATCTCTATGTCTTCTTTGGGAAAATGTCTGTTGAGGACTTCTGTCCATTTTTTAACCTTACCTCTTGTCTCCTTTTTTTTTCCTTAGGGAACACGAAAGGCTTCCTTTTACCTCCATTTTCTGAATTGCAAGGAATTCCCAGAACTATTCTGTGGTTCTTCTTAAGACAGCCGTCTCGCTCCCATGCCCCAGTGGAAGGGCAAAAGAAAACCATGACTGATAAGTTATACAGGTTACAGTTTCGTTTTCCCTTATTTAACATCCTCCAAATATATACCAGTCCTACGAGGTTGGAAGACGAAGGAATGCCCTCTGAGTGGGGACCTCGCACTATTTCATGTGCACGTGAAGAAACGATGACCACAGGAAAATATACCGAAGTGGGTTAAACTGGCCAAGTTCTTTACAACTGGCTTCCATTGCTGGGACATCTAGTTTAGGTGGCGAAAAAATATTAGGAAGTATTAGGGCTCTTCGCTGTTGGCAGCAATGAATCCTGGAACTTCTGCTTGATCGAGTCGGCCTCAGAGATTTAATGATTGTAAGAAAACTCCTAGCGGTCAGAGACGATTTGGTTTAGGATTCCTGACTGTGGCCTGGGAAGTCTTCTGCCCGTGTTCTGTCCCAGAGCCCCATCCACCTCTTTCTGGAGCCCTGTTTCTCCTTATTGCCCAGCAGGACCCAGAGGAGACTTGTTGCAGATCAATCGCTGAGCTTCCATTAACTCTTAAACTTCCCTGGGAGAGAAACATGCACGCCACCCCCTTCCTCTGAAAGAACTCTTCAGGCCTTGTGCTGGACTCTGCTTCGCCAAGTCACTTTGTCTCCCAGTAGCTGTCGCAGCAGCTCCTGGAGCACGCCGTGGGTGGGAGGGGCCAACTTCCCCTACTGGAGGTCACTGCCCTCCACAAGAGCCTTGCCAATCACTCCTTTCCTTCAATGGAGAGAGCTCTGCTGGCCCACCTCAGAGTCTGCTGGCTCAAGAAATTGTCAATAAAAACCACTGTGGAGACATTGCCAGTGAGAGGGGTGAGGTTCAAGCCTGGAGAAGGGAACACCTCAGGGGCCCACTGCTCTGCAGATCCCTCCGGGCGCTGCAGCCGTGAGGCAACGGAGGAGCCTCCTTGGTCCCACCACGTCCCCTCTGCGCCGCGCCCATCCTCGCAGGACTCCCCTCACATTGCAGGAAGCTTTCCTGGCTTCCCGGCACTGTTTCCACCTTTTCTGACCGTATGTGCTGCCCAGGAGATTTACCGGCTCTGAAGTCCTATTAGTAGCTGCATAATTTTTCCTTCTTTTAAATACAGATTCCTGAGTGAATCCCCAAGAATGAACAGGGCGGAGCAGGGAGGACTATACTCTTGGGATTTCCAACTACGAGATTGAGGCCCCTCCTCCAGGAAGGGGCCCAGAGACGCAGACTCTCCTGCATAGGTCCCGCTCCATTCCCAGGCTGCCCTGCTCCAGCAGTGGGACCGGCCCTCACTGGTCAGCGAGAGCTGGCAGAACCTTCGAGCAGACAACTTCAACCCCGGATGTGAATAGCACGAATAATCTGGTTTGGAAAGATTTGTGAGGACTTTGCAATGCTACTCCTTTGGGAATTATTTTACTTATTTTCCATGAATGCCCGTTAAGGCTCGCCCCATTCAGCCTAAAGCATCAACATGCATCTACACGGCAGATCCTTCGTTTCCTCTACATCCATATATGTGCTCCCGGAGAAGGGCGGAGGGGATGCAGGCAGAAAATAGGACAACCTTACAAGGTTCGGAATGTGATGTCGGACGCCCAGGCTGCACCACCTCTTCCTGGCAGCAGCTAGAGAACCTGAGGGGCTGTGTCTGTCTGCCAACGTGGATTATGATTGCACAGGCTGTTCAGAGAGATTCTAAAGGAAGTTGCTGCTCAAGAAAGATGTCAGCATTACGAAATAAACCCACCTGTCAAAGATGAAACCTCATTTCACTTTGAATAAAGAGCTCCTTTGGATTCTCAGCTGAGCGTATGATAAACATGTAATTTCTCAGTGCAACCGCAAGAACGGATTTCCAGTCACGCTGTGAAAAAGCAAAGCTGCAGGAATGTGAAGATCATATTATTTAACTTTTAACTTGAATGGCAAATGGCCCCTTTTTCTGAATACCCTCTGCGTGTCAGGTCTGTACCAGGCAGGATGCAAGCATCATTCTGTCACCACACCCCAGTGTGACAGTCAATGTCACCGTGGTACAGAGAAGCACCTGAGGCCTGGTACACTTAGAGTTCTGCGATCGTAAGAGACAGATGTGGGCCCTGGCTAATTCGAACCTGGAGAGACTGTGGGAGGCTCACAGAATTAAAGGAGGATTTGAACATCTGTGCCTGGGACGGGGCCTGGGCCGACCCAGTATCTCAGGAGCAGGAACTACCAGACCAGCTAAAGTGGGATAACACTTATCAATGCTGCCCTGATGAACAATTCCCAGGAGGGAAAGTCAGATTAACCTGGATGGGTCATGAGACCTCACGGAGCGGGTTCAGAGAAAGCAAGAACCGTCGCACCAGAATCATCCAGAAAAGGGGTGGGGCCTTCCCAGGAGGCCAAGCAGAGTGCTGCTACCACAGGAAGCCCAGGGACACTGGGCTGCCAAAGGCACAGACGGACTCAGGGAGAGCGAGCTCCTGCCTGAGAAGCAGCAGAGTGTAGGGCTGTGAGAACACTCTGGACCACGGTCCTCCCATGTCCTATAGCTTGGTGACCTTCGACATGTGGCTTAACCTCTCTGTGCCTCAATGTCCTTATCTGTAAATGCAGCCAATATAAACCCCAACAACTACCTCGTAAGCTCGTGGGGAGATGCTTTAATACAAGCAGGATGCTTAGAACAGGGCCTGGCGCCACCCGACGGGGTGCCTGCTGTCTCCATGTTCTAGCCCAAGATCCAGGAACTGCTACACCATTTGTGGAGCCCAGTGCAAAATGAAAAGGTGGGCGTCCTTTGTTCAAAAACAGGGGGATTTCTAGAGAGCAACAGCAGATGGTTACACCAGCCCAGGCCCTAGGGAGCGCAGGGTCCCGAGGGACTGCATGGACCACCGCCCCACACATGTGAAACCAGCCCTGCCTGGATCACACGGTGGGCAGAGGTGGAATTTCAATGTTAGACTGTCTCCTACAAAACCCAAGCATCTTCTGCTTCCCCACATCACCTCCCTATACAACTTACCTTTTTCTAAAGAACCACCTCGGGGAAAGAGCTGGGTTCTCTTGGGGGCTCGGGAATTCGGGAACATGAGAGGCAGAGTATGGTGCTGACGACAGGCCTCTGCTCTCTGGAAGGAGGTGAGCAGTCCGACCCTGAAAGCTGCGGACAGACCGCGAGGCGGGCTTAGTGACCACCTTGAAATCTCTTAGGCTTGTGGTTCTGCGGGGCAGAGTTAAGTATGAAGTGAAGGAAAGAATGTCGGGTGGAAAGGAGAAAGGCCAGAAGGAGTTCCGCCCCGCACCCTCTCAAGGTGACACGCTTTATTAAGAAGGGACTGGCAACAGAAAAGGGCCGCCGAGACTGTAAATGTCAGCTGGCGCCCAGAGTTGATGCCTATCGTCGTCTGCAAGAAGGTCCCTCTTAGAGAAAGCAGCGGTGTCACAGCCGCGCACTCCCGCCCGCGTGATGAGCCTTGTCTGGGTCTGAACCCCTGGCCCGGCTTCCACTCATCCAAAGCTATCAGATGCTCTTGGGGAGGGAGCGTTCCAGTCTCGCCCCCTTTGCACCAAGTCTGAGGCCTCTGCCTTGCAGGCATCGTTTTCTGGATGCTCTATGGCCAGGCCACAGTTTGTATGTGTTAGTGATTTGGGACTACCTGTTGGAAGGCTGGGAAGAACAAATGCATTTCTTTCTTCTCCTAAGCCCCTAAGTTCACCATTTTTTAAGACAAGAATGCAAGTGGCCCCTTCTGAGCCTCAGGGCTGGCGGTCACTGGCTAAGGTCCCTAGTGACCACATCGTCCCTTTTTCTTGCTGTCTTCCGTGCTCCCCACCTAACTTTTCAGGGCTTGTCTTTCTTTCAACCACAAACAAAGATTCAGTGCCCTGCTCAGCAGCTCTCCTGTCCCCGTGGGGGGATCCCGTGCCCCGGCCCTGGGATAGGCTTTTCCACAGCCAGCACCCAGGGCTCCGGGAGCAGAGGGCAGAGCACGGGGAGCTGACATCCTCCCCTGACAGTCCTTAACCAGGAGCTGTTCCTGCCCAGGGGGAAAGCCTGGTTGTCGTGTCCCCATTCAGGACTTATGCTGAGACATCACTTAAGAGGCTCAACCTGGAGCAGGGCCACGTGACGCTTTTCATGGGCCTCTTCCTCCAAAAAGAAATATAAAAATTCCTTTGAAAGAAATAATTAAACTTATATTTTATGATGGCATTAGTAGAAAGACAAATAAAATCCAGGCTGGCTCATAGTCTTCTGATTTTAAAAGAAATTGAAACATTTTGGGATGCCCTGAAAATAGCGTGGGTCCCTGCTGTGCCTTGTGGAGAGGCCAGGTGGGCTGGAGGGACTCTGTGGGCGGGTTGCCAGAGCTCACATCCTTCCTTCTTCCCTGCCGCTGCTCCCCCAAGCCCGTCCTGGACTCTCCCTGGGGCTGGTCCAGCCCACCCCCTCCGCCACTGGCCGCCATGCCCCGCTGCACATTTCCCACCTTGCTTGTCCACGTGGGGGGAGGGGGTCTCTCTCCCCAAGTCTCAGAACCACAGCTTCCCCAATAATACCTGGCCCGTTTGGGACCCATGATAAAAGGCACACAACAAACGCCAGCCAAGTATTGTTGAATTCATCCATTCATTCCTGAACAATCCTTCATGATAAATTGAAGTCGGCAGACACTTTTTTTTTTTAACCCAAAAACCATTATGTGGGAAAAAAACGAAACTTAATTCCAAATTTGAGAGAATAAGGAAGACTATTCCTTTGCATTTTCTCACTGCTGCCAACAATTTTAGCCTTGGATGGAGCTGACTTTCAGAAAGAGGAAAAAGTCTTTCAGAACCAGGGCTGAGAATTCAGTGGGGGATGAAACCAAGCACTATTAGGATAAAAAATGAGTCATGGCTGGAAAGCCACGAGAATGATTTTCTGGAGTTTCACATAATGTGGCTCTGAAGAGCAGACCAAACAATCGCTTGAGCAATCACAGAAACACTGGAAAACGTAAGTTGACTCAAAAAGTGATGATTTTGAAAGAGAGTTGTACTCTCCTGTATGCGTTGGTTCAGGATTATATTAAAAAGCATATTCTCATCCCATGGTAATCATAGTTCATTACATCTCTGAAATGTGGCATGTGTTGATGATCTAATAGCTCTTTAAAAATGTCACGTGCTTTTCAGAGTTAAATAACCAACAGAATTGCAACTTACCCAAGCACATTGGTAATCGCCAATAATGACCTGGGGCCTCTCTAACTCCTTATTTCTGCGATAAAGCGGAAATTGGATCACACACACACTTCATAATGCTTCATTATCACAACATTGATAATGCTGGAAGGCAGGGAATTCTTCTGGTGATGTGGTATCAGGCCATTTTTGATCCAGCAAAGACTAAATGTTCCAATTTGTCAACGACCAAGAGTTTTCAGTCTTTCCTCTGTTGTAGGTCTCTGATATTCTCAAGTCTGATTTTCACGTCGGAGTGCTAGTTTGTGGTTTCAGATAACTGCTGTATTATTTTCTTCTTTTAGTAACACTTCACCGCTCAGAGTCAGGACCACATTTTCAGAGCATCTTCATAGCTTAGGTGTGTTTGGCTTCCTTAAGTGGTGCTACCCTGGTGGCTCTGCCCACAAGGGGGTCCCCTCTCCAGACAGCCTGGCCACCTGGGGACACCTAGGCTCCTGCCTCATGGCCACACCTAACTTCCTCTCATGAACACGAGGACGGCTTAAGACAGGAAGCAGCTTTCCAAAATACTCCAAAAAGACAAAAAGAAAGAAGATACCTTCCATACATTTTATCTGGCTTTCTCCTACTGACGTGGATTCTCTTACAGCCATTTCATCTGACACAGGTGAACCAGGAGAAGATATTAAGGACGGTTTGTCCTGTCAGTGGGACCCATCGCCTGATACAGAAACTCTCTGCCTAGCTGCCTCCGGGAGCTCCTTTCTCTTCTGCCCAAGGAAGAGGTGCTTTATTCCACCCCGAGGAAACTTCAGCATTAGCGTTCTTTTGCTCATTTGATGGGACAGTGTTTCTCACTCCTGGATTCTGGCTGTTTCTTTCCTCTCCCTGGGGAACGTTCTGCATTGCCAACCCGTGCTTTTAGGTTTTTGCATCTGGTTGCAGAGCTGGAAAGAGGTGGGGCGGGTCCACAGAGCGGGTGTGGAGATGCATCTAAGGAGAGAGATGCCAGGTTCCCTGGAGCACGTGAGACAGGCAGGTAGAAGAGGAGGGAAAGTCCCCAGGCACTGTGTAAGCCACTCACATGAGTGAAAATGCAAGTAAGGACTTTGGGTTGGTTTGAAATTACTTTCTGTTGGCTGAGCTGATACTTGGTCTTCCGAGCTAGGGCTCTGAGGGTTATGGCTTCAATAGTGACCCATCTCCAACCCAGTCATCCTTCCCTCCTTCAGTCTTAATTGACTCCAAGCTCTGTCTGAAGCCAAGTTCCGCTGCATCTCTGCACCCATCTTGGCCTCATCTTCTTGGACACATCCCACTGCTAATGGCTGTCATCTTCCATCCGGACGATGAGAGTGGCCTTCTCATTGTTGCCTCTGCTGCCACGCCGTAGGCCAGTGGGTACCACGGATCAAACACAACAGATCGTACTCAGGCATCGTCCACAGGCTGTTCCTGGTCAGTGGGTGGCTCTCCTCCACGTGGTGATCAAGGACCAAAGCTCCTTCCACGTCAGGACTCCAACGTCGTCTGGGGCCTGTCGCTGCTCTGAAGTCTTGGTCTTGAGATGGCAGCCATTATGCATTCACTAGAACTCAGTCAGATGGCGGCAAGGGAGGCTGGAAAGGAGACCAGGAGAGGAGGTGGGTGTGGATGAAGAACAGCCTTCTCTGCCACGGAGTAAACAGTGACGTTCCCAAGTCTAGGAGAAGGGCCCACAGGGCAACCTCAGCGTGGCCACTGCCCACCTGAAAGGCCCACTCACTTCACTTTGAGGATTTAGTTTATCAGTCATAGGGGAGGGTTTGATGAGGCAATACCTAGGCTCTAAGAAACCCCGGTCAGTGTTCAGTGTGCTTCAGAACCATCCAGAAGTGTTCAGGCAGCTCTTCTTTAAAGTAGAGGCCTTTTGACTCTCCTGTCATGAACTTCCTCTCTCTGGTTGTCTCTTTTTAAAAAATCTGTGATTGAAATTGTTAACGAGTAGCATTAATTATAAAGTTCTTCCCTGCTGCTAAATACTTCAGTGCTCACTTGTATTGCTTCCCCTTATTTTTATACCCATATAGCCATTTCCGGTTAGAATTTTAAATATGGGTAATTGAAAGTGTATCTCGTAGCTGGGTAATAAGTGGAGAGCCTGTCCATCTGTTGGCAAAGAGGTAGGCACGGTTTACCTCTCCCTTGAATCTGCCTTCTGTAATTTGGGTTGCAGACAGCACCATCTGTTTCCAAAGTCCACTTATCAGCAGTCGAGCGAGAGGGTAATAACTTTCCTGGGCTGGATTCAATCCACCCCTCACTTCTGACCAGCCGCCGTCCTCCTGTCCCATCTGTGAGAAAGATTGACAATGGACAGCTGGGATCCCAGGCCAGCTCGGCCAGGACAGCCTGCTTTCCTCCAACAAAGGGGATGCATCATGTTCCCCACAAAACCCTTCAGTCCAGGAGGAAAGAAGCTGGGAAAGC
This sequence comes from Aethalodelphis obliquidens, assembly GCF_003676395.1. Classification (NCBI taxonomy): domain Eukaryota; kingdom Metazoa; phylum Chordata; class Mammalia; order Artiodactyla; family Delphinidae; genus Aethalodelphis; species Aethalodelphis obliquidens. The sequence goes on along the minus strand of NW_020837955.1, from coordinate 40,905,534 downwards.
GCCCTGAACTGGTGAATACGAACACATTGCTGTTTCCCAGGAAACGACTCCCTTTGTGTCCTGGGATCCGCACAGAAACATTCTATATATGTTCCTCTCAATGATATCCTCATCTTGCTGCTGTGCAGCATATTGAGAGAACCCTGACATTTAATAAAACTTGGATGGCAATCCACTAAATCCGATTAACCCTTTTTAGCATTAACCGTCACTTCCTGACACCCACAGCAATGCTGAAAGCTTTAAGCATGAATACAACTCAGTTCAAGTGATAATACAACATCTCGGTGACAGGAGAGACTCCCTCACTTTCCAACTTGTAAAGGGGGGAGGTGGCGGGAATAGGGTTTAAGCCATCTGGTATATTCTTAGCAAACCAGAAAGAACTTTGTAAGATAAGACAGCTGGTTTGGTTACTAGTCATGCCAAAGGAAGGTTTGGGGAGAATTAAACTCGGATTCATTTAGCTGAGTCATCTGTGAACAACGGTTAAATATGGGAAGCTCATTAAGAAGAGAATTTCTTCATTGAAATTTGTACGATAGTCAATTCATTCTTAACCACAACATGGTTAAAATCTGGAGTCACAATTGCCACCTTATCAGCATTCTAGTCTACGTGCTCATTTCAAAAAAAAATCGGTAATAAAAAAGTGCTATTAGTGTGTACAGAAATTTTCAGTGGTTGTTTCCCCAAATTGCTGACCATCTATGTCTCTACCCAACTTAGAGATATTATCCTAGAAAAGTAACCTGTGCAAATACTGCTTTAGTGCCAGAATTAGATCACTGTTATTTGTACCTGTCTTCAACCCTAGTAGGAGAGGCTTCAAACGTTTGGAGGGAAGAATAAAAAGAGTTCACGTGGGGCTTCCCTGGTGGCGCAGTGGTTGGGAGCCCGCCTGCCGATGCAGGGGACACGGGTTCGTGCCCGGGTCTGGGAAGATCCCACATGCCACGCGGAGCGGCTGGGCCCGTGAGCCATGGCCGCTGAGCCTGCGCGTCCGGAGCCTGTGCTCTGCAACGGGAGAGGCCACAACAGTGAGAGGCCCGCGTAACGCAAAAAAAAAAAAAAGAGCTCACATGGAACTGGGAAAAACTGGCAAAAGGACATAAACGATGGTGACCAAGGCAGGTTCACTGATGGCCCTGGGGCTCCCTGCTGTGAAAGGAGGACAAAAACCAGACGAGACTGCTCTCCAAGGGGGTTGACAACGTGCGTAAGAAACTCTGGTTCAACTTAAGCCAGTATTTCTATTGTAATACTCTGAGAGCAATAAGACAATACTCATCTATAAAAGCCCTACTATGTGCCAAGCACTGTGCCAGGTTCCAGAGACTCAAAGAAGTCTACGTCCTGCTTTCCGTCCTTTTCAAAAGATTTCTAATAGAGCTGGAGAGAGGTATACACAAAGAAAGTGGGCGGTTCAAAGCTGCATGAAGATGCCAGCAGGAAGGCACAGGAATGGGAAATTCTTGATGTCATTTCTCCCTCTCATGTCCCTGCAGGCAGCACTAATCGATCATGACACTCGTTTTATCTGAACTGAGTTGTAGTTGCTGTATTTTTTTTTTCATAGCATCTATCATTTATTTAAAAATACATGTCTCCTTGGAAGGAACACTGGTAAACCAATCAATGTCATGCTTACATTGCATCTTTGCTATTCTTCCCTGGGAGGGCTGGAAGGTTGAGCGTCATTCAAACTACGTCACTTACTTAACATCAGAGAAATCCACACTCCCTGCTCACCGCCTCCTCAGCAGAGTCGTAAGTGGCCGCCGCTTTACCCCTCTTTGCCTTCAAACCAGGGTCTTGCTCAGGTAAAGCTTCTGCCCTTTCTTTACCCAAATTCTGGGCCCCGAACTTTACAGTTAGCCTCGTCATGCTGGTTGAAGAAAGTTTAACAGATTTCCTAAAGTTTGCTGGTAGTGCCCAAAGCATGTTCAACATGTGTTGTTTGCACTGGTCATAACACAGCGGGCTAGGAGTTTTGCCTACGTGGTCCTCCACCCAGGCAGCCACCGATCAGTTGCAGTTGTCACGTACAAGGACACCCACGGGCCATCCCTGGCCTGTACAGTCTGTGCTGGGAGGAGAAGGAGATGCCTCCGTGGGATCATACGCACTGATATTTCAAAGGCCAGTCTGTCTACCTCTTCAGAGCTGAACCAGAAGTGACAGAGAAAGGTTCAAGCTCTTGGGAGCAAAGTACCTGAGTGTGGAAGAGTCACCACGACTCCTCTGGGCAAGCTCAGATTCCTGGTGTTTGGCTGTGGAGGTCTGGGGTGTGATTCCATCCTGGTGAGAGAGGAGGCTACCTGTTCTAAGCCATTTGAGAGGGGGTAGGATGAGGGGGTATGAAGTGCGTCCCCATACACCGTTTCAAAGATGCGCGGAGGGTGTAGTCTTGCCTGGACGGGGCATTGTCAATGTCTTGTCAAGCGTCCCAGTCCTATCATTTGGCTGGGATAAAGCATGTTCCTCGGGACAGAAATGAGACCTGCAGGGGAGGGCTGAGATGGGTGTGTTTTGACCTTAAAAAACAAATAACGTAGCAGGAAGTAAGAGCCTCACATTTTGCAGAGATCAGAGACCAGGAAGTACCAGACTAACACGATAATATGTCCCTGAGATTGACATACATGGTTATCTCAGGAACAGAAGCCGTCTTCAAGAAATGTCCTCAAAACTTCATTCATTCAACAAATATCTCCCGATCGCCTACCGCAGGCAGACCACAACGGCAAGCAAAATACACCTGGATTCCATACTCGTGGGGTTTAGAGTCCACTAGGAGAGGTAATATTCTTCACCCGAGCCCACAAATGGTGATGCGCCACTGGGTGATATCTTGATATATTCCTATACTACTGATCTCAGAGAGGCAGCAGTGAGTGGTGGCGTGAAACGAGATCTTAATTCCCTGCCCAGGAACTGAACCTGGGGAGCCTGGATGGAAACCAGGAATCCCAGCCACCACATCCCCTGGCTTTTGCCCCCGTTGAAAAATGCATTTCTCATGGAGGCAAAACTGTAAAAACAGGTACCAAGTTTATTATTAGAGACATAGCACAACAACAAGTGGGAGAGCACACAGAGAAACAGTTTGTTTAGTTAAGACAGAAGCAGGGCAGAGATGCACACCCAGAGAGCAAGGGTGTGGGCGTCCCCCCAATGAGGGGTGAAGAGGCGGGTAAGTCACTTACATAGGGCAGTTCTTCCGGGTCTCTGTTTACCTCTGGCCAATTATCTGGTTTCTTTTTCCACCTGACCTGCCCTGGGACCCTCCCCAGCATGCGTGTGCAACATTTTTCCAAGATGGATTACAGTCCAGAGGCCTATGGGACGGCCTTAGCATCACCTATTATGGGGTGGTGCCCCCTCCTTTATGACCCCTGAGGAGCCTTTCTGCGCATGTGCAATGTCTCCCTTGCCCCGAGGATGGGAAATGTATGACCTCTTGATCTTTTAACAGGGTTTAGTCCCACTCTGTCCCTGCCATAAAAATGCCCAATGTCTGGTTATTTACCCTATTTCTGTTGCTGGCTTTTATATCGAGGTGCAGATCTTGAAATATAGACAGGAGTCCGGTCATAAATATGTAGTCCTGGAGCCCATTTGTCTCTTGCTTCAGGAAATGTAAACAGGAAGCTGGTAATGAATGTCCAGCCTGGAGCCCATCTTCCTCTCACCCCAGGAAGTGTGAACAGCTGACCAGTTGTAAATGTCTAGCCTGGAGCCCATCTATCTCCTGCTTCACTACTTTCCTATTGCTGCTGTAACAGATTACCACAACTGTAGCGTCTTAAAAGCAATTCAAATTAATTTTCTTAGCGATCAGAAGTCCAAAATGAGACGTACGGGACTAAACTCAAGATGTCAGCAGGATGAGAACGAAGGCGATGCTGCCGTTCACCACAGCATGGATGGGCCCCGAGGGCATTACGCTAATAGGTGAGGTAAGTCAGACAACACAAATATCGTATATCACTTATATGTAAAATCTAAAAAGCTGAACTCATTAAAACAGAGTAGACTGGAAGCTACCAGGGTCTGGGGGAACGCAGGTATTGGGGAGATGTTATTTAAGGGTAAAAAGCTTGCAACTGATAGATACATAAGTTTTGGAAATCTAATGCACCCACCGTGATTACAGACAACAATACAAAGTTGCTAAGAGACTGGGTCTTGATTGTTTTCGCCACAAAAGAAAAATGATAATTATGGGATGTGATACAGGTGTTAGGTAACTCTAGGGTGGCAATCCTAGTGCAATATACAAAGTATCAAATCAATACCTTGTACAGCTGAAACTAACACAATGTTGTATGTCAATTCTATCTCAATAAAAAAATAGTTTTAAAACACATTTGATTCAAAAAAGATGTCAGCAGGGCTGTATTCCTTCTGGAGGGTCCTGGAGAGGATCTGTTTCCTTGCTTTTTCCAGCTTCTAGAGGCTGCCCCCAATTTCTTGGCTTGTGGCCCCTTATTCCATCTTCAAAGCTCATCTCTCCAAACACAGGTTCTGTTGTCGCATCTCCCTTTTCTGATTCGGACTCTCCTGTCTTACTTTTATAAGGACCCTTGTGATTACATTGGGCCCACCTGGATAATCCAGGAAACTCAACCGTCTCAAGATACTTACCTTAATCACATCTGCAAAGTCCCTTTTGCCATTTAGGTAACATCAGTGGTTGCAGAGATCAGGTTACAGAGATGGTCAGCTTTGGGCGGCCATTTTTCAGCCTATAAGAGTAACGATTTGTTTTTCCTTTTAATTCCTCTCACTTCTTCCCTCCTCTCCACCATTCAAGTAGGGAGAAGGGCTTTCTCTATGACACCCTGCCCCCCTGCCTCAAAAAGTAGCAATAAGAAGATAGGAGGAGACCAGAGCATATGATGATCTTGAAAGCTACCGTGTTCAATTCCAAGAGCCAGGCCCTTGAGAGAGGAAAGCTGATGTGAATTCCAGAAACCTTTGTTTGGAAAATCAAAAGCTCAGGTCTGAAGGATGAGGGCATAGCAGTTACTCCATATATAACAGATGAGAAAGAGAACTCGCTTGTTTCTGTTTAAAAGGGGATAAAGCTGGCCACAGGAGAGAGACTAGAAGCGACTGGCATGAATTTAGGAACAGTGGGTCCCTAAGAAGTTCACAGCCCTGACCCCTGCTAAGGTCAAACCCCAGAAGATGGGTGGGGTTTGTGTGAACCATCAGTCGCCATGTCCCTGGAGCTGCCCTTGGGCCTCTCCGATGCTCAGAGGGGCCAGGCGTGGACACCTCTCCAGGCTCTTATCCTGTGCGCCCCACACTTCTGTGCACCCACAGTGGAGCACGAGGGCACTTGAGACATTGTTTCCCTCCAGACGGGAGTGGAAGGACCTAGAAAGGAAATAATGGGTCCCACAGTTTAGGAAGAAGTGGGGCTCAGCCTTCAGGAGCATCTGTTCACACATAAGGATGGGACAGGATGGATAAGCCTCATCCCAGGAGAGGCCAGCAAGGACCGAGGCAGCCCAGACCCCAGGGCCACCCCCAGCTCCAGGGGACACAGGAGCTCTTCCTGCCTGATGGCATCTGGACCACCACCCGAGAGTGAGCGCAGGGATGAAGGGAGGGGAACCTGAGTACTTAAGCCCAGGCCCCATTTTGACCACATTTAAAGCAGAAAGTGACTGGGTTACCTTTAATGGGACTAAGGGGCTATAGAGAACCCCTAAAACTTAGACCTTAAAAACAGGAGACCCTGGTCTAGACGGGTTCAGAGAGGGTTGCGCATGAGGAATGCGTGAGAGGGGTTCGCTCACCGGGAATGATGTTTGAGAAGCTGAGACCAGCAGCTTTTGTGTCATTTGGTCATCACCAGCTCTCTGATCCCCCTGAATACTTTTGGAAGGCGTCAACCCAGTGTCTCGTTGGTGCAATAGTAACCGTAACTCACTGATGGAGAATTGGCTGTGGAACAGTTACCCAGCCAAGCACTCTGTGTGCGTCAGCTCACGGGCTATCACCTTAGGTTTAAGAAGTAGATCCTATCGTTGTGTCTGTTCTGCAGATGAGGAAACTGAGGCTCAGAGAAGTTGTCGCTTACCCGAGGTCCCACAAAGGAAAATTCTCTATCTGGCCAGAGTTTGTGCCCGGAGCCAGTAACAAAAGAGGTCTGTCTTCACACGCTTCTGAAGGGGGCAGCTGGCCAGGACCATGTGGAGAGCCCACGAGGAGGAGGGTTTAATTCCTTCAGTCCCATCTGGATCTCAGCATCTTGCCAACCATCCCCTGCTTCTGACATTGGTGTGTCAGCCTTGGTGTAGGAAGGCAGTTCTGTTTTTTTTTTTTTTTTTTGCGGTACGCGGGCCTCTCACTGTCGTGGCCTCTCCCGTTGCGGAGCACAGGCTCCGGACGTGCAGGCTCAGCGGCCACGGCCCACGGGCCCAGCCGCTCCACAGCATGTGGGATCCTCCCAGACCGGGGCACGAACCCGTGTCCCCTGCATCGGCAGGCGGACCCTCAACCACTGCGCCACCAGGGAAGCCCGGAAGGCAGTTCTTAAAGTTTCTGAATAAACTTTGAACAATGCCCTACAGCGCCAATATTCCTTCAAGACTTAGGAGAGAGCAATGAGGTATTTAATCAGAAAACAATTTCAATGTTTTCTTAAGAATATAATCAAGCATATAAAAAGTTTGAGCATAATTAACATACAGACAGGTTGAAAGAAGAGTAGCCTGTACTAGTCACCATATAAATCCGTACTAGTCACCATATAAATCCACACTTGTCAATAATCAATGGACAAAATGGTAAAAATAATCAATTTACCTGTCCAGGTCGGTTGGTGTTGAACCATTAAAAAGTGAGTTGCACGCATCCTGACACTTTACTACTAAATATTTCAACTTGTGTCTCTTAAAAATACGAACGTTGAAAATAGGGCTTGTTATCACAGCTGAGGGTATGAATGATAATTTCCCAATCTTGTCTAATGCCTAGTTCATGTTCATATTTAATCTGTGGTCCCCAAACGTCTTTTATAGCTAGCCTGGTTTCTCACCAGGAGCCCATCAAATTTCATGCACTGCATTTACTTTAGTTGTGTCTCCAAATTCAGATAGTCTGCCACTTATTTTTAACAGCATTGGCTCTTTGAAAAGACAAGCCCCGTTGCCTTGAAGCATGTCCCATATTCTAGGTTTGTTTGATTGTTCCCTTGAAGTGTGCCTTAATTTGTCCTTAATTCATAGACTGCCAAGCTTTTATAATTCATATTTTTAGTATTTATATATTTATAATTTCAATAATTTATAGCTAATTACAAGAGGATAAAAATTTGCTTTGAGCCAAGTAACTGTGTGTTACATGCGTTGTCTCATGGAATCCTCACGGCAACTTACAAGAAAGACATCCTGACACTTTCATTATGTCCAATTTGCAGTGACAGGTCTTTGAAGTGTTCATTCACTTTCTCAAGGCTACAGAGTGAGTGGTTACACTCGAATTTTAACACTTTTCTGTCTCCAAAGCCCAAGCACCCTCAGCCTCATGCCTGGGGCCCCCACTGGAGCACAGGCCCCTTGAGGATGAGGCCACGTTTTAACCTCTCTAGACTCCTGACACGTGGCACAATGCCTCTGCCTTAATACAGACTCAGAACCAGGAACACTGAGTGAAGTTAGTCCTCTGCCATAGTCCATAATGAGTGGCACATAAGACATGCATTTCTTGAATGAATGAATGACCACCTTTTGGGTTTTTAACTCAGTCTTAGATATTTAAGGTTCATTAAAATCCTAGACTGGGGAGAGAGTAATGAACGGGACTGGTTTTCACACCTGGCCAGTCCAGGTTGTCCTTAAAAGGGGCTTGTGTACTTCATGAAGGACAGCACTGACCTTCCTGTGGTCGTGTAAACCTTTCACAAATATCACAAGGTTTCAAACAGTGTATATTATGAGGAACAAGTAGCTTTGATGCTTAACACCTTGTCACAGGTTCCCATTTACTAAAACATTTTCTCTAAAGGCAGATTTGCCTCCCACAGTCCTTTGCAATCTTGGCACCTAAAAAGCCAACTCGGGAGAATGAGAAGTCAGCCTTTTACACCGCTGGAGCATCTGCAGAACAAGCGTTGATGAGACAAAATTCATCTGTAATTCTCAGGAGGCCAGATGTAGGTGGCACCCACACAGAAATCATGAACTTCTTGCTTTCCTGATGGGATGACCGGAAGCGGGTGCTTTGGAATCCAGCAGGGTGGACGTCCTGCTCATCCTGGCTTAGAGCACTGACTCCACACTGCTCAGAATTAGAGACGTATATATGCATCAAACAGTGTGCATTTTCAGGATGTATTAAAATATTTTACGTGCTTATTTTCTCCTGGGAATACCAAGAAGGAAAGGATTGCAAAAATGCTCTCACTGTTCTTTGATCACCATTTCCCCAGCAGGATGCTAGGAGGAAAAGGCCATGTCTGATTCATTGATGTTTCCAGAAAGAACCTGCAAGGCGTCTGCCCAGCATAGGTCTCATATGCTTGATAAAGCCATGTTGAATAAGTGAAGTTTCTTGGGAGAAATTGAGACATCAAAGAATGATTTCTCATGGACTCAAATGGCACACTTCATTTCCTCTGCCTTGTTTGGTTTTTCAAAGGAGAAATCTAGACCCGTGTTCATTTTTTTTCCTGATAGGCGATCCCTCCATGAGGAACTAAAGAAGCCTGCTGGCATTCAGATAACCATTTAGGGCTGGGGAGCTTATAAAAGAGACTCTGATTTCTGGTCTTTTCTCCTACAGCTTCCGATTCAGTAGACCTGGGATTTTGCTCAGAAATCTCCACTTTTAAATACCTATTGGGATGAGTCTGAGCAGGCCCTCGTGGGAACCACAAATTTATTACTCTTCAAAGCCAGATGCAAGGTCAGCATACTTTGAAGGATTCATTCATTGAAAGATGAAAGTTAGATCATCTCAGATGGCAGCTGAGCAGCTAAAGCATCTCAGTCCTGGGAGCACATCTTAGTTACTCGGAAGAGTCTTTTTAAAAACAGGATGCTTGGGCTTCCCTGGTGGTGCAGTGGTTGAGAGTCCGCCTGCCAATGCAGGGGACACAGGTTCGTGCCCCGGACCGGGAAGATCCCACATGCCGCGGAGCAGCTGGGCCCATGAGCCGTGGCCGCTGAGCCTGCGCGTCTGGAGCCTGTGCTCCGCAACGGGAGAGGCCACAACAGTGAGAGGCCCGCGTACCGCAAAAATAAAAAAAATTAAAAAATAAAAAAAATTAAAACAGGATGCTTTGCTCTCTTTCCAAACCACTTGAGTCAGAATCCCTGTGGCAGGGTCTGGGTGTTGTTTATTTTTTTAGAGCTTCCCAAGAAGATTCTAGAACAGCCAAGATTGAGGACACAATTGAGTTAAACAAGCCTGTTCAAATACACATCAATTCGGTTGCCTTGTGCTGACCTTCCAGGTTATTCAGTCAAAAAAAAAAAAAAAAAAGAGTCCTTCTTGCTTGCCGTTTGCCTCAATAATGGTCTCTACTTTACAAAGTACAGTCTGTAACACTCTGAATTAGGTAGGGCTCATTTTCCCACCTCCATTTTTTACAGACAAAGGAAGTGATGCTAAGAAAGGTAAAAGTAGTACACGAGTCAGCACAGCTCCAAGTGATGGAATCAGCATGAATGGCTACAGCTCCAACCTGCAAGTTACTAAAGGCTTACTGCTGACTTTGATCTCCCTCAAGTTAGAGGTTATGTGATAATCGCTTTTTAAAGGTCCATGTGATTCGTTAAGGTTGCCTTTGAGTAGTGGGTAAATGTCCAGGGCAGAGGGGAGAATCCACACGATCATATATACCCTCATAGAAGACAGCTGGCCAAGGATGGACTGAATTTTCTGTGATGTCCATAACATACGTCTTATTAAGTATGATCCAAAAAGAAAATATCCTCAAAGACAAGCAGCTATAAGTGGATCAAAAGTTTGCAAGGAAAGGAATAAATCACTCAGGGAAAGAGAGAGGAAAAACAAGATAACAGAATGTATATATTTAGGATCAAATTTCTAATTTACTGCAATCTGTAGTACTCTGAATCTGACTACATTGGGTATACTTATTTCTGTCTAAATAACTTTGCAAACTTGCAGCATGATAACTCAGTCTCACAAATAAGAATCAACTCTGCTATGTTCACAACACAGCAATAATGACGTCCTTGAGTTGATACACCTCCTCACAGCTTGGTGCAAAGTAATTACGTTTTCTTCTTTATGCAAAGCATATTAACCTGTGGAAATTACAAGCCATAAAGTCTAAAAAAAAAAAAGTCTATTTCTAATGGGAAAATACCAAATTTGGCCTCTACAAAAATTCCCGTCTAAGTGAATTAGGTGGCGTTGTGAGACCTTCCTGAAGAAAATTAGTGGTCAGTTTGTCAGCTTCCCACTTGGAAAGAGAACACTTCTCAGTGGAAGAGATGTGAAAACAGCTACCTCCATGCCCGATAAAGATAAAAATGTGCATTTTGTTGTGGAAAGGGCACTGGAGTGTTTCAGATCTATCCAGGTTGATACCTGTGGTTTTAATCATTCATTTGCATGGCTGTATATTCTGTTCTATGAATATACTATAACTTGTTTATCCATTAGTTGTTGCCTCTGGGGAGTGATGAGGGGTGGTGTGGAGTTGAGTGAAATGTGATTAAAGAGAAGTACTCAGTGGGTTTCTGCTATAGTTAGGATGCTTTACTTCTTAAGCTGGGTGGTGATTATGCAATATTCATTGTATTATTTTCCATATTTTTGGTTCATCTGAAATAATTTATAATTTCTGTGATGGTTAATTTCATGTGTCAATTTGACTGGGCTAAAGGATACCCAGATAGCGGGTGAAACATTATTTACAGATGTTTCTGGAAAAGATTAGCATTTAATTAATGAACTGAGTAAAGCAACCAGGCCTCCTCAATGGGATGGGCATCATCCAATCTGCTGAGTACTAAAATAGGACAAAAAGGAGGGGTGGGGGTTCTCTACTTGGGCTGAGACATCTATCTTCTCCTGTCCTCTGTGCCCCTGGTTCTTGGGCTTTTGGGCTCAGAGCACAACTTACATCGTCCGCCCCCCAGTTCTCAGGCCTTTGGACTCAGATGGAATTAAACTACCAGCTTTCCTGCTTCTTCAGCCTGCAGATGGCAGACAGTGGGACTTATTGGCCTCCATAAACACATGAGCCAATTCCTATAATAAACTCCATTTCTCTGAAGAACCCTGACCAATACTATTTCTTCTTACGAAAGAAAAAATGCAATTCGGGCAAGATGGCAGGGGGTATATTTTGGGAATTTTCCAGAATATCTACATAAGAACAGAGAGAGCAACTACATTGCAGGTCAAAACTCACGGACAACATTTACAACAAAACTAGGCAGTGAGATATTCCTGCAGACTCCACAATACAAGCAAGTAGAGAAAAATCTCCAAAAGCCACTAGACTTTTGGTGTCAGCATGGGAGAAAGTAGAAGAAAGACCTTAGAAAAGAAAGACCTCAAAATAGTTAACAAATATTTACTGGTGAGCATAGCCTGCCAATCTGAGAGCAGCAGCTGAAACAGGGAGACGGTTTTGCCTGTTCCAGTAATGAGAGAGGGCCAGGGACCTAAGTTAAGAAGGTTTGAAAGGTCTGAAGCTGTCCAGCCTGTGAACTCTTGAAACTGACCCTCAGGACTCTCATCTAGCAGAGTTCCAAATTGAGAAGATACGGTTAGAAGTGCTATCAAAATTGAGCAAGAAAGGGATAATAGAAATGAAAAGTAATGTAACAGCATAGGGGCCGAGGAAACAGAGCCAAGAAATAGAAAACAAGCAGCCCTGTTTTGAACATCACATTTAAATAGCAGGTGAAGGAGCTCTATGAAGTTAGGAAAGCTATATTTGAAAGGAGCCTCCTTCTAAAAGTTAAGAAAAACTAATTTCACTTAAAAAAAAAAACCTAGAATACAATCAAATCCCATACAAAGTTACATAAGAAAAAATAGATTATGGAACAGAATAACATCCCTACAAACAATGAAAGCACTCCCAAAATTCATACTAAGAAGGAAAGAAACCTATTTCAAAATGAGCTGAAAGACATGAAGAACACAACATGAGACACAAAAGAACAACATATATCAGAATTAGAAAAACTCAGAATGAGGTAACAGAACTCAAGAAACGCTTGGAAATAAAAATTTTTGAATATAGTTGGAAATGAGGGTTAAACTAGAAGGAACGCAAGCACAAATAAGCAAACAATTTCTTAGTGCAGATAGTAGTGAAAATGAAAAAGAAAGGAAAAAATTTAAAGATTCAAGATAATCTTTAAAATTTGAAGATAGGCAAAGAAAATCCAACATACAGATAATAGTACCTAAAGAAAAAATGAAAGGAAGGATACAGAATAGATTATACAAACTCTAATGAAAGGAAACATTCTTGAAATAAAGAAAAAGATATGAAACTACATATTGAAACAGCACACTATTTATCTGAGAACACTGACACAGAACCAATAAGAAGATATTTTCTAGTAAAATTATGAGACTTACTAAAAGAAAAACTGTAAGGAAAAAATTCTTTTGATATATAGATAAACATAAAATGTGAATTATAAGGAAAATAAAATTATATTATTATCAGATGATTTTTCCAGTGTTGTTTTCATGCCAGAAGAAAATGAAGTAGCATATCTAAGATATTTAAGGAAATAAAACGTTAGTCAAGATTTTATATCTGGCAAAGCTGATCTTCAAGTAGAAAGAGCTCATACAAATGGTTACCAAGGTAAAATAACTCAGGGATTACTGTTCCTGCAAGGTTTTCCCAAGGACTCAACAAATGTTTTCAACAATCACAGTTGGTAGTAGTGTAAGAATTGTCCTCAGGAAACTCTACTGTGTATAAGTGGAATGAAGGTAATGAGTCACTTTGGAATATTCTACTTTTATCATCCCCTGTGTTCTTTAGAATCAAGACTCAGTGTAAAAGAAGAGAAACTCAGATGTAATATAGTCAAGGTCAAATTAAAACCTTGTAACCTTGAATATAATTTGGAAACATCAATATGAACTCACATGTTATTATATCTGTATTTGGAGGAGAAATACATATATCTCCTAATTCTGTACACTGTAGCTATGCACACCCAGTAGCAACGCTCATTCCAAGAACCCAGATTGTGGTCTTGAAATACCATTTCCCAGTAAAGGAAACTAGGGCTTAGAGAAATTATTGATTCCAGGCCTGGAGCAGGAGATGTATAAGGCAAATTTGGAACATCTTGTAACAAGCAGATAACAAGGAAACTACTACAACTACTTCCACTGATCAAATATGGGATAATTAAAGTGAGCTTCAATAAGAAAAAAAAATTGCAGTGGATTGAACTCTAACAAATATATTTAAATCCAGGAACGAATGATAGGAATCAAGTCACCATCTTGGAAGCTGGAGAAATAGAGAAAAGAATCAAGCATTTACCTTGCCTTTCCTACGCGAACTATGCCACCGGATGACCAAATAGCAGGTGAAGGAAATATCTCCTTAGAAAATTATTCCAGTGAATCCATGCAAATGAAATCATAGAATCAGAACATCACTATTCTACAACCGCCAGTAAATTAACGGATCAAGGCATCGAGCACCATGGCTCTAACCTTTAAAAGAGCGTAAACCGGATCCTCTTTCCACCCAATGAAAGAACACAACTGTGGCCTTGCCAAAGGGGTCCAGCTGAGTCTCATTCAGACTCCAGATCCAACTGTCAAATTCCAGGAAATACCGAGGGCCGGGGCATACTGAACCACACCATGATCACGCACTCAGCAAAGTCCAATCTATGGGAGACCATGGGTCCAAAGGCTACACAGATTGTATGGAAAAGAAAAGGATGTTGCTGACACAAAACTTAAGAAAACGTATTGTTTCAAAATAGGGGCAAGATTAAACTATCATGTCTAAAGATGACTTGAGGGACAAAAACATAAAGACTCCCAAGGATGTGGTTACCGTAAAAGTCAAGTAGTAGTGACTTTTGGGAAGAGGGAGGTCTATGATTGGAATGGGGCACATGGAGGAATTTATAAGGTGACTGGCCAAATTCTATTTCTTGATTAACTGTTGCAAGATTACTTGCCTTATAATAATTCGCTAAGCTATTTAAGAAATAAGCAAATGAATAGATGGTACAAAGAAGGAAAGATTACTAAATTTGGGATTAGACGCCCCTGGGATTAAAAGTATATCCCCTCTTTTACTAGCTATTTCACTTGGGCAAGTCACTTAGCTTTGCTGAGACTTAGTTTTTCTCCTCATCAAAACTGAGTTGAGCTTGCAGAGTACTGGTAAAAAAAAATGCTCCTACCTCCAAATTTTTGTGAAGATGGAATAAAATATGATAATGTAAGTAAATTTCTCTGAGCCTCGCTAGCACTAAAAAGATCTTGGGAAATGATCTTGGGATAAGAATATGGATCCTAGAGGCAGCTTTGATTTGGAAATAGGAGTTCTGGATTGGCCCGCCCTAGTGACAGGGAAAATCACTCAGAAAATGGGAATGCAAATTATACCTGCGTCCCTGGGTGACTGTGACAATGGAGGGGAAGGATGGGCACGTATACCTGGTGAACTGTCCATTCCTTACAGAGAGCTAGCTACCGTCGTTACCCTGCAGCACCTGGCAGGGATGCTCTGTCTAATAACTGATGGGATGATCAGCTGTGTCCCAGTGATCGCTCCAGTCCGTGCAACATTTTCAAGTTCACCTTTTTTTTTTTTAACATAACAGGAAACCTTTTCTGAGTGATTGCTATGATTCAGGTATCAGGCGATTTGCATGGATTAAAGCCTAAGCAACAGTATTATCATTCCCACCTATCAATAGAGAGATGGACACAGAGTGGCCTTAAGTCACAAGTTCGAGACGCAGCTAGAGGAGCAGGGTTCCGCAGGTGGCAACACAGCTCAGCTCATCATCGCTCCAAATACCCTGTGAAGGAGTGCAGATGAGAAAGAAAAAGTATCAAAACCCTCCACAGTGCTTTCCCACCCCGTCCCTCAAGCCAGCCTTGCTCCTGGGTCTGAGCACACCTCTCAGAGGTGGAACTTGCTCAGGGAAGCCCCAGACTCAGCTGGACCCCTTGGTCTCATGGCTCCCTGTCATCCCTACCACAGGGTCACTTTGGAACCATAGACTTGTCTCAACTCTCAAGGGGCTTTGCTCACCTTTGAGCCATGTTTCCGGCTCCCCTGGGGCAGGGCCCCTTTGTCATCTATTTTATTATCACTCTCTGCCTTGTTGCTTCAACAAGGCTGCTGCTGTGTTAGAACAGATCGACTCTGCGAATGTTCTTGTTGGAACGTGGACATTCTAATGCACTATTTCCCTTTAAAAGTGGGAGGCAAATAGCCCAGAGGGTAAGGGTTTAGACTTGGGGATTCAATTAACTTATACTGGTAAGTTATATGTTCAAATTCTGTCTCCATCTCACACTAGCTAGATGGCCTTGGGCCTATCCCCTAACTTCTCCATGTGCCTCAGTTTCCTCCTTGGCAAAAAGGGAATCATATGGACGACTCCATAGAGTAGGTGCTTAGCACAGCCCTAGGCTCAGAGTAAGCGCTCAGTGACAAAACGTAGCTTTCATCATTATTATTTTATTATTGCAGTGAGGCCCAAGTTGGGAGGGCATGACCTGCCCCACCTCTCAAACACCCTCTGAAGTATTGCAAAGGAAGGTGTGTTCCTTAGCATTGACCCCAAGAGAGAAAGCTTTTATTTCATTTTTTAATTAATTAATTAATTTATTTATGGCTGCGGTGGGTCTTCGTTGTGGTGCACGGGCTGCTCATTGCGGTGGCTTCTCCTATTGCGGCGCACGGGGCTTAGCTGCTCCGCGGCACGTGGGATCTTCCCGAACCAGGGCTCGAACCCTCTTTTAGTAATTGTAGATCATTGGAACCAATCCAAATGTCATTAACAGGAGACTAGTTGAATAAACAATGGAAAGTCCATACAATAGAGTACTCTGCAGCCATGAAACAGGCAGGAAGATCTCTATGTATTGATTTGGGGTGATCTCAAGCACATGTTGTTACATGAAAAGAAGCAAAGTGCAGAACAGTATATATTGAATGCTGCTTTGGGGGTGAGAAGGTAGGGGAAATACAAAGAAATGTACTATTTGCCTATTTTTGAAAAATAAAAAGAAACCCTGCAAGGATAGCTGGAAGTGAATGAAATGATTGCCCAGAAGAGGCAGGGGAGGGGGAATAAAGTGAGAGCAGAGATTGATGAAAATGTGATTTCTCAGAGATCCTTTTTTATATAATTTTGACTTTTGAATCCTGAAAATTTTTTAGATATTCAAAAAGGAAAATTAAATATAAAAGAACAAAACAAAAAAACCCCTGAAAACTAAAAATCAAATGGAATCTATAAAACTAACGACACACCAAGTTGGTGAAATAATCACACAGAAATGAGTTCTTCCAAGTGACGTTTGAACACAATACGGAGGTCCATACCCAGTGAGATCTATCACTATCAAACGAACAACAAATAAATTTAAACTTCACTTAGTGTTTTTATTGATAGAAAATATACTGTATAGTCATTTTAAAACATTTTAATGTATCTTTTAGGGTAAAGCAAATAAGTTAATATATTAATATATTGTATTATTAGGAACCCAGATATTTAGTGTAAGAGAAAAGAGGAGGTACAACTGTAAAAGCTAAAATACTTTTTCAACGTTAAATTTGAATTTAAATAGCAACATCAAGTCATATTTTTTTTTTTAAAAAAAACCTAACTTTGCCTACTGAGAGGGCCTAGTGGCAATGAACCTACCTAGCACGCAGATCTTGGTCTGTGCATACCATTTTTCCCTATAAGGAAATAAGATTTCTTAAGGTGGGAAATAATGATTCCAGATACGAGAAAAGATGGTGATCCTGGGACATACTTTTGAGCCAGAAGACACAAAAATACTCAAAGGCTAAACAGACCTTGTCAAAATGCACCAGGGGGCTTCCCTGGTGGCGCAGCGGTTGAGAGTCCGCCTGCCGATGCGGGGGACGCGGCTTCGTGCCCCGGTCCGGGAGGATCCCACGTGCCGCGGAGCGGCTGGGCCCGTGAGCCATGGCCGCTGGGCCTGCGCGTCCGGAGCCTGTGCTCCACAACGGGAGAGGCCACAACAGTGAGAGGCCCGCATACCACAAAAAAAAATAAGCGCCAGGAGTCATTTTGGAGCCCCATTGGCTAAATGAGGGATGGGTGGCGATCTGAACTTCAAAACACATGACTAATTCATAGAGTAACAAAAATCCATGAGTCCACAGTGATACGCTGGGTGGGGTTGGGGGGCAGGGATCATTTCCCAGTGTTGGAGGTGAGTTTGTACCAACTTCTTACTCTGAGACTTGGTAAATGAAGGGGAGAAATAACCATAAATTCTGTATTATCTGAGAAACTATAGTTTCATCTCCACTTTATACTGGCAAGCTCTTCTTTCATAAGATTACTGCTACCAAATGTATAAATAATGAGGAAATGAGAAAAATCACCATTCTGCAGTCCTCCAGGAAACAACTGATACAGGCAAGGAGAATCAAATGATGCTAAAACCATTCTGAAGCATTCAGGACAAAATATATTGCCTGGTGCTGGAGTGTCCCCTCCCAGATTTCTGACTTCTCACAAGGGGAAAACCTACCTTCACACGGAGAGATCCCATGGTCGACCCTTAACAAAGGGGTCAGTCTTAGCATCACTAACAGAGACACAGGCCAGCCTCAGAGTCCTCCTGATGTGATGCGTTAAGACCTGCACAGCATCAGCTAGAAAACATCCTTTCCAAAAACGTTGAACCTGAATCTAAACAAGCCATAGAACGAACTGTCAGTTTACAGTAAATTGGGGGGATAAGGGAACATATCGAAGAGTTGTCACAGGAGAGAACCATACAAAGCCAACACTGTAGGACTTAGAAGACATTATTCCCTCAGTATGCATGTTTCTGAGTCTGTTCTGAGGTTAAAACATGGGCTCATCCCCAAAGGGCCTGTGTCCTGGTGGAAGATACAAGCCTGCACCTTAGAGTGTTCACGGGCTTCGGAGACAAAGGGGCTAAAATCCTGGTGCGACCACTTCCTCTGCAGGCTTGAGAAAGTGACTGAACTCTTCAAAGACCATGTCCTTATTGTAAAATGGACCTGAAGAAAGCGTCAGGATGTTTTCCCCATAAAGCTTCAGTGAGGACCATGCACGAGGTGCACTTAGCACAGTTATCTGGCTCAAGGCACATGTGCAATACATTTAGCTTCCTGCTTCTGAGATCCATTCTTCTTTTTATAAAAGCTTGAAAGCCACGAAGTGCTGGAGAATGGCCCGTATCCCCTGGTGATCACAGCTGGGGGACAAGTCTCATCACACTTGCCAACTCCACTAATTGAAGGGTGAGTCCAGGAGTACCGTGTAGGGAAAATTTTTTCTTTTGAGAAAAACACTGGATCTCTCAGAAAAGAAATTTCTTAAGCTGAGTCTGGTGGACCAGAAGGGTTGTTTCCCGAAGTTTCTTCGGAAACTTTCAGATTTTCAAAGTAGATTGTGACAGAAACATATGTCAACCTCTAGAAACTTCTTGCATCAAGGGAAAAATGCTGCTTCTCTTTCCTCCCAATTGTAATTCTCCCTTCCTATGGGCTCGATTTGATGGAGACCATGTTAGAGAAATAGAAACAATAACAGGTTATGTGTATTGAGATCTCCTGTGTCTGAGGTGAAGGATGACTGCACATGCTGAGCTGGTGCAGGAACCACACGGCACCAAAAATCCCGTCCCCACCCCATCCTCCAGTGGAGCCTTCCTTGATACGGTGGTGGGCACAGGTGATGGGAGCGGCTAGGGAGGTGAGTTTAGCCTTCCAAGACCTGCCTGTGCTTCTCTCTTTGAATCACCCTGAACTGGAATCCATGAAGGGAAGACTCAGAGGAAGCACCTTGGAGTACCAAGTACCTCCTCCCAGTACCCCCACTGCCAAATTAAGCAAACACAGGCTGCTCTGTGACCAACGTTCACATACTTCTTTAGCTGGTTCGCTACGTCAGTGATAGCAAAGCATTCAAAGTCAGAGGATCCAAAGTTACACATTTTAAGGGTGTGCTCAAAAGATTCGACTGTGCAAAAAATACTCAATAACAGCTTCCTCCTACCCCAGGCTGCCAGTCCTAGAAGAAGCCATTGTCAACAATTCCTTTTGTATACTTTCAGATATTGTCTATTACATATATATATATATATATATATTTATACTATATATATATATATATATATATATATATGTATAAAATAAACTTACACTGAGCATCTTTATCTATTGGAAATATTTCTAGTGTTTCCTCCGCTAGCTTTTGGTCTCACATTGTAGAAAGACTTCTATCATTTCCTAGTTCATTAAGAGAAAGTTTTTACAGTGTCAAGATTGGACGTTAACTTTTTTAACATATATATTTTGCCACCCATGGAGAAGGTCATTTGATCATTGCTTTTTGATCAATTAACATCTTGAATTATATTAACGGTTTGCCTAATGTCAAAACATCCATGCATTCCCAGGGTGGGTGGGGGGGAACATATTTGGTGGTAGTAGATTCAGGTTTTTGTGATACATTGCTAGAATCTATTGCTAATATTTTATTTCAAATTATTGCATCAGTACTCATGGCCTTAGTCTTTTTTGTTGTTTTATGCTGTTTGTCAAGTTTTATTTTCTATGTGATTCTGGTTTCAATAAATAATTTAGATTATGTGTATTTTAAAGTTTTGTCAAAATTTGTCTCTGAAACTTACTGACAATTCGTTTTCTTTCACAGAAGTTTGTATACTTCGATGCTCTGTATTTTGTATTCGCTTTCTATTGCAGCTGTAACAAATATCCTCTGAAAAGAGCATCCGTTCATTAGCTCACAGTTCTGTAGGTCAAAATTCCATGCAGCCTCAGCCATCCCTTCCATTGAGGGTTGTGTAAAGCGGAAATCAAGGCATCAGCTGGTCTGGGCTCTTAACTGGACGCTCTAGAGGAGAATCTGCTTCCAGGCACATTCAGGTTGTCAGAAGAATCCAATCTCTTG
The DNA here is from genome assembly GCF_003676395.1 of Aethalodelphis obliquidens. Taxonomy (NCBI): domain Eukaryota; kingdom Metazoa; phylum Chordata; class Mammalia; order Artiodactyla; family Delphinidae; genus Aethalodelphis; species Aethalodelphis obliquidens. The sequence continues at coordinate 40,885,354 of NW_020837955.1, read as the reverse complement.
TGGTTGTAGGACTGATGCTCACATTTCCTTGCTGGCTGTCAGTGCAGGACCACTCTGTTCCTAGAGGTCACCTGCATCCCTTGTCATGTGGCCCCTCCATCTCTGCTCCAGCAGTGGAACCATGAGTCCTGCTTACACTTCGAATCTTTCGGTCTTTCTTTTCTACTATCAGCTCGAGAAAGTGCTCTGCTTTAAGGGCTCGTGTGACAAGAAAAAAGTCCATCTACATAATTTCCCTACTTTAAGGTTAGCTGTGCCGAGTCACAGAACACAGTCATGGGAGTGACATTTTACCATATTCACAGATTCCAGGGATCGGAGTGGAATACCTTTGGGAGACGATTTTAGGTATTCTACAACAATCTTATAGGGCCAAAGGCTGATTATTAATGTTCTTCTATAAAGCATCCATTCCATCCAGGGTATTTATGCATAGTATTAATGAAGTATATTCTTATTATAACAATTATTTTAATTACATTTATATTTGCTCTAATTTTTCAATCTCTTTTGTGATTTTTGATATTTATGCTTCTCTCCTTTTCTCTTAATTATGTTAGCTAGAGGTTATCTCCCCCACTGCAAAGAACCACCTCCTGAAGTAATGAATTAGTTCTACTGGGTTTCTATGTCTTATACATTAATTTCTACTTTTATCTTTATTATTTAATTCTGGTTTTATTTGTCTTAAATATTGTTTGTTTTATACTCCTTATTTAAATGACAATTCATTTATCTTCAGTCTTTCTTGTTTCATAACATAGGTATTTAAAGTTAGAAAAAAATTTTAATCCTTTAGCTAGTCATAAGTTTTGATATATAGTTCTTATGTTTTCTAGGTAATTTTGGTTGTTATCTCCTTTTCAACTTGTGTTTGAGAGTTTTTAAATATCCAGGTAATAAGAAACGTTTAGCTATTAATGGATAGTTTTATTTCATTTTGATCAGAGTATATACTCTGTATAATTTCCACTCTGGGGGAATTTTAATTAGTTACATTGCTTTTCAAATTCTTTTCGGAGTTATATTTACCCTTAACATATTTAAACCTTTAGTTCAGTTATTGTCTTTACTTCACTTATCATCTTTGAAAACATCTATTAAAAAATGAAGAATCCATGCATTTACACTTTTCCCACTTCCTTGACACTCCCTACCTCCTGATATTTACCCTTAGATTATTCTACATTTCAAGGTTTGCAATATTTATTCTGATCTGTACACAATTATCATATTGAAGTAAATTAAGTGCTCACCAGCAATCCTTTCACCCTGATTTTATTTTCATTTTGCTGGATTTTGTTGTCATGTAATATGTTAAAGAAGGGCTCAAATATTCTCTATATACTTACTTTACTAAATAAGTGATTTGAATTTTATTCCTTTTTGTCTGATACCCATACAACTCATTCTTCATCTTTAAATTCCAGACCATCTCTCCAGTTTTTATTCTGTACCAGTTCTTCTTGTTGCTCTTTCCAAGTTCATATTCAGTCATTCCCTTATCACAGGAGTTGTCTTCTGTTATATTTTTGAATATGCTTTCAGTTCCATTTCATCTTTTCTTTTTTCCAAGAACACCAGTTTTCTACACTGTATATGTCCTTTGGCTGCCTTCCATACATAACATTTTCCCTCTAATCTTTTAAACTCCACTTTTTTTCCATTTTATTTCCCCAAATTTCTTCATATCTCTGACTGCAATTTTAGCAGCACCAGTCTCCTTTTTTACTGACTCTAGTTTGGACTTTATTTCTGAAGTTTTTCTGATTTTTCTCGTCCATTTATTTCTTAAACTCTTTCAGTTCTCTTGTCACTACCTTCTGTTGTCTTATCATCTGCTTTGGGGCTTTTATAGCTCAGATATGTGTGCTTATTTCAGGGTGACCATGCTGTCTTTTATTTGTTTGCTAACATAGAGAAGTGCTTATCCACAAATAGCTGCTATCTCATGGCATAATTCTTCTTCAGTTGTGTAATTTGGATCTGCGTTTGATTTAGTATATTCTTTTTATTTTGCAGGATCATTTTATTCTGCAGTTTTACTTCTGAGACCCACATAGATTCCTTTTTGTTTGCTACTCATCTATAAATGAGTTCTTTCAAAGCCAGCCATTTGCTCAAGAACAGCATGGAGGATGGACCAGGAGAGTGAATTGGGAGAGGACTTAAGAACATTGTCCTACCCACCAGGCAACCTGCCAAGACAGATCTCTGCCTTGGGCAAGTGGGAGCTTTGACTGGCTCACAGAGAAGTATTTACCGGGTTCTTCTGGTGGTAACTTAAAGTTTACATCTTTTCTGTTGACTGAGATCAACAGCTGCAGATCTGCTCACCACCAACTGTCTTTCTTACAACACAACATTCAGACAATCATCTTGCAAACACGCTGTGTCGGCACAAGTCCTGCTTCAGCACTGCCTTAACCAGAACTCTGCAATGTCACGACAGGCTCAGGGATGCTCCACCAGAACCCACGATTCCAAGTGGTTTGGCCCCTTGGTCCTACAGAACTTGGTTTACTGCCCAGCATCTGCAGAGCCTGTTCCCTTTCTTGGCACGCGCACTACATCTTCCTGCTGCTAAACTAGCAGGCACACAGGTGTGCATCCTCCATAAGCAAGGTTTGCATCCTGGCAAAAAGAGAGCCTTCTCACGGGAAGCCCACTCATTTTACAATAAGCCAAGACAACATTTCCAAAAATGTTTCTTGGACGCCCAGAATTAACAGGTGAGGCTCTACGTACTGAGACATAAAATGGCGTCTGCATGTTTGCTGACGTTTATCACTGATGATAAATTGAGTTGGAGTATCAGCATTTTATGTTCTTCCTGAGATTTTCCATTTCTTTTATTTTCTGCTAGCCAGAAAAATTGGGCCATACTATGGAATAAAACATCTGCCGTCTGCCTGTTTTCCTGGGTTGTTACATTGAAACAGGAGTGCCTTGGTGGGACAACTCAGCTGTGATGACAATATGTCTGATTTCAACCTTCCTAGTGTTAATTGGGGAACTTTCCTGACACACCGAATCATAAAGGTGGAAGTGATGGATGTAGTAAATGATTACATGTCAGAGGCATTATCAGGGAGGCTTAATGTCCGGATCCATTTCCAACTAATGACCAAGATGGTATTAGGAAGTCAGTGAGAGCTAGACACCGGGGTCAGGACACTGCACAGTGATGAAATTGGTGTAGTGTGGAAATTTAAAAAAAAGCTATTGGCAATAATTGAAGTGTCACTCCAGTAGGCAGGAAGGATGCTGGTGGAGCACATACAAGTCAGAAGAGCTCAGATCCTGTGAAGCACTTTCATCTACAGAAATAGAACCAACACAGAAGCCATGGCTTCTCTGGGAGGCCGTGATTTGTTTATTGAAACGGCAATGGAAACACAGTTGTGTGAAAATGAAAGGCTGATTACAGAAAAGATTTTGCAAGAAATCAGATAAATACGGTACAACGTTAAGAAATGGTCGTCTTCACTCTGAAATAGAACCGGGCTTCTGGGGTAAAAGGAAAACCACTTCAGTTTGGGGATATGATTGGAGTGGACTGGACTCCTGACCCCACCCCTTCACTCCTGTTACAGGATTATACACAAACACAGCCATCGCCATGTTACTTTGCATGCCCCTCCCACTGTCGGAAGAAGAGTCTTCCCCTGTCCGTTGTTTTGGTCTTGACCATATGGCTTGCTTTGGTCAATGGAATGTTAGTGGATGTGACATGAGCCAGGCCTTAACTGCTAGCACAGTTGGCTTTGGTCCCTTGTGCTCCTGCCGTTGGCTATGAGAAACTCATGCCCCAGGGAGTTGCTGGCTCAAGGGAAAACCCATGAAGAAGACCCAAACCGCTCCCCCCACCACCCGCTTGCAGCTTGGAGCCCCAGGCAGCCCACCCGCCACCGACAGAGCTGTTCAACCCAGCCCACTGCTTATTTCAAAAATTTTTTTAATGAAACTCAATAAAACTCAAGTCTCTGACCTCTAGCCTAATGTGGTTTGTCTCTTTCAGTGGCTTTATGTTTTGTGAAAAATCGAAATTCCAGTTACATGAAAAAGTTTAGAACTTTTCGTAAGTTATATCCATATTCATAGCACTTTTTCAAAATTGTGGTTAAATATACACAACATAAAATTTACCATTTTAAGCATTTTTAAGTTTGCAGCTCAGTGGCATTACGTATATTCACATTGTTGTGCAACTATCCCCACCATCCATCTCCAGGGCTCTTTTCGTTGTGCAGAACTGGAGCTCTCCGCTCATTAGTCATCAGCATCGCATTCCCTGCTTCCCCAGCTCCTGACAACCACCCACCTGCTTTCTGTCTCTGTAAATCTGACTACTTTGGGTGCCTCGCATAAGTGGAATCACACAGTGATTTTGTAACTGGCTTATTTCACTTAGCACAATACCCTCAAGGTTCATTCATGTGTTGTAGCATGTGTCAGAATGTTCTTCCTTTTCAAGGGTGAGTAATATTCCCAAGTATGGCTATAACCGCATTTTGCTTATCCATTCATCTACAGATGGACACTTGCGTTGTTGCCATCGTTTGGCTGCTGTGAGTAACGCAGGTACGAGCATGAGCGCACAGATATCTCTTGGAGACCCTGCTGTTAATTCTTTGGGGTATAGAACCAGAAGTGGAATTGCTGAAAATATGTGAATTCTACCTTTAATTTTTTGAAGAACCACCATACTGTTTTCCACATTTCAAAGGTTTTGAAAACTATCGTCTTTTGGAGGCAGAAACACCCACATAGACCACAGACCAGGCCCTGCATATTTTAAATGAAGAAACTCAGTCTTCAGAGAGTGGGAATTCATACCTGCTCACGCAGCAACTATCTACGTTACTGATAGGTAGCTTTGTCAATTCCAGTTTTTGCTAGAAAGCTTGAAAAGTTCAGCTCAGGAGACACTTCCCCTGGGATACCTCTCTTGATTCCCCCAGAGGGTACCGTCTGCCGTGCCCTCTGGGCCCTCTGCACCCTGTGTGCTCCTCTGTCTTCCTTTCTAAGTCTGTCCCCCACTCCTAACTGTAAGCTCTTGGGAGGCAGGGCCAGAACCTTTTTATCTCCTTTCTTGAATCTGCAGTGATTTGCATAATTCCCAAGTGCTTAATTGGCCCTCACTGGAGGCCTCATGCAATACTCACCTCTGAATCCCTGTCTCCCCCTTGGTCCTCAGGTCACCAGGATTTGGACCCCATCATGGCTACTGTGCTCTCACAGCCCCTTGTGAGCTGGTTTCCTGACCCACCGAGGCGCAGGGTATGGTTGGCCCCTCCCTCCAGGGCAGGCTCCCTGGTCTGGCCTCTCCTCCCCAGCTCTGTCCCACTCTCTAGTCATTGCTCCCCTCCTCAGGGTCCTTCATGACTGTGCTCTCACCCATGGCCTTTGCTTGCTAGTCAACAGTCCCTGAGAGGGTCCCACACCCACCCACAGTTTCAGTGTGAACTCCATCCCCTCCCCCTTGCACCTGCGTATAGGCCCCTGACATCTGTTCTGAGCTCAGGACCACTTTCCCAAGTGGCCTGGGAGATGTTCCTACACGGAGAGCCTTCAATCCTTCACACCCCTCCTCTTATCCTGAGAAGCTTATTTTTGGTAATGGCCTTGCCATCTTCCCCATTAAACCCAGAAGCCACTCCCACCCCTCTCCCTGACATCTGCTAGTTGACTAGAGTGCTCGGCCTGCCTCCCACCCCACCCCACCCCATGGCTCTCAGGGTACTTGTTCCCTCCGCTGGTACCACCACTGTATCACGGAGGCATTTGCCCCTCTGTCTTACTGGCTCCAATTTATCCTGCCCACTACTACCACGGTGGAATTTCTTGTACACCAAACCCCTCCTCCAATGTACCTGATGGCCTTTGACCCTTAGAGCGCTGGCAGACACGCGGGCAGCTGCTGGCCTGGCCCCATCACTCTCTTCTTTGCCTCTTCAGCCCTCGGCCAGGTGCTGCAGGGAACATGAAATGTGTAAGTCCTGGTTCCAGCCCTCACTTAAAATGTCACTGGGGAGAGAGCATAGACACACCCAAGTCACAGCTCCATCTTTGAAACGTGTCACTATTTTCTGGTTTAAAGAGAGAGAGATCTCAGAACACTCCACCTCTGCCCAGACTTGTGTCCTCACCCCTCCTCCTGCAGAGTCCTGTGGAGGCTGCCTCTTGCCTCCTGCATCTCCCTGACAAGCTACTTCTGGCCTGGGTTTGGCACAAAATTTCATCCTAGGAGTGATGAGATGGCAAACCTCCCGCTCTTGGGCTCCCCTTTTCCTTGCCGCAAATGTGTCCACCTGCGCTTGGGGTGCAGACACGGGCCAGGTCAGGGTCTTCATCGTGGAACACCTGTCCCCTGACTGTTGGACCTGCTGCTAAACAGCATTCGGAGGCTGCTCCAGCCCCACGGGCATGACGGAGGGACCACAGGAAGAAGATGCTGCTCGGGGCCACGTGGATTAGCGAACGGACAGATGGTCTCCTCTCTGACAGTACGCTCGGGCTCAGCTGGGGCTGATGTCCAGGACTCAGCTAAGTCCGCTCCCCACCTAGCAGCCTGGGTGCTAGCAGCCAAGGCCTGCAAAGAGGTCAGGAGCACGCGTTACGCAATTGTGATCCCTGCGTCAGCGCAGGGAAACCGAGCCGCGCTCTGAACCCACCAATACGCAGGTGCTACAAGGTGGGCGGGGCTAACAATCCTCTTTGATCAGACGAGATGAATTTTCAAGAGGCAAAGACCACTAGGGAAAAGAGGACACATTCCAGGGATGGTGGAGCTCAGAAGAGCTGATCCATTACAGACACAAATCCTTACAAGTGCCAGGACCACTTCCAGGGTTCCCAGTCTGGACCCACAGGTCCAGAGCTGTAGCAGGATGGATTTAAGCTCCAACAGCTGGGAATCAGCTGGCTAAGGGGAACCACAACCAGACACGGCCCGAGTGTGCACTTCAAGAATAAATTCAGGCCCAGCCACTTCCTTCCCCGCATCATGAAAAAAAACAATTAACCCCCCTCTGCTCTAGAGAGTAGGAGATTGTGTACATCCTTCGACTGCCCGGAAGGGCACGCACGGTTGGCTTGGGAAGCTGAACTAACGTCCTTGAATCTCTGAAGTGGCCTTAAGACACTGTCAGTGACGGCGCATACGAAATCAGTGATTGGGATTCTTCAGAGGAGACGCTGATGGACTTCCTCGTGGCAGGCTCCTGAGAAGGAAGTGAGCCCGGGGGACAGCCAGGAATGTGAAAGTAGAGAAAGTGCCGGTTCATTACATAAAGCAGATGTTACTTCCCCATGCAGGAGCCAAAGGGAGGCTTTGCCACGGCCGTGGACGGAAACCCTGGTAAGGCACAAGCAAGGAATCCAGTGACAGCTCGCAGGCTGTCAGAATGAGCCATCTAGAGCAAGCTATACCCAGAGGAGACTGGTCAGGGGTACAGAGGTGCAGGCAGAGGACAAAAGGAATCAGGTCCTCCCAGAGAAGGAAAGTGTGTCTCTGAAGAATTTAGGGGCAAGTATATACCATAGTGGGGCACACAAGTGCCCCAAGAGGTACTGGAATGAAGACAGAACCATTAGGATATTGAGAAAACAAAGAATCTGAGATGGGCAGTCCTTAGAGGACTAGACAGAACTCATAGGGACTCCAGGATCCTAAAAAGCATAGCCCACATGGGATTTTTAGGGCAGTGAAACTGTCCTGTGGTCAATTAATTTGCTAGAGTAGCTCACAGAACTCAAGTAAACAGTGTACCTAACAGATTGTGTGTTTATTAGTAAAGGAGATAACTCAACAACGGCCGGAGGGAAGAGGTGCATAGGGCAAGGGAAGGGGTGTGCAGCTGCCATGCTCTCTCTAGGCTGCGACTCTCTCAGGACCTCCACGTGTTCACCAGCCTGGAAACCTGTACTTTGGGATTTTCATAAAGGCTTCATCACATAGCCATGATTGATCACTGACTCAATCTCCAGCCCCCTCCCATTTGTGGAGATGGGAGGGGGAATGAAAGTTCCAAGCGTCTAACCAGAGCTTGGTCTTTCTGGTGACCAGCCCTCATCCTGAAGCTATCCACCCAGAGTCACCACATTAGAACAAAGTCACTCCCATGGCCCAGGAAATTCCAAGGGACCTAAGAGCTCTGCATTAGGAACTGGGGTCAAAGACCAAATATTAGAACAAAAGATGCTCCTAGTGCCCTGATTACGTAGGAAATTACAAAGGTTGTAGCAGCTCTGTGCCAGGAGCAGCGGCGGGAGACCGATATATGTATTTCCTACTATTTCACAGACACACAGGAGGTGATCAGAGAAGTTCTCTGTGACAAGAGCTTGATCTGCTGTGGCTGGTTTTGAAGAAAGAGGAAGGGGCCACACATCAAGGAAAGCAGGCACCTGTAGAAGTTGGAAAAGACCAAGAAATGGATTGTCCTCTAGAGTTTCCAGGAGGAACCAGTCCTGCCCACACCTTCACTTTACTCCAGTGAAACCTGTATCATCCGTCTAACCTACCAGACTATTAGCTAATACATTTGTGTTGCTTTAAGCCAGTAAGTTTGCGGAAACTTGTTACTTCCACAGGAGAAAACTAACCTATAAAAAATGACATTGACTCAACCAACGTTTATGAAGCACTGTCCGTGTGCCAAGTACTTAGCTGTTTTCTTGTTCTATCGTGATGACAATTCAAGAAGGAGAACGCCTCTATTTACCCCCATTTTAGAGCTGAAGCAACTGAGTCATAAGAAGATTATTGTTTAAAGAATAAAAGGTGTCAGGACCAGAATTTGAATGTGGGAAGTCCACCTGCTTCCCACGGAGGGTTTGCAGTTAGAAAGGCCACAGGCCATCCCAGAGGGTCTGATGTCTCTCGGCAGAGTTCCTAACAGGTGGGAAAAGAAGCGGGCTGAGAATGAACAGCCCTTGTAGATATAAATCACGCACTTTTAAAAATAGACACCACCTGTTGTTGGATAATGAGGAAGACGAGACACAGTTCTGTGTTTGCAGGACAGTAAGTTAGCACGGCGGGGAAGGGAACCCAGGAGGGCTCGGGGAGAAGACGGGAGAGTTGTAGCAGCAGAGACGGATGCTCATGAGGTGGCTGGGAATACGCTTTGCTGAAAACTGGGAAAGGTCATGTCGCCTCCAGTGCGTCATCTGATTTACCTGAGAGAACATGCCCTTGAATTTAGATGAAAATCTATACAACCTATTGCAACAGATCTTAATTGTGAGTCTGCCGTGTGCCAGTACACACATACAGAGGGGTCCACACCCTCAGGGAGCTCATACCTTGCTGGCGACATAAGATGAACTTTCTACAAACAGAAGGAGAACGTCAGCAATCCCATCACTGTAATTTCTTATATTAAGAGGTTAAATGGGAAAACCATATGGCCATTTATATGGTTGCCAAAAAGACATTTACCAACACTGCACATCCGCTTCTGAGAAAAATTCTAAGTCTCTGGGGAGTAAAAATACATTTTCAAAAATTCAGAGCATCTATTAGAAACATCAGGCCGGCACCATACTTAACAATCAGTCATCACACGTCCCCATTAGAGTTAGAGTGGCTAACTGCCCAAAATGGCCACGCACCCACCCGCCTGTGGGTGTGCCCTCCTTCGCAGTGCTGCGTTGCCACTCGTCCCGTAAGTGGCAGAGTCTCCAAGGTGGTAGAGTCCCCACTTCATGAATATGGGCTGGTCTCATGACACGCTTTTAACAATGGGACATAGCGGGAGTGACATCGTGTGAGTCCAGGCCGAGGACCCCGGAGGCCTTGAGCTCCTGCTCGTGCGCCTGGGGAGTACCGCTCTGCGAGCACCCTGGGAGCAAGCCCAGTCTCGCCCACAGGGGATGCAAGGCCACATGGAGCCGAGAAGGGCTGTCTCAGCTGATGTCCAGCACCAGCTGCTAGACTTGTGAGTGAGGCTGCTCTGGGTCACTCTGCCCTGGTCAAGCTGCAGGTGACCGCAGCTGTATGAGGGATCCCAGGGGAGACCAGTGAAGGACAGTCCAGCTGCGCCCAGACCAAACTGCTGACCTACCATGTGATGGACAAATGAAACCGTGACTTCTAAGCCACTAAGTGTGGGGTGAGTTGTTACATGCGTTAGTTTGCTAGGGCTGCCAGAGCTAAGCACCCAAGCTGAGTGGCTTCGACGTAAATAACAGAAATGTATTCTCTCGCAGTTCTGGAGGCCGAATGTCTGAAATCAAGGTGTCGACAGTTCTGAGGACTGAGAGGGAAGGATTTGTTCCAGGCCTGTCTCCTTGGCTTGGAGATGGCTGTCTTCAGTGTTCACGTAACATTCTCCCTGTGTGCGTGTCTGTGTGACCAGTCTTCCCCTTTTTATGAGGACACTAGTCATATTGGATGACTGTCCACCCTAATGACCTCATTCTAATTTGACTACCTGTGTAAAGACTCTATCTCCAAATGAGGTCACATTCAGGAGGTTAGGACATCAACATATAAATTGGGTGGGGGGCATATAATTCATGCCCTAACATTATACAACAATATATGACTTATATAGTCAGGAGCAAGAATAATTGCTATTATTCAACTTTTGGCCTGAAACTTTAACTAATGTAATAAGGCAAGAGCAAGAAGCAAAACGTTTAAATATTGGAAAGGAAAAGACAAGATTATAATTCCTGGAAGATTATCCTATTGTCTACATGAAAAATCAAAGAGCATTAACTGAAAAAACTATTGAAATTAAAAAGAGCATTTCCTAAGATTCTTACATTTAACATTAAAATATATTTCAAAACACTTGCCTTTATATCAGTAATAACCAATTTGAATATATCATTTTAAAGACTATATATACGAAGAGTTGTATCTAAATGTTCATATCAGCTTTATTATTTTTTTTTATTATTATTATTTTTGGCGGTACGCGGGCCTCTCACTGTTGCGGCCTCTCCCGTTGCGGAGCACAGGCTCCGGACGCGCAGGCTCAGCGGCCATGGCTCACGGGCCCAGCCGCTCCGCGGCATGTGGGAACTTCCCGGACTGGGGCACGAACCCGCGTCCCCTGCATCGGCAGGCGGACTCTCAACCACTGCGCCACCAGGGAAGCCCCATATCAGCTTTATTAATAATAGCTCCCAAATAGAAAAAAAAAATCAAACATCCATCAACTGTTGAATGCCTACATTGCAGTGTATTCATACAATGATTGTTACTTCTGATAATGTATACATATGTGGTATACACATTTTTAATCAAAAATGTATTCATTGGGAGTATAAAACTCACCAAACGTGTACTTAATATGCATACATTCATTTTATTGTACGTAAATTATACCTCAATAATGTAACTTTTTCGGATTCTAATTTTATTAATGGGATAAATCTAAAAATATTAGAAGACATTAAAATGCCAAAAGAAAATTTAGAAGGATATTTTTTTATAACCATATGGTAAAAAATAATTTAATTATCATGCCAGTAAAGCAAAAGCCATAAATTAAAAGATTAAAACTTGATGTTATATCAAACATTTTACACGATTTGTATGTCAAAAGGCATCATCAAAAATGTTTAAAAATAAGCCACAAACTTGGAAAAATTGCAACATAATAGGCAAACAATGGAGCCTCATGAAAAACCCTGGTCTAGGGTGTGAAGTGAGAAAAGAAAAAAACTATTGGAATTTAGGAGATCCAGGAACTGAGAAGATGGGGATTTTAGATCCAGGTGGATCTTCCAGGAAGGAAAACAGGAGGAAGGGCTGGCAGATAGGTCCTGCATGAGGTGTCCACCACAGGGTGGGTGGGAGCAGTCGGCCACCCTCTCCTTATGTGTTTAGCTCGATGTATAGTGACCTGGCTTAGCAGTTAATGTGATACAATCAATAACCTATGAGATTACCACCTCCCCTCCTTGGATAAGAGTGAGGAATGATGAGACACATGTTCTATGCCAGCAGTTCTCAAACCTTTTGGTCTCAGAAACTCTTTACACTCTAAAAAACTAATGAGGATCCCCCAAAGCATTGTTTATCTATCAATATTTACTGTATTAGAAATTAAGAATGCTTCTAAATGTTTATTAATACATTTTAGAAAAGGAATAAAGTCATTATGCATTAACATAAATTATTTTATAAAAAGTAGCTAAATTTTTCAAAACAAAAAAAAATGATGAGAAGAGTAGCATTTCTGCATATCTCTTTCATGTCTGGCTTAAGAGAAGACAACTGGATCGCCACATCTGCTTCTACGTGCAATGTGTTGTGATACGTTGCTTTGACTGAAGTATATGAAGATCATCAGACCTCACACAGATATGTAGCTGGAAGAGACAGCAATGTTTTAATAGCCTCTCAGATCATTGTGAATATTCTTCTTGCATGCTACAAGTTATAGGTTCTAAATGTTTAGTTGCAACGTGGAACCCAAAACCCCATCAATGAACTTTCTCTACTCCAATCCATTAAACACCATTGGTCCATCTTGTACTTTGAATGGATTGTTTTCTCACACACAATTCTGTACCATCATGCATTGGTCATTTGGAAAAATGTTGGTTCACTGAGTCTGCAGGTCTTCCAAATGTTGACACATTTCATTATACAATATTTAAAAAAAAAATCGTACTTGTTAAAATCACCGCCCATCCCATAAGTAAAGTTCAGAAGTACTGGGAAGCTGTCAAACTCATGGTGGCTGATACAAGGTTTCCAAAATTCCAATTTTCACTTGAAATCTCAAATTTTATCACCGGCAAAAATACTGTCAGCTGCTTTCCTTGAAGTGACAGGTTGATTTCGTTCCTTTTTGAGAAAATGTCTAGCAAATACCCCGGTCTGAAGAGCCCCAGCATGTCTGTCAGTCATTCTTTGAAGGCAAAGTGGCGTTTCTAGGAAGAAGCAGCTTGTTCAACTCAACACAGAAACTACTGCTTCAGTGCTTTTCCTCGAGACAATGCACATCCCAGGGTAGAGAGCAGAAATGCTTTATGCACAAGTCCCAGGATAGGAAAGAGATGTGTACACAGGGTCAAAAATTTTTAAAAGTAATCGTTTTTACTGCTTCATCAAGGGCATTTTGGAGCGAACCTATAGCTGTTTTTAACTGTAAGCACATGAAATGGCCACGGGGGCAGTTTGCTGCCGCTGCTTTGATTCCTGCTAAGGCATCGGCTGCTTTACCCACCACTGCTTTTGCACCGTAGTTGCAAATGTCAACACAGCTATAGAGAGAAATGACATTTTAGTATTACTATTAATATTACTATTAATAAATAAATTATATAATATAATTATATAATATGATTATATATATAATTATTATTAAATATATATTATTAAATTAATATTATATTATAAATTATTAAATATATATTACTTATATTATTTATATATATAATATATATAAATATATTATATATAAAATTATATAAAATTTTGACTTCACAGACTCCCTATAAGAGTCTCGGGGACCCTCAGGGTCTACGTTTTCAGACACACTATGTTATGCTACTCCAAGGAAATAATCAGAAGTTTGTTCAAAGACGTATGGTCAAGCAATTCCACTCCCGGCTATTTATCTGAAAAAAAAATGAAAACGCTAGTTCGAAAAGATACGTGCGCCCCAGTGTTCATAGCAGTATTATTTACGAGGTAGGGATGCAGACTAAGTGTCCATTAACAGATGGATGGATAAAGAAGGTGTGATGTACATATATACAAGGGGATGCTACTCAGCCGTAAAAAAGAATGGAATAATGCCATTTGCAGCAACGTGGATGGAACTGGAGGGTATCATGCTTAGTGAAATAAGTCAGAGAAAGACAATACCGCGTGGTATCACGTTGTGTGGAATCTAAAAAACAAACTAGTGAATATAACAAAAAGAAACTAGTGAACAAACTAGTTTTATAGAGAACAGATATAGAGAACAAACTAGTGGTAACCAGTGGGGAGAGGGAAGGGGGGAGGGGTAAGAGATTAAGAGGTACAAACTACTAGGTATAACATAAGTAAGCTACAAGGATATATTAAACAGCATAGGGAATATAGCCGATATTTTATAGTAACTATAAATGAGCTATAACCTTTAAAAATTGTGAATCACTATGTTGTACACCTGAAGCTTGTATGATATTGTACATCAACAATAAATTTTTTTAAAAGATATATGGTTAGGGGGCTTCCCTGCTGGCGCAGTGGTTGAGAATCTGCCTGCCGATGCAGGGGACACGGGTTCGTGCCCCGGTCCAGGAAGATCCCACATGCCGCGGAGCGGCTGGGCCCGCTGAGCCATGGCCGCTGAGCCTGCGCGTCTGGAGCCTGTGCTCCGCAAAGGGAGAGGCCACAACAGTGAGAGGCCCGTGTAACGCAAAAAAAAAAGAAAGATGTATGGTTAAGGATGTCAGTTTCAACATTGCTTGAAACAGTGAAAAATTGAAAAGCATCTGAGCGCTCCTAGGTGAACACTGTTTAGCTAAACGTTGGTACATCCATGCAATGAGAAAAGCAGGTTGGACGTCAAGGGAATCAGACAAAGGCAGATTTTTGCACAATGAAGGTTTGTTGGGAAGCACCTGGGAATATCTCTAAGGACTGGCAGGGGGAAGGGTTGAGCTGATGCTCTTCAGAAAGAGGCCTCAGCTCATCACACTTTCCAGAGGTGCCCAAAGCGTAAGACCCTCACGTGGGCCAGTCGTCGGAGCGGCTGGGACAGTCGCAGGCAGCTCTCCTCCTCCGTGTCAGCGCCCCTCGGATTCTGCCGTGAGCCATGAGTGAAGCGCTCTGTCTGGCGGCTGCCAAGGGAACGAGCGCCCTCTTCCTGAAGGGGGCTCTGGGCAGCGTTGTACAGAATCCACTGCAAGCTACTGAAAGAGACAAGGCACTCCTGCAGCTTTTAATGTGAAAAGAAGTTTTCAAGTAAAGTAGAAGTTTCTAGTGTAAGTCCATGCTCTGTGCTGAAAAATAATATCTCAAGAGTTTGCAACACTGATATGGGAAAGGAATCTGAAAAAGAATAGGTATATGACTATGTATAACTGAATCACTCTGCTGTACACCTAATACTAAAACAACATTGTAAATCGACTAGAGTCCAATATAAGATAAAAATTTAAAAATAAATAGGGACTTCCCTGGCGGTCCAGTGGTTAAGACTCTGCGTTTCCACTGCAGGGGGCACGGGTTCGATCCCTGGTCAGGGAACTAAGATCCCCCATGCCACGCGGCACAGCCAAAAATAAAAAAATAAATAAAATCTAGAAAAACATTAAAAAAATAGTTTGTAATAGAAAGGCCTTGAAAAATAAACAACAAACTGTTCACATAATTCTCTCTGGTGGTAGCAGTTAAGGGAAATTTCTTCTTTGAAACCTGGATTCTTCTAAATTTTTAATTGCATCTATACTACTTTTATAACCATAAAGATATTTGCAGTTTAAATAAAAGCATGATGAAAGAAGCATGATGAAAGAATCAGGAGTACAGGTGAAACCCTGCACAGGGTCTGTCCAAACCAGTCCCTTCACATGTAAGCGAACCTCACCCAGAGAGGCAAAGGGACTCATCCACATCGTGCAGAAAGCGTCTGAGCCCCCTCGGTCTAGGACCCTGTCCTCCTGAGGCCCTGTTCAGTTCCCAAAGTGACATAAGGAGCTGAGGAAGAAAGAGCAGAGGTGCTCCGTGGAGGATATGAATATCAAAAGTGATGGAGACAGTGGAAAGGGGCTTCTAAGCAAGAGGATGAGCCCACACAGAGACTCAGAGGCAGTGAACAGGGAGAAGGTCCCGGGGATGAGACATCCATCCATTTGGCCGTGCCGAAGAGTGAGGAGAAAGGCCGGCTTGGTGGCCTGGATGAAACCGCGGGGCCTCCGGGACCCGTCGCAGGGGACCGGCCAAGCAGCGAGGCAGAGGGGCCATCAGAAATGTTTGAGCGGGTGGTCCTTCGATTCTGGGATGGAAGCTGCTCTCCAGGAAAATGAATCTGGCAGCTCAGTGGTCCAAAGAGACATAAGAGAAGCAGAAATACCAGTATAGGAAACAAGTGGGGAACTGGTTGATGGATTTTGAGAAGGAGAATAGAACCCTTAGAAATGAAGGCTCTTGGAACACTTTAAGGGACCTTGGTGTGTCTTTCTGTGTCCCATCACGGCCACAGTGCCAGGGGCCAGCGTCAGATAGCATCCATTCCATCATCAGCTGGTTGCCTTACTCACCCCACCCCTATTTCGTGAGGCTTTCCTCCGGGCCAGCAGGCGTTTGACTGTGTGTGAAATGGGACGAAGTTTCACATTTCAAGTGCGTCTAACCTGCCCACAGCAGTGATCCGAGAAATTTCGAGCAGCATTTGAGGAGACTGAAAAGCACAGTCATGAACTGTGAGAAGCTGCCGTAATTGTGTTATTTAATCCTGGGAACACAGAGGAGTCACCTTTGCAAAATTATTTCGCCAAAAGATTCACTCCAGGAAGTTTAGGACTTAAGTTTATGATTCAGCGAGAACAAGAGCTGCGGTGGTGATGGAGCCATGTGGAGGCCGTGGACTTGGGGGACATAAACAGCGTGGCTCATCACCGAGACCAGCCAGCAGGACACCCGGGGGGCCAAGCCAAGCCAGGCCGGGGACCCTGGACGCAGAGGCACAAGTGCTGGCAGAGGGACGGGCCTGAGCTGCTCCCAGGAGGAGACACAGAGGCAGCTCCCGGGCAGCCTTCTGCGGGTGGTGCCAACTGAAACGCCGCGGAGGCTTCTCATCACCGACTGCAGAGCTCGTGCAGGTCCATAACTAAGCGCGGGACCCCACCCTGGGCCGGGCAGGCATCAGGGACTGAGTGAGAGCAATCTCCACCCTGGAGGAACTCAGAGGGCTTGATCCAGAAGCCTCGCACCTAACAAGCTCCAGCCCAGGTCAGGTGCTGACAGGTGTGTGACGGGAGAGGCTGAGAAGGAAAATGAAGTCTGATGGCGACGGTGGGTTCCTCGGAAGCCTTGGCATTTCTGCTGCCGAGGGTAATTTTAAGGCAAGGGAGGTGTTGCCATGAGGCTTTCTGAAATAGGAGGTGACTTTCCCTATTTCCAAGCGTGCAGTTGTTTGAACGCCGCTCCCTAGGAACGCGTGACCTTGCATTTAGATAGTGCCTCTGCCTCCCTTTCTGCTGGAAACGATCCGTCCCAAATTCCAGAGCTGTCTGGAAGAATGTTCCTGTTTGCCATGTCACTCCACACCCCACATCAAAATCCTGCCGTAAGTCTGTAGAATTTTAAAAAATCTACGGAGTTGAGAAACATTCTGAGTAAAACATGGGTGAGCCCTGCTTTAGAAGCAGCTCTCCTAAGAGAGGGCTGGGAATGCCAGAGACTGACTCCATTAGAACCTGGGAGGTGGCCCATTAGAGGCCAGGCGAGGACTCTTAGAGCCCAGAGCCCGGAGGAGGCGGGACTCCATGAGTTGGGTGTTGCCCAGACCATAGCACCCCATGAGCCTGGAGGGTTTGGTTTCCCTCCACAGAGAGAGAGAGAGAGCCATTTAAGGGGGACATTGGCAAATGGGGAGCCTTAGGGGGGGCAGAGAGGATGAAGGAGCGTCTGATCACCATGGAGATGGGAGACGATGGGAAGGGGAGAGGTTCAACCTGGAGAGGAGCCTGTGGGAGCTGGAGCCCTAGAGGTTTCCCACCAGAAGGGAGTTGCGTCTTCTGTCTGCGCCTCCTGAGCAGCGGGAGGACCAGCAGTTAAGAGTCTTATGGTACCATGTGGGCTTGGGCTCAGCGAGGGGGGATTTCTGGGTGCATCAGGCAAACGGAGCCGAGAACGCTGCTTGCTCAGCAATCACAGATGTCTGGTTCCTTCTCATCATTTGTCCTCCCCCAAAGCTCTCCCTGGAGACAGTGGTAAAGCATCACTGTGTGCCGGTCCCCAAGCTGGAGGCGCGCTGGTGAACAGCAGAGACACAGTCCCTGTCTTCATGAGCCACATAGTCTAGTCTAGAGCAGGGCTCAGCAAATGACAGCCTTCGGGTCAAATTCAGCCCGCCACCAGCTTTGTGAAGTGTTTTATTGACACACAGCCAGGCTCATTGATTTTAAGCGTTGTCTAGGGCTGCTTTCAGGCTACAGTAGCAGAGTTGAGTAGCTGCAACAGAGATCGTATGGCCCACAAAGCCTACGATATTTACATTTAGAAAAAGTTTGCCAAGCCCTGCTCTAGATGAGTGAATAGGCTGTTACAGTTTATTGTATAGGCACCATACCACCTCTCAGGGATTCTGTGTGTATTAAAGAAAATAATTCATGTCGAGTGCTCAACACAACTCTTGTTACGTCGTAAGTGTCCAATAAACCACAG
The DNA here is from genome assembly GCF_003676395.1 of Aethalodelphis obliquidens. Classification (NCBI taxonomy): domain Eukaryota; kingdom Metazoa; phylum Chordata; class Mammalia; order Artiodactyla; family Delphinidae; genus Aethalodelphis; species Aethalodelphis obliquidens. The sequence continues at coordinate 40,866,996 of NW_020837955.1, read as the reverse complement.
CTATTGATGATGATGAAGATATCCAGGATGCCGTGGAGCAGACATAGCAGCAGTAGGGGACATCACGGAAGGCATCCTGGAAGAAGCAATGTCTGAGATGATATCTGAAGTATTCATTGGAAATACCAGGTGAATTACTACAGTCCCCAGACCCTGGAAGCACATGTAAGAGCCAGAGGTGAAAATCATGGTACATTTGAAACAAATTCAGCTTGGCTGGAGCGGCGGACATGAAAGATGTTGCTGGGTGAGTCTGAGCTGGAAAAGCCAAGGCACACGTGAGGTTTATCTTGAGGCCCATGGGAATCCAATAAAGGCTTAATGGGGGTTGATGTCACCAGGCTTGTATTTTAGAAAGAATTGTTCTGACTGCAACGTGGAGAATGCATTAAAGGGGCAAACATGGTGGCTGGGAGACCATGTAGCATGTGTTTAGGGTGTCCAGGTGGGAGCTGGTGGTGGTCAACACAAGAGCTGTGGCAGTGGGGACCGAGAGCTGAAGGACTCGGAGTCTAGAGGAGCTTGAATGGAATGGATGTGGGGTTGAGGGACAGGAAGAAGCCAAGGAGGTGTCCCAGTGTCCCAGTTGGGCAACCTGAGTGGTGATGAGCCATTCACTGAACTAGGGGATGGGAATGCAGGTTGGTGGACAAGGGCAAGGCTGGCAAGGAAAGGTACAGAGCCAGTGGGGACATCTATTGGTCAGCAGGGAACAAAAGGCACACCCATCAGGCTAACCAAGGGGAGGATAGCAAAAGCACCAGTGATAAAGGTGTGGGCAGGATTTAAGGGGCAGAGGGATGTGAAGCTGCCAGAAAATGGGGTGGGGAGGCCAGCACCACCTCAATGCCAGAAGGTGAGGGGGAGCATGAATTACCTGAGTCATAAAGAGTAGTTATGTGGAAAGGGCCACGGTGTCAATCTCTAGCCCCATAGGGAGGGGTCTGGGGAGAAAACCCCTGACCTCAGTCTCTCGAGCCCCGACAGCCTCCTGCAGAAGTAGAGGGAGAGGGAGCCAGCTGGTACCTCCTGGGCACCAAGCAGGGTGGAAGGTGGTGGAGAGGCAGATGGAGAAGAGCCGGCACAAGCACAGTGACTCTGTAGGGCCTACAGGGCGTTCAGGTGAAGCTGTACCCAGATGGTTGAGTACATACACCTGAAGCCCAGGTGATCTGAGCTGAAGACACAGAGTGATAGGAGCCATCAGCCTGCGTCTGGAGCCAGCAGAGGACGATCCCATGGAGGTTCCTGAGAGGGGCCATCAGGGAGGTGGGAAGAGAATCAGGAGATGTTCCTCAAAGGGTGCTGTGTGGAAGGCTGCTCACAGAGGAGCCGAGAAGGGCTAAATGTTGCCCACCAGTGTAACAGAAGTGGCCTTGGTGGTGACCTTAGCCATAGGGATTTTACTGGACTAAGGAGGGAAAATCTTATTTGCACTCAGTTGCTGGGGGAGGTAAGGGAGTGGAGGTGTCAGGGGTGGTTTGGCTGTGAAGGGGGAAAGGGAAGAGCTAAAGGATATGGTGATGATGATGGTGATGATGGTGATGGTGGTGATGATGATGATGATGGTGGTGATGGTGATGATGATGATGGTGATGGTGATGGTGATGATGATGATGGTGGTGGTGATGATGATGATGGTGGTGATGGTGATGATGATGGTGGTGATGGTGATGATGATGGTGATGGTGATGATGATGGTGATGATGTTGATGATGATGATGGTGATGATGGTGGTGATGACGGTGATGATGGTGATCATGATGATGGTGATGGTGATCATGATGATGATGATGATGGTAATGGTGATGGTGATGATGATGATGGTGATGGTGGTATGATGATGGTGATGGTGGTGTGATGATGGTGATGATGATGATGATGGTGGTGATGGTGATGATGATGATGATGGTGGTGATGGTGATGATGATGGTGGTGATGGTGATGATGATGGTGGTGWTGGTGATGATGATGGTGACGGTGGTGGTGATGATGATGACGATGGGAGGTTCTGTCTGGTGCTGGAGGATCCAGGGGTGAGTGAGTGCAGAGCCAGGAATAAGGCTCCTTACAGACTCTACTTCCCTAGCCCAGGTAATGCCATGTTTCCTGTGGATTTGGATCCAGATAGACCACTGGAACCTTAAGTAAAGGATATTGGAACATCTCTCTGTCTGGCCAGTTCCTTTTTTCCATATTGAGGGGAAGTGGGGGTGACGAGAGAATTCCCTTCCTGGACCACAAAAGGAGTGAAAGTGAAGGGGAGATGTAGTGGGCACAGACTTGTAGAAAACAGTAGAACACTGACTCTGTAAACACCCAAGATTTTCTAAGAGGTGTTGAAAGCCAACTGATGCTAGCCACGGGTAAGGAATATGACCTTGAGAAAATTCCTTGGCCGCTCTGTCCCCCACTGACTTCATCCACTAACTGAAGGTCATAATGTCCCCTCCATAGTGTTATGGTAACAAATGGGAGGATGATTGTCAAGTGCCAGAGAGGGACTGGCACGTAGTAGGTGTACAATCGGTTAATTCTCCAAACTCTCTGAATATTTCTGGAAATGTTAATCTTGCCTCTTGCATCAACAAAGAAGACTTAAAACCTATAAAGTCAAAGGAAATAACTTGAGCACCACAATAGGGGGACCAAGGCAGGTGATAACTCAGCCTTCTTCTAAAATAATAACTCACCCTTCTTCTAAGATAATAACTCCCCCTTCTTCTAAGACACTTGAGTGTCTCTTTTGGAGGAAGGTTTTAACCTGCAGACATTCTGACGATGGAAATCCTTAATATATTAATGACTTAGGGCAACCAAAGAAAAATGTTTTATCAGATAGCATTTCACCTGGTATTTCAAATACAAACCTTTTTGTCAGGTTGTTCAATCCTTATTTAATGTTGGTTTTAATTAGTTCAAGCTGTAGCTACCTAAATTATCAGAGGAAAAAATTAAACCTAGCCTGCTAAAAAAAAAAAAAAGAAAGAAAGAAAATATTCCGCTACTAGCAAACAATTGAAGAGGACAGGAAGAGGGCATTCTATTCTTTTCAGCATCTCTTAACTGTTCTTGTTTGACAAGAATTATTTTATTGTCAACAGATTTGTTACAAATTTATGAACCACTTTAACCTTTTTCTATTGCACGGGGAACATTTTCTGGTGAAAGAATTTGAAGAAATTGTTCAAAGCAGACTCTTGGGTGGCAGTTTCTCCCACCCTCCCTGGAGGGTTCCTGGGAGGGTGATGGACTCTGTAGAACAATCACTCGAGTCTGTCGATGGGAGCGTAATATTTAGGACGTTCAGAAGTCATCTTTGTAATACAATAAAGAGAATGCAGCGCCAAGAGATTATTCATGCCCATTGACCAATGACATGAAAGAAATGATGTGACCACATTAAAAAAAAAAAGAGGAGGAAATGAGGTTCCCTTTATGGAAACATTTTATAAACACTTTACTTTTCATCATTGGTCAAAATACCCCCAAATTATTATTGGTCAATCTACTTTTCTTAACCAAGACTCACCTCTGATATTCAGGTAGAGGGCATAGCTACATCCATGATAAACTGCTAGAAGGAGAAATATGAATGTCCGATGAGCTGATTACATTGTACCCTTCAGACAGTAATCTTTGTCACAGAGCTCTAAAACAAGAGAAAGGGATTAAAAGTCTCACTATCGCTTTTATTGCACAACGAGGTAAACTTTGTGTAGAAATGTCATCATCTCACTAATGAGCTTTGAGGATGAGCATTAGGATATGACCATTTAGCCAAAGTGCTGCCCTTTCCTTCTGCAGAATGAAAGCTCTCGAGTCAAGTTTTCAAGCAGTGATGAGACTCTTGCTGTGTGTCATTATGCCTTTCAATTAGTGACAGAATCCAACGAGCATTCAGGGAGTCAACAGAATGGCAGCAGCCTTTCAATGTTTTGACCCACGGACCGTTTTGCAAATTAAAACAATCTCCAAAGAAAACTCTGCATTTTAAAAATCCTTGAAAATGAGTATCATAAAGAAGAAAGGGAGGCTTCCCTGGTGTTTCAGTGGTTAAGAATCCGCCTGCCTATGCAGGGGACACGGGTTCGAGCCCTGGTCCAGGAAGATCCCACATGCTGCAGAGCAACTAAGCCCCGCGTGCCACAACTATTGAAGCCCGCGCACCTAGAGCCCGTGCTCCGCAACAAGAGAAGCCACCACAATGAGAAGCCTGTGCACCGCAACAGAGTAACCCCCGCTCGCCGCAACTAAAGAAAGCCCACACGCAGCAATGAAGCCAAAAGTAAATTAAATTAATTAAAAAAAGAAAAAATATTCTCTAAAAGAGGAAAGAGTTACAACCTAAGCTCCTGATAATAAAATAAAATAATATGAAAAGAATTGTGCTCATATAACATTCAAGGTAGTGGTAAACATTCTTTCTTAAAAATATCTTCATAAACCATATGGTATCTTGCATGTGCCACATAGAACGGCCATTAATGCAACTAGGTAAGCGTTGGATAAATAGTTAGAAACTGAACATTCCAAGAATCTTAAATCTACCGTGTACATTAGACCTTCACAGGCAGTAGCAATTCACCTAGTTGGCTACCTGTAGGAACCAGGTAATTTGATCAAGGCAGGGGATGTATTTTTAACCTCCAACTGTCAGACTGGATTGAGAATAATGAAGCTTGACGAGACTCAAGTTGAAAAAGGGTTCATCACAATAGATCTGCTACAAGGTCTGAATCTTAACACAAAGGTAATATTGTGCTATGATTGCCGAGTTAGCTAATCTGTGTGTTTTTCTATAAAACACGACACTACACAGAGAAAATGTGCACCCAGCCGACGCTAGCGTTATTGGCTTTGGAAATACATTATTCAGTAAACATTTACAGATGTATATATTTGAATAACATTATTTTAAAGAACATTTACTATTCTGTATCAAGTATAGTGCTAACCCCTGGGCATGCAAAGAGGGAGCCCTAGCCTGTTCTCAGAGAGGAAGGAAGGAAGCCATTGACTCAAACTGGCTGGGATCACTCCAGTCACAGTAATATAACTAAGTGCTGTGAGGACCCAGAGGGGATTTGGGAAAATTCTCTCTTGTGCCTGAGGGTCAGGGAAAGCTTTGTAGAGGAGATGATGTTTGCTTTTACCTCTGAAGGAAGACTGAGAGTATGACAGAGTGGGGAGGAGAAATATTTGAGGCAGAAGGGACAAAGTGATCATATATATTTTTAATTGTATTAATATCTTTTATATTTATGCACGCTTACATATATCTGAATATATAATATAATATATAAACATATAAAACTTTATCCACCCTATATCTAGGGTATGCATTATTCCAAAATATACATACATGGGCCATGTATAAAAATTTAAAATATTCTAAAAAGAGAAGAATGTTTAGGTCACCTTCTCAGATCACAATGCAATAAAATTATAAATGTATGATTTTTAAAAAATAATTCAACCATTTTGGAAGTAAAACATTTCAGTCCTATAGTTAATACTTGAGACAAGAGGAAATCAGAATTGCAATTACAGAATGTTTATATAATAATGACAATGGGAACTTTAAAGGTAAAATCCTTAGTTATCCTCTCATATGCTCTTTATTATTAAATTTTAAAAAAATTAAATATGCTTATCATTCAACTAAAGAAGTGAAAGAGAAAAAAACCTGAGAAAAACATGATGAAGAAATTAATCAAGATAAAAAGATAAAATAATGAAACTGGAGTATATTTTTAAAAATGCAAAACATTGGCAGGTCCAAGCAATGTTTCTATAAAAAAACAATAAAATAGACAAGCCTCTTGAAAATCTAATCAAGAAAAATGGTTGACAACAAAAGCACACTGTTATGAGTGAGGAAACGATATAAGCACAATACAATCATTTTAAGGACAAAGAATAAGTAACTCTATGACAAGACATTTTAAAGTTTGAATGAAATGGATGATTTTTTAGGAAAACATAACTAAACCAACATCACTTTTAAAAGAAGTTGAGGGCTTCCCTGGTGGTGCAGTGGTTAAGAATCCGCCTGCCAATGCAGGGGACATGGGTTCGAGCCCTGGTCCAGGAAGTTCCCACATGCCGCAGAGCAGCTGAGCCCGTGCACCACAACTACTGAGCCTGCGCTCTAGAGCCCGAGAGCCAAAACTACTGAGCCCGCGTGCCTAGAGCTCGTGCTCTGCAACAAAGAGAAGCCACCGCAATGAGAAGCCACGCACTGCAATGAAGAGTAGCCCCCGCTCGCTGCAACTAGAGAAAGCCCCTGTGCAGCAACGAAGACCCAATGCAGCCAAAAATAAATAAAAAATGTTTTTAAAAGTTGAAAACAAATAAGCCAAAAGTAATTTTAAAATCTACCAAGAAGCTATCACAAAATCAAAAACCCAAGTTCTGATGCAATTGAGCAGGTCTGTCCATCACATTTAAATCCACTGCGTTCTACCATGAATACTGGTGTCCCCCACTTACATAGCCACCCCACCTCTCTCTCTGTCTGTCTCCCTCTCTCTCTGTCTCTGTCTCTGCCTCTCTCTCTCTCCATCTTTTTCTCTCTTTCCTATGTCCATCTCCATCCCAGCATCCCCACTCCCTTTTGTCATAATTCTTCTCTCCTACAGTCTTCTCACAGCCCTGTGGGTCCCGTCCCACATACTTAGACAAATGAGTGACACTGTACATGTGCATCTTTGTTTCTTATTTGATAGAAATTAGTCTGCGTCCTTCTTTTTTAGATTCTAACTCTTGGTTTATTTTGCAATGAATGAATCACGGTATGGAAAAGAGATAGGAAAAGGTATGCAGTCATGTACATATGTGAGTGTGAGGGATGCCCTCATAATGCTTCATTTACTATTATTTCTTATGACAAGATTTGCTTTGATTCATCCAGATTCGCTTTATATGCAGATTCCCAGAAACACGTTCGCAGCTGAAAGCTGCTCCTATCTAAAGCCAGTTGCTCCCTGAGGACTCACTATCCTCCAGCCAAACTTGCTGTGCTTTGATGACCTCTTCTCCTTGGCATGTCAGGGGCCGGTGAGACCCGGCAGGGAGCACTGCTGGGGCATCCAGTGGTCCATGGACATGGGGATGGAGTCCCTGCGGCGAGGAGCTGCTTGGGTTGTTTGCACGTGGAGGCTGAGGGCAAGAGCTGTGAGTCCAGGTTGGATTAATTCCCAGGACAGAGACAGGCAGCAGGCAGCTCTGCCAGGTGGTCTTCCATGTGGTCCTGTAAATGAAGGCTGTACTTCTACCCTGCTTGTTATTTCTATTTCCCGGGGAAGAATTCCTCATCTCCAGCATATACTCCACTTTGGAGGATGCTGTTCAAGCCATTCATCCACTCACCTGCCCATCCATCATCCTGACCAAGCAACCATTAAGGGCAGAAGTCCAGGTGCTGAGGGGCTGGAAAGGCAGACCAGCCCGTGGCCCTGATGACAGGGGGACCACGTCCTGCAGGCTAAAAGCAGGCAACCTCGGGCACTCTCTCTTCTCGTAACAGGGCGATACACACTCTGGAGTAACCAAACCCTTTTTTCACTCAGAAATACTATCCTTAGTATCATGTTCAGCTTTCCTGGAGATGAGGTCTATTGATACCATCTGAGGACACAGCTTGCAGACTTGCTAGGAGTGTTGCTTTCATGATGGGCGACAGTGCACTTCACGATCAGGCAAGTCTCGGGGCTGTGAGGGACGGGGCCAGGCTGAGATCAGAGACTAGGGGATGCTGGGGAGCTCCTCCGCCTGTTGTGTGGTCCAGCTGGTGGATCAGTGTCAGTGTACCCAGGTTATGGAGTGAGTTCTTCCTCTGTGCTGAGCCCACCTGGGGACGGCCTTCCCTGCAGGATTCCAAACCACCTCCAAGGAGCAGGGACCACACCTCACAAAAGCTCGCCGTGTAATCAGAGAAAGGTGGGCCTGCCGGGGGCCCTGCAGAGGACCTTCAAAGGGCAAGCAGTAGTCAGTGCACACAAGCTCAACAGTGATGATGTGAATGGACCTGGCTGGCGTTGACCAGGTTGGCTGTCATCATAACAGCCAGGGATGCACTCCACCCATGGCTCTATTCAGCCTGCTCTGGGTATCCAGTTGTCATTTGGAAACAAGACCTCCTCCAGCAAGCAAGTTCTAGGATGAGCAGAGAGAAGGAACTAGAGGCTGGACCTTGAGTTAATTCATAAGATGAAAGGCTCTAGACCATGAAGCCCAGAGTGTTTCCCTGGACTCGTGGAGCAGACCACGGATCCATGAAAAATCTGAAACAGAAGACTCTCTGTCCAATGAATACTCCTCGGTAAGGCTCACGTTGACTCTCATGGCCAGGCAGGGCTCCATCCAGACATATTTTAGATTCTGAAATTCATTACTGAGGAGCTTAACATTTTCATATAAAAAGAAGTTCAGCCAGATAGGCACTTGGATGTTTCCAAAGTTGATATGCTCAGGAGAGAGCCATATATTAACAATTATGTGTTTTAGAGGTTTTTTTGTTGTTGTTATTATTGCTTCTGCCATTGGTTTCTGCCGACTTCTTTTATCATTTCCATAAGTTTCTCATCACTTAGTGTGACGGTTTAACTCATTCAGCAACTATTAGTTGTGTATTTAATGTAGAAAGAGCCAGGAATGAGTAGCTAACGGGAGCCTAAGAAAGTTAAAGTAACTGAAAACCAAGCCAACTTTCTATGGGGTGAGCCATGTGGCCAGGGGCAGGTTGGACAGAGGGCCAGGCTCAGTTTGAACTGGGTTTAGAAGGAAGTGATGGGCATGGCCTGATGGACACAAGAGAGGAAGGTGTGCCGGGTGAGGGGGGAGAGTATGAGTCAAGGTGTGAAGTAGGGCTGTGCAGACATGCAGACGATAGAGGCATGGGTGAGGCCCTGAGCCGGGATCCCGTCTTCCCATCCAGCCGTGACCGCCAGGGCCCTCTGCTGGCGGACTGTGTGCACTGCAGTTTGTCATGTGCAACACCTTGCAGGTTTCAGAGGCAGGCTGGCTCCGCCCCTTATAAAATCCGACGGTCTTGCCGCAAGCGGGTCCAGCACGGGGCTGGAGGGGCTCCAGCCTTTTCCTTTAGGTCGTCAGTCGGCATCTGTTATGTCCTGGTCACTGAAGCCTCCGGCCCCGACACTGGCTTGGCCCGCCTTGTTTTCCAGTACTCTGCTCCCTCCTGGTTGGGCAGGGGTTTCCCCCCTGAGGCTTCCCCCCACATTTACTCCCCGATTCATTGGGCCCAGAGCCTCTGTCGTATGTAGCCCACGTTTTCCCAAAGTGTGGAACCTGAGACAGTTTATTTGGGGACGTGAAACGTGCACACATAGGGGATGATGGAGCCGAACTCACCTGCCCACCTCAGGGCCGAGCCTCCGTAAGGCACAGTACACACACGGCGGAGCTTGACCACCTCTTCGCGCGGTTCCTGGGCGCTATCACACACCATGAGGACGCTGGGTCTCTTCTGCACTGGGAGCTGCTGCTGAGAGAAGGCCTCCTCCCGTGCCCCTGTGGCCAGGGTGGGTGGGATGGGGGGCAGGCCTTGGGAGGCGGCGGAGGGAGGTTGGAACCCGCACTGGGCCCCAGGTGGGTTTAGCACGTCTGCCTCACCTCCTACAAACAGCCGGGGGTGGGGTGGAGTGGGGAGTCCAGCTTGAAGCCAGTTCGATCTGGCCTGAAGTGCTGGGTCTCTGGTCAGCTTCCTCTCCTGTCAAGTGGATACAACCCTGTCTAACAAGGCAGAGGAAGTGTCTGGTGCAGCCAGAAATGTACAACACATGACGTTTCTGTTTCAACAGCTATCTGTTAGCAGCAGTTTCTACAGCATCTTGCGTGTGATCGTGTGCACACGTGTGCATGCGTGTGCGCGCGCACACACACACACACACACGCTCTCAAACACTTCAGGTCACGGGAGATGAGCCACTGCAGCGATTCCCAGGAGCTAAGCAGGGGTCTACTGAGTCTCCAGCTATTGCTCAAAGAACCTGCCTCTCCCCATCATCTTCACCTACAAAGGGAGAGGAGTGGGGATGGCCGAACGTTCCAGAACCACTCTCCTTACTCTATGCAGGGGGCACAAGCCCCCACGGGCTGCTCCCCAGGGCAGAGGTGTGCTAGGAGGAGCTGGGGCAGTGGGTCTCTCTGGAGCTCAGAAACATTAGCTCACGCCACATTCCTTGTGCTCTTATTTAAAAGAATTCATCTTCTTGAAGCATAGTTGATTTACCATGTTGCGTTAAATTCTGCTGTACAGCAAAGTGACTCGGTTACACATACGTACACATTCTTTTTCATATTCTTTTCCATTATGGTTTATCACAGGATATTGAATAGAGTTCCCGGTGCTCTGCAGTAGGACCTTGTTGTTTATCCATTCTATATATGATAGTTTGCATCTGCTAATCCCAAACTCCCGATCCATCCCTCCCCCACCCTCCCTCTTCCGTGTGCTCTCCTGAGCCAGCACGGGGAACGTGTGCGCTGAGCGAAACACTACCTGGCATGTTGGCGTGGAAATGGGGACCTTCCTTTGATGGGAAAGACTTGGCCACATCCTAAGGGATAATTATGATCAACTGAGAGTCCGAAAAGCCCCCAGTAGTTCCCCACTATTTCATTAATGTGCAATACCAATGCGGTGGGGTGAAGTTATCAAGACCCTTTGGGAAATTCACTGACAGGAGACTCAGTGCTTTTGGGACACAGGGGGCTGGGCTCCATCAGCCCCCAGAGAATGCCGTTATTTACCAGCCTGGGTCAAGCACAGGGTAACGGGTGGTCCTGTAAGAGCCTCAGGCCATCCCAGACAACAGAAGACCTGCAGCCCACCCCCAGCATCCTCAAAGACAAGAGTGTTTCCTTGTATCCAAGTGTCTTCTTCCTCAAGAAAGAACACCACACACACACGGCTGCGTGATGACAAGCCACTTTCAGCTACGCTGCCCCATTGCTTAATGCTCTATGTCAGGCAGAAATGAGAGCAGTGGAGGCAAGGCAGTTCTAAGAGGAAAATTGTTTCTTTAGTGCTACTGTGACCTGAAGAACAAGCGACCGCTCCCAGGGAAGCAAAATAATGATGGGTTAGCAGGCACTGTAAGCCGCTCAGCAGCAGTGGGCACTGCCCTTCCATCAGCCTCCTGTCCACGCCCATCCACAGTGGAGGCTGTCATCAGCTCAGGGACACTCCTCCCCTGACAAAGGCCAGTGAGGCGTGGGAACACAGTCTCTGCCCGGATAGCCTAACTTAGGAATTCGATCCAGGTTGGAATCCCAGCTTTTCCCCAGTGAACTCTGAGACGCTGGCAAAGAATCCTCTCAGACACAGCTGCCTCCACCTTAAAATGGAGTTAATCGTGGTGCCTACTCCCCTAGGTGATGATTTCCAAAGTGAGAGAGTCAAGGACAGCTGCTATTCGCTGTGCCCAGCACTGACTGTACGTCACGTCATTTCACCCTCTCAGCCGCACAGGAGGTAGGTGACCAGGGAGCATGCTTGCAGCTGGAAGTAACAAACGCCTGAGAGAGGAGCAGGCTAAACGCAAAGCAAGCAGAATGAAAGGAGTAATGAAGATGAGAGCAGAAATAAATGAAATATAGAGAGAAAACCAATAGAGACAATCACCAAAACTACAAGTTGGTTCTTTGAAAAGAGATCAGCAAAACTGACAAAGCTTTAGTGAGATGGACCACGAATAAAAGAGAGATGACTCAAAGTACAAAAATCAGAAGGGAAAGGGGAGACATTGCTGGACCAACCTTGCAGAAACAAATATGCCGCTCAAAGAAGAAGCAAAAACATCATTTCACATAGTTGCAGGTCCAGAGGCAGGGCCAGGCATGGGGGGGTGACGGCTTAGCAATGCCATCAGGGACCCAGTTCTCTCTGCTTCTCCACTTTGTTCACCAAACATTTCTATGTCCCCTGCCTTCCCAGGACATGGTAGGATTACACTACCCACGCCTCACCCGCTCTTGACTTGCTTTGGTGAATGAAACGTAAACAGAACGGCCTGGACCACTTCTGGGAGATGGGGTTGAGGCATGTTCTTTCCCCTGCTGTGATGATGTGCAAGCCAGTGCTGAAATGGAGCCTCCGTCTGCCTGGACGACTGCGGGACTACAGTAAGCAGGAACCCCTTCTGCTGTGGGCAGGTCACGTAGCATGAGTGAGAATGACGTGTGTGTTGCTTTAAGCCACTTAGGTTTCAGGATCATCAGCGCATATGGCTGATACACCATCTCCTGCACCAGCGCCACGCCGAGGTTGGTTTCCTTCATGATCACTAGAGAGCTATGCAATGGGGCCAAGGCGTCGTCATCATGGAGAGCAAAAGCTTTCCCTTTCACATCCATCAGGAGTGAGAGAACCTCCTCCCCAAGCATGAAAAATAAATCTCTTGCTATGGTCTGATTGGGTCAATGTAGGTTTCATGTCCAGCTCTGGATCAATAAAGGTTGCCAGGGGGATGTCCGTGTGGACTGGCTGGCACGATAGTCAGCTGAGGCCTCCACCCCAGTCTCCGGTACGTGGATTCATATTATTATTCACATGACTAAGCATGATTGATGATCATGACACGAGGCTCAGGTTATTAACTTGCTCAAGGTCAACAGCAAGCACGCAGCAGAGCTAGAATCGTGCTCTGCTGTCAGGTTCCAGAGCCCCCCGAGGGGAAGGAAGAACTTTACCTACTCATTCATTGCTTTATCCCCAGCAACTAGAAAACCAGACGTGTGTTGAATGAATGAATAAGCTATGCTCCGTCTACCCCATGGGGTGTTGAGAGGACTGAACGGGACTTTTGTGCTCTAGGGTCCACCGGATGCCTGGCTGGGCTTGGAACAGGCCTGTGGGGAGTCACGGCCACATGTCACTCAACCATCTCACGTGTCAATTCCTCCGCCATAAAATGGGAAGAGAAATCTGTTATTCCTCTTACCTACTTACAAGGCAGTTTTGAGGATCTGATGAAATAAAAAAATGAAAGTACATGAAAGTACTTTGGAGAACAGAGAAGCTAATAACAAAAATTATTATTATTATTTTATCTTCTATCCAATAACAATTCATCAACGTGATCATTTCTTGACCCACTACTAACTGTCCCCAGGAAGCTGACAGCAGGAATTAAAGTTTGGTGAAGATTTTTCTACTTGCCATTTCCCCAAACTCAGGATGGCATTTCCCATCCCGCCAGAGATGTCTGGAGCAAGTGACGGGAAAGGGTGAGTTTTAACCTTGCCAGAGAGGGGCGAGCCGGGGCACCTCGTGGGCGTTGACTGAGACTTGCTGGGTTTTTTTTTTCTTTCTTTGGCTGCTCATTCTATGAGTCTGTGAAATTCATGGCAGGTTCCCCAGTGAGTGCACATTAGGTAGCGGTGCAGGGCAGTTAACCCCCTGAGGCCACCCTAAACCAGCGGGAACCCGAGTCTAAATGCCCCCACGAACTCACTCTTAGGTCAGGTGTGCCTAAGGGCTGGGGCGTGAGGATAAGGCAAATCGTTGGCCACCAAGGGGGCAAGATGACTGTGAATGCTGGTCTTATACAGAGCAGAACGAGGTCAAGGAGGGTTCACCGATTTGGCGAATTTCTACAGTTGACCTGAGCTCCGGCTCTAGAGCATGTGGGAGGCTCCTCCCTGCATCCAATCTGCCCCTTCCCCTGCAGAAAAAGCAAATGGCTTTTGAAGGAATGGTACAAGGGACAAAGGCACACAATGGAAACTGGGTAGCCAGCCATTCTCCATCTGCAGCAGGAGCTGAGGACTTGGAGTGGGTCCCGTGGGTGCTGCCCCGAGTGGAGAGGAGGGATATCCAGGGGGAGAAGGGGTGGTGGCTGGCAGGAAGGAAGCAATGATCCTGGAAGCAGGAGGGATGTCCAAGTCCTTCCTCAGAGGCATCACCCCTTCTCTGCCTTCACATGTGCCTTAATCACACAGCGGGAACTAGTGGGGAGAGCACAGCCTTCTGAGCTCCTCCATCCCCACCGGGAAGAGTCTCTGATAGCCAGATGGCCTCTGTGGCCTTCAGGGAGGCTGACAGAACCCTGGGAACAAAGAGCTGAGACCTAGAAGGAGGAAAGACTTCCAAAAATGGGGAGAAAGACACCTAGAAATGCATGGACACACAAACATTTGGGGATAGGAAGGAGTGAGCTCTCCCAGAGGGTTCTAGAGGGAACTGGGAATATGGGAGAAGAGAGTGCAGGGGCACAGGTGCATTTGTGTTGAGGATAAAGGGTGACAGAGATGGGGAGAGGGTATTTTGAAGCTGCTTTGTGGGGCTTTTCAAAAACATGCCTGCTGGGCTTCCCTGGTGGCACAGTGGTTGAGAGTCCGCCTGCCGATGCAGGGGACACGGGTTCGTGCCCCGGTCCGGGAAGATCCCACATGCCGCGGAGCGGCTGGGCCCGTGAGCCATGGCCGCTGAGCCTGCGCGTCCGGAGCCTGTGCTCCGCAGCGGGAGAGGCCACGACAGTGAGAGGCCCGCATACCGCGATGAAGAGTGGCCCCCGCTCGCCACAACTAGAGAAAGCCCTCGTGCAGAAACGAAGACCCAACACAGCCATAAATTAAAAAAAAAAAAAAAAAAAAAAAAAAACCCAAAAAACAACATGCCTGCCGCTCCTCCCCTTCCATGAAACTCAGTGGATTTCTGCAAGACCATTGGCTTCAATTCTATTTTTCTATCCAAATGATGTTTCTTTGAATGGACTTTTCTCAACGACTGAGTCACCCAAGGTCCTGGCCACAGTGTGAAGACCAGCCCTGGACGGGGCCCCTTCTGCGAGCAAAGGTAAGCACTGTCCAGCCTGATGAAGAATGGTCCACACCTGCACTTAGCCGTCTTCTCTTTCTTTCAACGTGGTTATCTGTGACAGGTGATGTGAAATGACTGCTACCCAAATTATTGGCAGGATAATAACTTTGAGTAATTAACACACACACAATTTGGTAAAGTACTGTAGCATGAAGAGTCATCGGGAACTGCAGGTCTGGCTCGTAATAGCATCCTTGTTAGAAAACTAACCGCAGCCCCATGGGCTACTTTGTCATACTTGTAGAGAGAAAAATAAAGTGCTCAGTAAAGCAGCCCGATCTGCTGCTGGCTTTTAGTACTGAGTTATGCTTAACACCAGTTGGGGGAGGCTTGAAGCCTTAAAAAAAATAAAAGACTCGCCAATGAAACTGCCCATTTCTAATCCAAAGTGAGTTCTAAAAATGCCACCATATAGAAAACCAGCTGTGTGACGCTGGTGAATCGTATGACCATTCTGCGCCTTAGATCAGTGCCTTGCGCTTACTGGCTTCACATTACACGTTCTGATGAGTACAGAATCTTAAAACAGGATTTTGAGCCATATAAGCTCTAAGGGTCTCTCCTAACAACATTCTGGGACTTGTTTTCTCCATTTCTAAAATGTAAGTCTGTGCCAGTCGAGGACGCCCCATGCAGCCAGAAGGATGACCGTGGTGAATTCGTCCTCCCTGGCACCACGGGTTCTGAAAATTCGAGGCTGCCTTGCAGAGAAGGCAGGGGCTCTGGATGCCCCGTTTCCTCTCTGCTGGCACATTGCTGACCCCGAACTGCCGGGAGCTGGGCCTGGAATGATTCCCATATCACTGAACCTTCTCCCTGATTTATTTCATTAGGCTTGTCTCAGCAAGGGGGACCAAGGCACCCGGGACTGTACAGTTCCGTTCTTCAATCTTTGCATTTAATTCCCAGCACTCCTGCCTTTGGGGAGGCATTATCCAAGGGATGATCAAAGGAAGAAAGGCTGCAGCCACAGGCCCCATCTTCTGCCCACTTTGCCTTCAAGCTGCCAACAGAGCCTCCTTTGGAGGCCATCAAACCAGAGGAAGCAGCCGGCTCTTCACTCCAAGGCTAAAATATCAACAATATGGTCTTCCTTTCTATCGAAGAACCCTCATGTCACTAATGTTTCTGAAAAACTGAGAGATGAGTCTGATGTTGCTTTTCTGTTGTGATAGCTTTGCCCTCCAAAGTTTACTTTTCATGTGAAAACACTTCAGCAAGGCAGTGAAAGCCCACGACGCTGTCTGTGTTCCCTGCAGAGAAATCAAAAATAGGTAGCTTAAAAATAACCCTGCCTTTTCCAGGTAGCTCCTCACTCCATATTAAGTGCCCTTCTCTCCAACGCAAGTGTTCGTGATGCTAAATTAACTGTTACCAAGGACTTTAAAATAGTATAATGTATGCTAATTCAGAAATATTCCCGTTCCCAAAGTGATTATTTTTACCTCCCAAATTGCTGCACTTTTGCATGAGCAGCTGAGGAGTCAGGGCGCTGTGATCAAGCATCTTTCTGAGTGGCTTCTGGGTCCCTGGTCATTTCAAATGTGTGGTTTCCACGGAGGCACACAGCTTGTGTACAGTGTGCTCTGGATATGATCTGTCGTGATCATGGGGGGAGGAGGGTGCCCCCAGCACTGCCCGGCGCTGAGTGTCATCCCGCAAGGCAAGGGCAGCACAGGAAAAGCCATCTGCTCCTGCCCAGGCAGATGGGAATGGGAGGTCCACTCGTGGGAATGGAGGGTCTCAGGCTTGCTTGTTGGCCCCTCCTGGGGGTGCCCATTTCTCCCTGCTCACCCCCCAAAAAGACCATCATGGACTCTGATGGTGAGGACACAAGCGCAAAGCCCACTGCTACTTTGGGGGGGGGGCTTTTTGCTTTCACTGAGATGTGGCCATGGTGAGGATTCGTCTGATGGAGTAAAGTTTAGGAGACCCCGTGGCCATACCTTCCATTTCCCTCCAGTCCTTTGAGGGAGAGTCCCACCTGCTCCCTACCTGGGGGGACACTGCTCATCTCTCCCTTCTGTGGCATTTGGCTGTGACAACCATGGTTCCCCCATCCTCTTCCCCAGCGCCGATGCCTACCCTGCTTTGTCCCAATAATGGCCAAAGACTGAACTGTTCAGGAAAGAAGGGAAGGGGAAAGAAAAGAAGCTTTATTGTTTGAAGCGTGAAATCCCTGAGAAAGTCCTAATGGCAGCAATCACATGCCCCTGGAATCACCTGTGATGAGACGCAGGCCCACTGGTGAGCTACGGAGGGAACGCGGGAGTCCCCCAGGAAGCAAGATGGTGCGTCCGCTGGTGAGCTACGGAGGGAACGGGGGAGTCCCCCAGGAAGCAAGATGGTGCGTCCGCTGGTGAGCTACGGAGGGAACGGGGGAGTCCCCCAGGAAGCAAGATGGTGCGTCCACTGGTGAGCTACGGAGGGAACGGGGGAGTCCCCCAGGAAGCAAGATGGTGCTGCTGCCTCGTTCGTTTGTGACTCCACCACGAGGCTTATCAAAGCCAAAGAGGACGGGGGAGGGATAAATTAGGAGGTGGGGATTAACAGATACACACTACTATATATAAAATAGATAACCAGCAAGGACCTACTACATAGCACAGGGAACTCTGCTCAATATACTATAATAACCTATAATGGAAGAGAATGTTAAAAAAGAACATATATATTTATATGTCTGTATAACTGAATCACTTTGCTGTACACCTGAAACTCACACATTATAAATCAACTATCCTCCAATAGAAAACTTTTTAAAAAGTCAAGGATAAACGGACTCCATGCTCCACATCCTCCATCATGTTCCATCGTGTTCCATCCTGGTCTCTCATGTTCCATCATGCTCCATCCTGGTCTATCATAATCCATCCTGGTCCATCATGCTCCATCCTGGTCTATCCTGGTCCATCATGCTCCATCCTGGTCCATCATGTTCCATCCTGGTCTATCATGCTCCATCATGCTCCATCCTGGTCCATCATGCTCCATCCTGGTCCATCATGCTCCATCCTGGTCTACCATGGTCCATCATGTTCCACCATGCTCCATCATGTTCCACCATGCTCCAATACGGTTTCTGTGGCTTCATTTAGCAGAGAACATGACATGGAGTCTGTGTGGATCCTCCCACCCTCAACACGGGCCCTGGGGTACACAGGACAAAGCCCAGGGTGCTCACAATAGCTTGGGAGCATAGGAATCCCCCATCTGGATGCTGCCCAGTTCCTTGGCCTTCCTCAGCCTGCTCCTTCACACTGGACCCGCTCTGCTGGCTTTCTGGAAGTTGTTTCACAGTGTGGGGCTCCCCCTCATGTCTGGGAGGTAGCACACACTGCTTCTTCCCGTCCCTGACCCTCCTCCAAGTCTGCCCAATTCTGCTCATTCTCCAGACGTCCCCAAAAGTTTGTGTGAAAGGCCCCTCTGCTCTCCTCTGCCCTGCCCAGCGCTCACCACGTGTCCTTCAGCAAACCAAATCCTACTTGGCTGTTGGCTCATTCATTCCCTCACCAGATTCTGAGATCCATGAGGACAGGACTGGGTCTCTCTCCTTCCCCGTTGTGCAGTGTACCTGGCATGTAGCTGTAGACACACTCCAAAGATTTTATAAAATGGCACAACCAGTTAAGAGAAAGAATAAAGAACAGATGAAATCCAGCACTCACCAATAGTGAAAATAAACGTGAATTATAAGCAACAGCTGAACAGGTGGCAATAGGTGTACAAAACTAAAGGAGACCAGGGAGGCAAGGAAATGATGCTGTGAAGCTAGAAGAAGGAATGGGATTACTTCCCAGTGGTGGGAAAGGCACCACAATTGCTAGAGGATTGTAGGACAAATTTTGGAATCTTCAAATCTTACAAAGGTCGACAAGAGAAGAAAAGAGCAAGGGAGCACGGCTGCTGTGTGAGGCCATTTCCAGAGCCAATATTAGAGCAGGAGGCGCTGGTGCGACCGGCTGCCCAGGGAGAGGATGCAACTTGACTCGGAGGGGAGCCCAGGCCGAGACTGGGTGGATTGAGATGAAGGGCAGCCACACCCCTGCTGGGTCACGTGGGAGGGTCGCAGCCACAGCCTCACCATAGCTTAGCAGAGAAAATAATTCTGTTCTGAGTTTAAACAGGGAAATTCTTGGCCAGGCAAAGTAGCCTCTTACACATGAAACAGTAATGGAGGATGGAAGACAGCCAAAGGGGGAGAGAGGGAGACAGACAGACAGACAGACAGAGACAGGGAGATAAAGATAGAGAGAGAGGGAGACAGAGATAGGGAGACAGAGATAGAGACAGAGACAGACAGACAGACACAGAGAGAAACAAAGACAGAGAGAGGCAGACAGAGACATACACAGAGAGGTACAAAGAGAAAGACAGACACGAAAAACAGGGACAGAGAGAGATAGAGAAAGACAGAGAAGAAAGATACACAGAGACGGAGACAGAGAGAGTCAGAGAGACAGGATGCTCAGCCAGCCCCAGCGCCAGACCCATGGAGGAAACCATTTGGACATTGCAGCTCCAGGAAAACAAATACCAGCATGGGCAGTTCGTATTGTCAGCATGTGACCGAGGAAGAAACCCGTGCACGGCGGGGCCGAGTGGCTGTCTGGGGGCTCCGGATTCTGGACTTCTACCCGGTAGCTTTCCTCTGAAGCCTCTACCACTTCACTGAAGGAGGTTTGCTGCCCCTTGTCTTTTGCATGAATTATCTTGTTTTGAACCTCTTGTGACACTCTTGTATCGTGGTTCTCCACAGAAACAGAGCCAATAGGAGATATATATACACAAAGAGAGAGATGTATTTTAAGGAATTGGCTCACATGCTTGTGGGGTCTGGCACGTCCAAAAATTTGTAGGGAAGGATGGAAATGCAGGCGGGGTTGATGCTGCCCTCTTGAGGCAGAATTTCTTCTTCTCTGGGAATCCTCAGGTCTTGCTCTGAAGGACTTCGACTGATTAGACGAGGCCCACCCATGTTACAGAGGGTCACCTCCTCTACTTTAAGTCAGCTGATGGTCGATGTTCACCACACCTACCAGCAATACCTAGATTGACGTTTGATTTACCGGGCGCTAGAGCCTAGCTGAGTTGACCCATAAGACCAACTAACCATTGTAGGTCTTTTGTCCAGGTCTGACACAGTATTATCAACTCAGTTATAACAAATGAGTTGTTATTAAAACAACTCAGTATTATCAAAATGAACTCTGCTGTGCCCCCCGTCCCACACAGTTCTCTTTCGCCTCCCCTCGCAAGCTTGGGCCACTCACTGCATGCAGGTCTTCACAGGACCTGTGAAGGGTTATTGGCTCACTAGGTTTCCTGTTACCATCATCACCAACTAAACAGTAGAGTTTAAATAATTCAGAAAAGGCAGATTGGAAAAAAAAAAAAAGTAAAAGTCCCCAAATAGACTTTAACAAGTAAGTAAAATACTAAAAAGTAATTAGAACTAAAAAGCAAAAGCCCAAATCCATTACACCAACAAAGACTTTGGTGAACATAAAACATAAAGTCCAATGCCATAAAAAAAAAATCCAGAGCTGAAGATAACAAAATCGGCAAGATCTGTAAGGAATTGAAAGAGATCAAATCTTTATGTGAAAGACTAATCTTAACATTGATTAAAAAATAATTTTTTAAAATATAATACTAGGAAGCAATCTTCAAGCACCAAGGGTTGTTTTTCAATAAGAAAAAATTTTTACACTTATAAGACATAGTTTCTATACTATCTTCTTTTAATAAAGATTTGGGGAAAGCACATGTTAAACTGAATAGTTAAAGATGGATTTGTAATACACGAGGAAGTATTGTGAAAGACGAAAGAATAAAACCAAATTTAACTGAATGCGTGAGAGCTAAATTTGGCTTTGAGCTTCCTGGCCATCAAAGCAAAAATAGACAATAAGACCCTCACCATTCCTGTTTTAAAGCAAGTATTCTCAACGAGGCAATATCACCCGAAGGTGATGAAAATTGGTTCTTGGGGAACAAAACAATAATCTTACTTTGTCAATGTAAAAAGCAGAGATAGTCATAAAGTATGTAAATAGATGTATGGTATATCCCTACTGTTAAAACTTCTTGAGAGAATGATTAGAAAAAAAAATGTCTAAAAAGACCCCTGGGACGCAATTATGAAAAAAGGTTGAGAAACACTGTTTCTGAGTAAAAGGAATACATTAGTGCAGCTAGAGAGGTAAGCTGTCCTCTTGAACCTCCTTCTAGAAGGAATGTCTCCAGAAGACACTTGATGACACAGAGGTCAGTTTCCCCTTGACTATAGTTTTGTAGCCCATGTTGATTTAAAAGGTAAAAAAAAAAAAAAAATGTGTCTGCCTAGCTTGAGAAGTTCACTTTTTGTAAATATACTTTCATATTTATATTAGGAGATTTCTGTAACACCTGTAAAAAGTGTCCACTTTTCCCTTCCTAACTGTTGCGTTTGCCACGTACCTGGCAGCTCTGGAGGCCAGCGTGGAATTTCCGGCGGCTGGGGAGATGGGGACATGGTGTGGGGAGCAGGGGGTGGGGGGGACCCGGACGGAGTGTGCAGTCCAGAGATCATCCCGTGAGACTTCCTGGCGGATGTGGCGGTGCAGGGCGAGAACTAGAACCCAGATGCTGTTCTAGAATAAAAACAACCGTTGCCATAGGGCCAGGAACTATTTTTATAAATTTCGGCTAGAGCTTCCGCGAGAAGTGAAATACTGACTCTGCAAATATCACCCGCGGCCAGAGGCTGGCCCCTCCCAGGTGGGTGTGCCCCTGCAATCATTTTAGGATGGTGGATAATATCTGGTTTCTAACGTACTCAATGGAGCATGAATATTCATGTTGGTCAAAGAGTAAAAATTCAAGAAGAAAAACATTCCATATTCATGTGTGTCTAAAATTCCCTGCGGGGGGGGGGGGAACCTGGATATTTACAAGTTCGAATAAACTGGGGACCAGCCATGGAGCCAGCGAAGGATCCCCCAAGCCTCCTGGGGATTCCGCAGCAGCCTCCTTCGAGGCTGGTTAGAAGGGGCAGAGTCACACCCTTGTGTTTAACCAGGGACACATTTGGATGGAAAGCAGGACCCCAGCGCCTTCTTTGTTTCTTGCCGCCTAAGATTCAGAGAAAGCTGGGAAGTCTGATCCTCTCAAGTGCAATGACACACCCCAGTAAACAAAGCCCTCTCTCAGATTAGCAGCTGAAAAGGCTAAAAGGGGATGTAAGTAAAGTGCAGCCAGAGGGCCCCGGGGTTGGGCTGAGGGGAGAGAGCTCCAGCCTTCGCTGGGCTCAGGTCTGCTCTGTCTGTAAGGACGCGCAGAGACGCATGCAGAGGCGTGTGGGTGCTGTCTATCTGGCCTCCAAGTCAGAGATAATTAAACACAGATGATTAAGACCAGCGTTTGAGGACGATGTACATACAGATAAACAGGCATCACAAAGCTCTTTAAGAAAGCAAAATGGAAAACAGCGGCTTTTAGATTTTACATCAAGGGATAAAAACATAGTATGTCAGACACTGCGAGTCGTTTTAAATGACATTTTATTTTTCGTTGTCATGGATTAACTTTCGAGCCTACTAGAAGAATATCATGATTATAGTGAATAAAAAAATATAGATGGTAGAATAAAAATATTAGGTTAGACTAAGTTAGTTTTTTTTTTTAAATCATCCTCCACAATGATTTTTAGGACTTGAGCTTTGGGGAAAAAAACGAAGAAAACTTAATTTGGGTTTTTTTTACACTTCCCTCAGTTAAACGTTAAGAACACATATTGGGAACCATTTGCGGACATGTATTACAATAAACAGAAGGACCACAAAAATTAAAACAAGTTCTAAAGACCCTCATATATACAAACTTCTGTACAGAATGAGCACAAGAAGAATTCACCCAGTTAAAACCATCTCCTGTGGTCTACGTATTGTTTTTCGAAAAAGAGAGAAAATTGATCTGCCTATACTCATTGATTTTTCCACTTGATCCCAGTATTTTAAATGGTGTCTCCACTCCATAAATTAGTAACTGTTCAGTAGCGGAGAAATATCCTATTTTAAATTATACCAAAGGAAATCAGGGACTTCCCTGAAAAGGCTGACCTTAGTTGCCTGATGTAAGCTGAAGGGACACTCAACCAACAAAAAGTCACACCACCAGGTGCAGCCAGGAGGGTCTGAGAAAACATCCTGCAAGAGTCAGCCGGGGTTTGGCCTCGAGAGATGAGGGTTCC
Source organism: Aethalodelphis obliquidens (assembly GCF_003676395.1). Classification (NCBI taxonomy): domain Eukaryota; kingdom Metazoa; phylum Chordata; class Mammalia; order Artiodactyla; family Delphinidae; genus Aethalodelphis; species Aethalodelphis obliquidens. The sequence goes on along the minus strand of NW_020837955.1, from coordinate 40,843,915 downwards.
TAAGCTGTTATTACACAGTTCTGCAGTGAAGGCCTAAGCTCTCTTACTGCGCTCCACTCAGGTCAACCGGCCTCTCTGCTAATGTGTCATTTGGCACAAAAAGAAAGGACTTCTGGGCAAGACTTAGGCTCTCTCAAGACGGACACACTCAGAAGCCTCCGACTTTGATAAACATAAAAGCACGTCCCAGGCCCGTATCTACCTCGCTCCCCAGTGCTAAAGCCCTCTCACTCAGTGGCTGGAGACGAACTCCTGTTAAGGAAAAGCAATTGCACTAAACATCAGACATCACAGGCCCAATGAGGTAAACGCCAGACGTGGGAGAAGATGCGGAGGGAGAGGAAGGATACCAGCTGGCTCTCCGGCGGGTGCTGCGCGTTCACTGCACGATCCCGGAGTCCACTGAGGTCTGCTTGCGCGTCGTCTTGGGAGGCGGCGGCGGCGGGGTCTTGCTGGGCAGCGGAGGGGGGAGATGCTGGAAGACAGAAAACGGGGGAGACTCCAGGGGGGTCTGAGCCGGCAGGGGGGGCGCGGTGAGGGAAAGTCGACCTGCAGCCCTGGGCGGGAACTGCCCTCTCCTCGTGACTCGGGGCAGGCAGGTCGGCCACACTCAGGACCGCGTGGCTGTGGCCCGGGCCACTATTTCACACGTAGTACGTCACACGTCTGACCAGCCCCTGAGACGCGTAACCGCTGCTCTTTGGGTGGTGGTTTTAAATCCACGTGCTGTTGACCTAAGGGCCCCTGGAAATGGACCGGGTTCAGAAGTGGGCAGCTGAAATGGTTAAGGACAAGTGAATGTGGGCAAAGCAGGACCCAGGGCCAGCCAGGCAGCCTGTGGCCATGTCACAGCTGAGCCTCCCGGGGTGAGGACCACCCAGAGGCCCCTCCTCATGACCCCTGAAGATGCCCCGAAATAGTTCAGGGACAAAGTTCTTGGAGATGCTCTCCATGGGTGGGTGGCTGCGAGGCCTGCTTTGCTCTCAGAAACGGCAAGGCCACATGAGAGAGGGTCAGCAGGTGGGCCATGGTGGCATCTGCGGCCACCATCCAGGTGACCCGTTGACAAGGTAGTTTCTCATCCACAGTCGCTTCCCAAACTGTAAACAGAGGAGGATGAACAAGGCTAGGGGTGTGTTTAAATTCTTCATGAGGGGAGCACAGTTTATCAAGAAACGGGTGCAGTTGTGCTCTAATAAAAGTTTATTTACAAAGACAGGCGGTGGGCTGGACGTGGGTTATGGGCCACAGTTGGCCTTAGGTTCTCAAGAATGGATTTACGGGCTTCCCTGGTGGCGCAGTGGTTGGGAGTCCGCCTGCCGATGCAGGGGACACGGGTTCGTGCCCCGGTCCGGGAAGATCCCACATGCCGCGGAGCGGCTGGGCCCGTGAGCCATGGCCGCTGAGCCTGCGCGTCCGGAGCCTGTGCTCCGCAACGGGAGAGGCCACAACAGTGAGAGGCCCGCATACCGCAAAAAAAATGGATTTATAACCGTAACGGCAATAAGAGAAACGGAATGTACCTGTCAGGGTGTGAATGATGGAGGGCAGTTGGTGGCCTTGCTCTTGGTGGGCACGTGACACGCACAAGAGGTCAATGTGTGTTGACCACATGAATAAAGAAATGAGTGAGCAAATGAACGAATGAGTGAATGAATGAGCAGAGGAACAAATAAACAGACCAGGATAAGTGGGCACATGCCACAGGTAGAACACACCAGAAAAAGCTCACAAAGCACTGGCCTCTAGCTAAGGCTGGGAGTACACTGTTAACAGCATCCCAGGGGAGGTTCACATTTAGCTCAATGTGAGAAAAGAAGTTTCAAGGACAGAACAGTGACGAAGCTGTGTCTTAACTCATTGCCCAAATTTCCTCCTGATTCTGAGACACACAATACTAAAGTGATCTAGGGCTTAAGAGAGAGAAGAGAATCAATGTGGAAACACAGAACTGATGTAATGATATTTAGACACTGTAACCAGGCATGTAAAAGAACAGACTTGTAAATCTTTTTAAGTTGGTAAGAACGGTCAAAAGAAATACCGATTTCTGGCTCTGATGAGGCGTTTGCTTATTGACACATGGAAGTAAACAGTGCGGGCCGGTGTGAGCGGCGCGGGGCCAGGCCACAGTCGCAACTGCCCTCTGTGCCAAAGACGTGCATGGTGGGCTCATCACCACTGAGCGGCTTGAGAGCTCGGACTGCCGGTCGTAATAGGCATTTTGAAAGAAATGACAGCTTAAAGTGGCAACAACTAGAAAGAGAGTTGACTACAAGCCCGAGGCTGGTCAATGAGAGTGACAGGAGGACATGTATCAGCCCCCATGGAGGGCGAACCGATCGTTATCCCACAACAGCTCTTGGGGCCTGCAAGGGAGGCACCCCTGGAAACCCAGCTGCTTCCAGAGATGACACCCTAACCCACAGGCATGCCTCCTGAAGGGGTACTCACACTGCAGGTACGTCAAACAAGACACCGGCAGCAAGGCGACTTGGGTAATTAATCTCATGGAACTCACACCCCTTTATAAATGGAGCCGAAGCTTGTGCATGTCTGTCCTTCCTCCAACAGCAGTGGCAGCAGTAACTCAGAGGATGAGACCATCAAATGTTGCCCCTGAATTGATTTGTAACAAAAATGGACTTGCTTCACACTTCCAAGTTCAGAATTTTCAGTGTGGGGAGACCTGGGGGACATTCTTGCTTTTCCGATAAAATAAAGATATGAAAATCAAGATGGAATCGGTTAACTACGCTGTTAGGAAAACACCCCAACCAATCAACGATCTCTCTCAACTCCCTGCGTCTCTTTTTATTCTAACCTGTCGTGAAAATCGCGGGAAGGGTCAGACTTACATTTCCTTAGTTGCTACAAACTGTTCCAGCTTCCTAAAAAGCCATCATGGGGCACCGGGTCCCTTCTCCGGCCGGTCCCCCATCATGGAATCTCGAGGGACAGAGGGCTGACCCGAAAGGCACTGCAGTCTTGGAAGCACGAACCACCCCTTCAGCACCAAAGAGGAAGCCCCACCGCTTGTCTGGTTTTCTTGCCCAAGAGGAATAATCGAATAAATATACTGTCAATAAATCCCCTCTTTCTTCCGCTCCTCTCACAAGAAGATAATAAACTTGCAGAAAGCTCAGTGAAAAAGTCTCCATTAAAAAAAAAGAAAGAAAGAAGAAAGAATGCAGGATTTATATTGTTTTAGAAGGGAAAAAACACAGCTTGCTGTTATGAAAAGAATCATGGCCACATGACTACCTCATGTCTTCCATGTTCTTCTACAGGAGTTCTGTTGCCGTATAATTACGTTATAGAGGCTGACCAGCTGCATGTGTGATCGGGGATATTCTACTCCTCAGCCTGCATGGCTTTAATTTCATTAGGCTGTGAATAGCGTGGCTGGGGGAGGATGAACCTGGATGCGATCACCCGGCGCTGCTGGGTCATTTCACGTGGGCACGCGGACCTCTGCACGCAGCCGGGCCAGTGAACAAAGGAGAGGCCTGTGTGACAGCAGCCTTAAGAAGCAGGAGAGAATGCGGGGGGATCTCAAAAGAATGTTTCTAGAGCCGTGAGCCGGTAACAGAAGCATGGGTTTAGGTGTTTTTTTCAGGCTTTTAGCTGACGTTTGCATAAGTAGGCAGGCCCAGAGGCCAGAGCAGTGAGCACATCAGACACGATTAATGACGGTCTCCGAGGGGGGACTAGCCTGGGCACCAGTGTTGACGAGGGTTCGAGTTGGCAGACCATGCTTGCGGCAGCCAGCACCCCGAATCTAAACGGGGTGGGGTAGGTTTCAGGGCTAGAGGTGTGGCTAGGGATGGGTGGCCTCGGGGAACAGAGTTTGCCCAACCTTGCTTCTCCTTTGCAGATTCTCTGTGCAGCAAGTGCCTGTCCCCACCCGGGAGTGGCCGGTGCGAGGGCGGCTGCCTGGAGGAACTGCCGGGACCTGGGCTTCTCAAGGGCGAGGCTGGTGTCCAGGAGCACCGGCCCCCGACCAGGTGTGGCATTGGCCAGCTTCTTAAAAAGTCAGACAAACCTCTTCATACAAAAGCTACTTCTCAACACCACACTTTCCTAAGAAGTGCAGTGACCTCCAAGGTCACGAGAGAGGCCCTTCGATCCACTGGCTGGAGTTCTTCCCCCTTTGCCTTGTCCTGAGGGCCCCATGGGAAAGTGCGTCCCTGCAGCGAGGACACAGAATGACAGACCACACGCGCCGGCGTTCCAACCACTGTGACCTCTGCTCGGAATCACATCTCGGCTTGCCCAGAGTCAACACGCTAACACGAGGAAGGAGGGGTTTGTACCTGGTGCGGAGAAGGATGTGAGCCACCCACTCCCCGAGTCCTGACTTACCCTCTGCTGAGGAGTAGGGGGCGGGGGGCTCGGCAGGCCTGTCAGGTCCAGGTTCTCGGTCAAGGCCCCATAGTCTGCGCTGGTGCCTTTAAGAGGCAGAGGGGGCGGAACCTCAGCCGCGTCCAGTCCAGTCATGCCATTCAGCTCCAAACCTGGGAAACAGGGTGGATCAGAGTCAAACCCACATCCCCAGCAGGCGTGGACGCACACACAGCTGCTCTGTGCTCTCTCAGGAGTGGCAGGGAAGCGGGAACCCCTTCTCCTCCCAGAAATGCTTGTCAACAGGGCACAGAAGATAGCAGAGATGGGCAGAGGAGGCCAGGGGTGGCATTGCCTCCGAAGGGCATGCTCTAGAAAGAGAATACCAACTATCACGAGATGCCTAAAACCTGAGCTTAAAGGACAGACCAGACCACTGGAAAAACAGCCGTGTCGACCTGGGACCCTTATTTATTTTATTTACTGTTCATTTATGTACTTACTATTTATCTATCTATTTATTGATTTATTTCTGCATGCTGCACCTTGAGGCCTGCAGTATCCTAGTTCCCCGACCAGGGACCGAACCCGGACCCTCAGCAGTGAAAGCACAGAGTCCCAACCACTGGACCGCCAGGGAATTCCCAACCTGGGACCATTCTGATCCCTCCTAGGCCCCTCTGCCCTGGTGGCATCTACACAGCTTGGGGTCACAAGGACTGTCTACGCCTGCGGTTTTCAGAGCCCAGCCGGGACGCTGCACCAGGCGTCCTGCAGTTATGAGCCGGGGAGCTTCACTAAAGCCAAGTCTAATAACACAGCTCCCAAGCAGCCACCTGCCTTTCAAAACCCTCACACCAGGAAAAGCCAATTGTACGAAACGCAGTTATTAGCAGGAGCAGCCTCTGCGGCGGGTGCTTTAAGTAAGCGGAGGGGAGGTACCGTTTTTAGAGCGAAGCAAAAAGGAGCTGCTTTCAGACAGAGGAGTGATCATTAAGGCAATATACTTTCTCAGCCTTTGTTGAGACTCTTAGAAATAATGTGTCATTTATGTTAAAGAGAGAAAAACTGACATTTTTGCTGTTGGGTCTCTTTTAAACTTTTCCCCGATGATGCATCTGATGAAAAACTCTTCCCTAGGAAGAGCTGTGTCAATTTATGAGGAAGTCTCGCAGTTGAATCCAGGGGCAAGAAGGTGGTCTCTGATTGAATGACTGCCCTCGTGACTGGTTGTTTTTCTTACGGTATTTATTTAAAAGTTACCATTTTAACCATTTTTAAGTGTGCAAATCAGTGGCATCGACCACATTCACACTGTTGCACAACCGTCAGCACTATCAATTGTATCACCCCAAACACAAAGGCTCTACCCTGAAAGTGACAATTCCCCCTCCGCTCTCCCCCCGACCCCTGATAACCTCGAATCGACTTTCTGTCTGCATGAACTTGATTATTTCAGCTATTTCATGTAACTGGAATCGTATTTCTGTCCTGGCTTATGTCACTTAGCGTTCTCCAGTTCATGCATGTTGCAGCATGTACCAGAACTTACTTTGTAACGGCTGAATCATATTCTACCGCGTGGGGATTTCTCCGGATGTACATTTCAGTTTAACTATTCATCAACTGATGGACCCTTGGGCTGTTTCCACCCGTTGGCTGTTGTGAATGACGCAGCTATGAACATTCACGTGCAAGAATTTGCTTGAGTCCTTGTGTCCAATTCTCTGGGGTAAACGTCTAGGAGTGGGCTTGCTGGGGGTTATGGTGATTCTATGTTTAATTTCAAGGAACCCCTAAAGCATTCTCCACAGCAGCTGCAATGGTGCCTGTTTTTAGCTATTTATAAAAAAAAATTAAAATATTTTTGAAGAAGATCACTGGTTATAGTGCAAGGATGTGAAACTAGGACATACCAGGAGACCATCTCCCTTGCAGAGCCCAGAAACTCGTGGCTCTCTCAGGCTCATTACTGTGGCAGCCCTGACTCCTGACCAGATGGACCACCTCCAGATTCTGCTACTCCCCTTTCAGCAAGAAGACACCAGATGTTGAGGACAACTGTTCGCTGCCCTGCACAAGCCACTCCTCAGGCTGGTACTCCCCGTCCCCCCGCTTTTTTTTTTAAAGATTTTTTTGATGTGGACCATTTTTAAAGTCTTTATTGAATTTGTTTCAATATTGCTTCTCCTTTTTTTTCTTTTTTGCGGTACACGGGCCTCTCACTGTTGTGGCCTCTCCCGTTGCGGAGCACAGGCTCCGGACACACAGGCCCAGCGGCCATGGCTCACGGGCCCAGCCGCTCCGCAGCATGTGGGATCTTCCCGGACCGGGGCACGAACCCGTGTCCCCTGCATCGGCAGGCAGACTCTCAACCACTGCGCCACCAGGGAAGCCCTTGCTTCTTTTTTAAATGCGTTTTGGTTTTTTGGTCACGAGGCATGTGGGATCTTAGCTCCCCAACCAGGGATGGAACCCGCACCCCCTGAACTGGAAGGTGAAATCTTAACCACTGGACCACCAGGGAAGTCCCCCCCATCCTCTTTCTCCGGCCGCCCTCGTTCTGCTGCTGCCCTCACTCCCTGCCACTTTCTTCCTGCCAGGATGCTGCCTCTCTGGCCGGCCTGATTTGAGTGGTGAAAAGCCAGGTACCACTTGCAGTGGGTTCCACAGCATCTGTCCACAATTCACACCCACCCGGAACCTCAGAATATGACCTTCTTTGGAAATAGTGTCTTTACAGATGTATTAGTTAAGAATCTCGAGAGGAGATCATCCTGGATTTACGATGGGCCCTAAACCCAATCTCCAGTCTCCTGTACGAAGAGGGCAGAGCACAGAAACACGGAGAACAAGGCCTGGGAAGAGGGGAGGGATTGGAGTGATGCGTTGACAAGCCAAGGAACGCCAAGGACTGCCGGAATCCACCAGAAGCCGGAAGAGGCACGGGCAGATTCTCCCTGAGACTACACGGCGGCAAGGCTGTTGATACCTCGGTTTCAGACTTCGGGCCTCCAGACTGTGAGAAAGTAACTTTCTGATCCTTTAGGCCACCAAGTCTGTGGTGATATATCGAGCGGCCCTAGAAATCGGGCAAAACTGGAAAGTAAGTTCTACCCTTAGCCCCTCAGCACAGCCTGGCAGGGCTTCTTTCCTTCCCATTCCTCCTGGACGCAAAAAGGCTCACAACTCCCCCACCCCGCCCCCATGGGCTGCACTATCTGGTGACACGAAATGGAGGACATTCCACATGCGTCTCGAGTTACCCCCAGCACACAGGAGGTCTGGACATCTGAACGGGCCCCATGCTTTCCTCCCAGGGAGCGCAGGAGCCCAGGACTGGGCTTTGGCCTGATTTGCTTTGGTCCCAGGGGACATTCCCAGGAAGTCAGGTGCTTGTCAAAACTCTCACCATCTGCTGGACAGAGAGGGTGGGTCTAACTTTAGAGACTTCGATCAAGGGGGAGGTCACAGAGCAGCGTAAGGAATTCAAACGTGGACAGTGTCCCACTTACTGGACTGCAGGCTGAAGCTGAGCTTGGCTCTCGGTGTGACCGGAGGAGGCGTGTGCTGGGAGGACGGGGAGGACGGTGACACCGAGAAGCGCCTTTCACTGCCCATGATGTTGATCACCTGGCTCTTCGGTCTCTGGGGCCGCAGGGGACTTATCTACATCAGAGGGACGGAAAGAGCATAGTTAGGAGCCGTCATGGGCTGAGTTGTCTCACTGCAAAAATCCCTATGTTGAAGCCCTAATCCCTCAGCACCTGCGAATATGACCTTATCTGGAAATAGGGTCTCTGCAGATGGTCAAGTTAAGATGAGGTCGTTACAGCGGCTCCTAATCCAGTATGACCGGCGTCCTTATAAAAGGGGGAAATTTGGACCCTGACCCATGCACACAGGGACAGCGCCACGTGAACATGAAGGCAGAGATCAGGGTGATGCTTGCACAAGCCAAGTGAGGCCAAAGACTGCTGGTCGACCGCCAGACGCTGGGGAAGAGGCCAGGAACAGATGCCCCTCACAGCCTCAGAGGGAACCAGCCTGGCTGACACCTTGATCTTGGACGTCCAGCCTCCAGACCGTGAGACGATCAATCTCTGTCGTTTCAGCTGCCCAGCCTGTGGTACTTTGTTACGGCAGCCCTGGCAAACTGATACAGGCTTCACAATAATCTCCTTACCCACTCTGGGGCTGATGTCACATCACAGGTTTCCTGGACGTAAGTGTAATGTGGGCCAGTCAGTGGGGGTGAGAGCACACAAGGAGAGCTCCAAAGGGTCACGAGTGGACTCAACGACCAGCTCAGTGACCGGAACGCCTCAGGCACCTAATTTCTTGGTCTTTCTTGGCAGGTACGTGAAAACCTAGAAACTTGCCGAAGGATTTTTTTTATCCATCTCCTGGATCTTCTCTCATGCTACGCTATTACTGAGTAGGAATTCTTTCCACTTTTCATTGCATTTATCCTCCCCATCTCTGACTTTCGGATGCACTTGACTTTTCCCACCTAAGCCTTTTCCTGCAACTGTAACATCGGGGTGTTTTATTTATCTATTTCTTACAACCTGCTCTCAGATCATTAGGCCTGGGGGAACACAAGCGGTTCAAAATACTCCCAAGGTAGGAGTCATTAGCAAAGTTATTAACCCAGCTGAGAAGGAGGAATCAAGATTTCTGCTCTGGGACAGGCAGGGCGGGAGGGCAGGGCTCTGGGCCTGGTTCCGGGGGCTTCATTCCTGGGCCTGCTGGTGAGGGTCAGCTGCAGAGCCGGTGGGCGGCAGCATGTGCCTCTCAGCGGTCTGCAAAGGCAGGGCCTCCCCGGGGGCTACTGAGGCTGGAAGGAGGGGAGGAAGGCTTAAGCCCTTTGGTAAACGGGGGACTGAGGGGACACTGGCCAACAAGCCGACCTCCAGAACTATACTACGCCAATGAAGGAGATACCGGAGACCAGGTGTCATCCCTCATCTGCAGAAACCGATGAGTTCCCTGCAGCTCAACTGCTGCGGGAGGTCTGGGACAGCCTGCTGAGCTCGGGCTCCTCCTCGGGTGTGTGTGTATAGGGACTGGAGACGGGGATTCAGGGATTGCGTAGGTGCCCCTCCCATCCTTCCCACCCCATCCCATAAGTGCACATTCTGACAATTCGGGAAGCAGAGGACATTTTACTGGTGAGATGCAAACTGCACGTGGAGGCTGCCCTCCTGCTCCAGGCAGACTCTGAGAGGCTTAGCTAGAGGTCATGAAATTGTCGATGATGCAAATTCAGGCAGGAAGCCGAATCCAGCCCCGTGGAGGGAACAGAGAAAACCTCTGCAGAAGCATGAGGAGGCCAGGTGGACGCACAGAGCAGTGCAAGCCCAGCGCCGCCCCAGGGAATGGGGCTACTGCCGCCACTCAGTAACCCTGCCTCTCACGGACCCCACCAGCCCACCTGCTCTGTCCCGCAGCACCTGGCCGGTTACAGGCATACGGAGGCTTGAATAGGAAACTCCAGGTGCCTAACTGGACTCACAGACCTTGCCAGCAGCTGTAACCCGGAGGACAGACTGCTACCGGGGCTGGACAAGAATAGCCAATCTGCCTCTAGCGAGAAGTCAGGAGGCCCCTGGAGCTACAGCCGTGGTTATTCTGAGACTCCTCAGAGGCCGATAGCGGGGTCAAGGTTCTGTGCTCTGACCTTGGTGGGTTCTTGTGCATTGGCTGAGGGTACCCCAGGCCAGCCACGGGGGGCGGGGTGCACTTTGTGCCGGAACTCAGCCCATCTTCACTAGCATCCTCGCGGGAAAGCAGGGCCACGTGGGGAGGGACAGGCTTATACCGTGATGATGGCTGAGCCTGGCACGTCCTTTCCCTTCTCTGCACGCAACTTAATTCTGTCCAACTCTGCCACGTGGCTCAAATTCTCTGAGGCCCTCAGTTTTAACATCTTAAAGTGGAGCTTTAATGAAAATGTACGGAAGACTTGCACAGGCTCTGCACTTAGTAAATATTCAAAAAATGTTGCTGTTCGTTCCCCCACCCAGTGATGGTGTCTGGACTCTAGAAAGGGGGGTGCCAGCCAGTCCCAGCGGGGTCGCTGGTCTCCCAACTTTCCAGAAGAGCGGACAGAGCACAGGGGGCGGGGGCGGGCTCGTCAGAAACCTCTGGATCCCACTGCGCGAGGCTGCATCTGGGCATTTAGTGCTAAGCCTGTGGCCAGTCCCACCCCGGGCCCTGCACCCTGGGCCCCTGCACTCTGCAGTGAAGCACCGAAGCCCAGCTGCAGTCCGAGCTGTGTGCAAAGGCCTCGCGAGGGCGTCTGCCTTCATGAGGACCGTGTTGTGGCTCTGGGGTCTCCCTTCCACCTCTAAACACCCAAGCGGCACGTGGCTGCTGGTCTCCATGGCGTGCGGTCTGGATGGAACATAGCCTCTGGTATTCAAGATATAAACAAGCAGTGAAGTATGTCTTATTAAACAGTGGTCCCACCTGAGCAGGGTTGATAAGCAACCCTTCAGTAACGGCCGGGACAGGTCATGGACTCCCTGCCCAGGGCAGGCACATTCTTGGCCACCGTACAGGCAAACGTCCATCCATTTTGAGAGGGAGGCAGCCCTAAGCCTGACTTGAGCTTTGACGCTGATGGCCTCGGAGAGCCTCTTCTTTATTTTGTCTCCGGTCTACAAATAGCACATCCTGAATACAGCTCACCCCAGAAGCTGTCCGTGCCTAATTTTTGCCCCCAGACTCCAAACGCTGCTATGTGCTGCTGGGAGCAGAGGCAGCCCCCATCCCCCCAGGCCCAGCCCTGGGAGGAGAGCACGTGCTGCTTGGGTTTCACTGCCATCACACAACCCCAGACTCTGGAATGAACGAGATTCCCGGGGATCCATCTTTAATGTCAACTCACCAGCACGTGACACGTTAAGTCCCTGAAAATCCTTCTGAAAGACGGCCAAGGGATTTAGGCATGGAGCACACGAGGCTGGGAGGATAACACGGGCCTGTGTATAGCTGCCACAGCCCAGCGGGAAGGGGCTCTGGGACGCTAGTGGAGCAGATTATAACAGTTGGGCAGAAACGGTGGCTTAGTGATTTCTGGTCAGGAAGGGGCAAGGGAACAGCGTTAGCTGGCCCGGAGTACTGCTCTCTGACAACAACAGCAACCTGTTCATCTCCAGAGACGTCCGGATGTCTAATGGAAGCAAGTCCAACTTTGCTGCGGAGCCTACAACCATGTGGGGCCTGCTGATGGCTGGGGCCCCTGTGGGATGGAGGATGGAGCACGGGGGCAAAGACGAGCATCCTCCGGAGAGATGCAGCTCTCCTCTGTGCCTCTGGATGCCCTACAGCATCAGTTATACAAGGGGAGGGCTGAGAGAGAACCCCGATTTTCAAATGACTATTTCACAGCCAATGCAGTGAAATCCAATTGACAGCCCCCTCGGCTAAATGTGCCACATAGACAGGTCCCAGCAGCTACCGCGGAGCGAGGGAAAGCTCCCTGTGAAATTACCGTTTCTGAAAGGATCACAGCCTCAGATTGCTGCAGGGGAATGTCGGTGGGTTTAAATTCTTTATCAAATATCTCTTGATGTTTGCTGTTCCTTTTTTCCTTCTTCTTGTCCTTCTTCTCTTTATCTGGGTCGTCCTTGTCTAGCTTGTCCTGGGACCGGGAGTACATTTTCTTTGGCAGGAGGGGTTCCAGAGCAAACCTAAAGGAAACGGTTCTTTAAATCAATGACGTCTTACTAGGACAGCCACTGCTTTTCGCCCTGCAGCTCCATGTAAAGTCACTCAGAATGAATCAGGTGCTCCCTGGGAAATGCCCAATTTTACAAGGAAAGAAAGGATTTTAAAAGGAAGGTCAAGGGAGACTTAAGATACATATTGCTGACTGCAATGGTTATAGTTTTGAATCTCGATAAAAACAAATTGGAAAAAAAATAGAACACTTACAGGATGATGAGGGAAATGTAAAGTCTTACTGGATATGGGATGACTATATTCAGGGATTATTGTTGATTTACGACGGGAGGATGGTATTTGGGGTCTATTTCAAAAGGGAAGCCCTCACCTTTGACAGAGTCATACTGAAATATTCACGAATGCAATGAGGAGAAACAGGCAGATGCTAACGCAAAGAAACGTCCGTATCGGTACACAGGTGGCTTCCATTTGACAGCCCTTTGATGGCTCAGTGAGAAACAAGCCAATTCCAGCTTGCAAGGATGTGGAGACGCCCTCAGATTTTTAGCTGAGAACTGAGCTTGAGACAGAGATTCTGGGTCTCAGCTCTGCCACCTTCTGGTGAGTCTCCACAACCTCTAAGCACCATGGGCTGGATGTCCCCCTTCACAAAATGAAATGGAATGAAAATGGTATTTAAGAAGAGATATGATCTCTTAAAAGAAGCTAGAGTCATACAGTCATATAGGAGAAATAGCCTATATTGTGATTTCTGATAAATGTGTTTTTTAAACTGGTCTACCCATCATTCTCATATGGTTAAGAGAAGCAAAGGGGTCAGCTGAGAGGGTTCACGGAAGCTCCCTGCCCTTGAGCTGCCCAATGTCAGGCAGCCCCTGAGCCCTGTGGGAGGGCAAATCCCACCCCCGTAACGCGGGCTGTCAGGATAAGGGGCCAGGTCCCGAGCCTGCCCCTGGGAGCCCCCAGTTCTCACTGAGACCTTCCAAGCCTGACTTCCTGGGACACCTGGAGACTGAAGTGTCTTCTTCAAGGGGACACTGATTGTAAGAGAAGGAAATCTAGAAAGCCTGTCACATTGCCATCCTAGCTGTGGTTTCTTTCAAACTTTTTTGTGAACGGGACATTGAGAACAAAACCACTGCTCTGAATAAGACCATTCCAGCACCTTGGCTCCCCAACATGGGAGAGGTAACATGGAAGTCAACACATATTAGATGGGTCATTCACAAAACCACATTTCAAATCCACAGAAGACGCCGACTGCTGAGAGCAAGAATCACATCTGCTACGTTTTGTAAAAAAAAAAAAAGAAAAAACTGGATGGTCAGCAGGTATTGAATGTAGGCATTGATTATCAATAGCTGCTAACATCACTGCAAGGGAGAGAGACACGAATGTCCTTCTGAATGGAAGAACCAATTGAAGTCATCCTGTCTCCAACTCATGCCTGAACGTGCACAAGCCTCTAGATGTGACTACTAATCTGCAGGATATATGAAAGACAGAGAAACACAGTCAGTAACACTGTAGGGGATGCAGTAAGCAAAACCCAGAGGACACCAGAAGCAACCTGGAGTTTTCAACAGATAAATTACAAGGAAAAGAAATGAAAAGAAAAAAGCAGAAGGGGAAATCTATTGATCAAAAGAGAACTAAAGAGATACAGCAGCCCAGCTGCAAAGTGGGGCTCTTATCTGGATCAGTTTCAAACGAACTAAAAAGAAAAAAAGAAAAGCCATTTATGCCCCAATTGGAAATTAAAACCAATATCTGACGATAGTATGGAATTACTGTTCACTTTTTACACGTGCTAAAGGTAGTATGATTGTGTTTTTGGTAAATTCTTACCTTTTAGAAATTCACACTGAAATGTTTACGGATGAAATGATATGATGCCTGAGATCTGCTTCGGAATAATATGGAAGAGGGAGAGTGTGGGCTAGGAGTTGATCATTGTTGAGGCTGGCTCATGGCTGGTACAGGGCCTCATTATGCTATTTTGTCTCCTTCGTATATGTCTGAAATTTTTGCATAATAAAAACTTGAAAATGATTAATGAAATACACCAGTGTTGACTTTGATTATTACGGCATTTCTGGGCATCTGGACTTTTGCAGTTGGATACACAATAACTACTAAATCAACAGCCATTAGGTGTTAAATATTGTATCTCTTCTACTATAAACAAAAATTTAAAAATCTTCAGGATTTTATTCTAGGTTTGGCAGAACTTGGGATAATTCATGTAGGGAAACAAAGGATTAGTGGGCATCTTAAAGCTCCGGGGAGAACCTGTGCTGTGAAATCCAGACGCATACACAAGGAACCAAGAGAAAGGCTGAGCTTTAAATTTTTCACATTATGAGAACCAACTGCCGACAGGACGAACTTTATTCTGCACGTAACTGATGCCATTTGAGACCAAAGCCTCATTTTCTCCACATCCCTTAGGTGGTGAAGGGTGGCAACCCCGAGAATGAACAAAAATCTGGACTCTAATAAAGATGCCTTCTAGTTCAAGGTTAAACAAATACGGCTCCAGGGCTGGAGACAACGATTCCCACTCATGTATTCACACGTGCAGGACAGTACTCCTCCATCTAAAACCTCTAGATCACTTTCTGCCCTCACCCCTACGTTCCTGGAAATATAAAAACCTTTTCATAACTAGCCTGGGGATTTACCTGCGGAGAAGCTGAATTAAGTTTCTTTAGCGATCTTGCGCTCAGCGACAAGCACACTTGATCTAAATACCGCTAAATTGAGGTTTTCCATGTGGACTTGGCCTTAGAAGTAACAGACACTGATAAAAATTACTGTTAGGAAAAAAACGTGGGAGCAGTTTGCCATCCTTCATTGGGTACATTGGTCGTCGGCAACAAAGGGCACTTGGGTTGGAGCTGTCCCTTGGGGCGCTCTGGAAGTCTGTGTCTGCGTGTCACAGGGGTCAGGAGCCTGTGGGTTTGATAGGATGGGATGATGGATTGTAAGCCAAATGGGCTTGGACAAACACACAACTGTGCAAACTCGACAGCAAACCAATTAGCAGTTCTTCTCTACTGTTTAAATTGCATGTGACATTTTTTCTTTCTGTATCATCAGAACAAACTTTTCATATATGCTAGTCACAAAACACACAAAAATGTCAATAACGAGGTTCTCTTTGCAGGAGACACAGTGGGAGCTCAAGGAAATGTTCCCCCGTCCGTTCCGTTCTTGATCCCTTCTTAGTTGCTTTGTGCCATCTGGTGCTCAAGGGCAAAACTGGGTCTCCAAAGAGATCTTGTAGAAAGAAGGTGGCCCTGCCAGCAACCAAGGAAGCCTGCCTGTGCGCGACAGTCCTGCCCTAGCGTGACACCTCGGAAGTGAGCAAGAGATGGAAAGTACAAGCACGCGGCTGGCAAGGAACGCATCACACCGCTTCCGGGACTTGCTGAAAAGCACTGAACACTCACCTGGAGGTTCTACAATTTGATGGCAACCTCATCCAAAGCGGTACCCAAGCGAGAAATTTTTCCTCAAAGATTCACAAGACTCTACAGTCTCAGCGGCACCATGATTGTAAAAGTCTTGGATGGTCTCCATCTCAAAGAGGATTTTGATTTTTAAAAATCCTCTCAGGTGATGAAACAAACCCAGGGCCCCGGGTGGCTCCTTGAACCCCCTCCCAAACCTCCCCGGCTGCGGAGCCAGACTCACCCGTCAGAGCCCGGCCTGGAAGGGGTGCTGTCTGATGACAGGGACGAGACAGAGGCCACAGACAGAGGCCGGGACGAGGAAGGCATTGTGAAGGATCGGACCATGGACCGGGGACGGCTGCCTCTTCTGTCGTCCAGACTTGAGGGCTGGGTTGGGCAGAGGGGAGAGAAACAGACAGAGAGAGACTCGTTGGATGCTGTGGCAAAAGGCGCCCAGCCTGGCACGGGCAGACACCTCGGACCAGGTGGTCTTAGCAGCCCGGAATCTAGGTCAAAACTGTCCACGCTTTCATGAACAATGCATGTGCTTGTTCAAAGTTGAAGACAAAAACGATGATTATTTGGAGGCTTTTTGAAATCTGATTTGATATCGTGAAAAATACCAGGAGGAACTTTGTTTTTTAAAAAAATTAAAAAGCAGTTTTCTCTACCAAGACCACAAGGCATCAACTTGTTCCAGAGTCACGGTACAATGTACTGATCAGAAAATTTATCTTGTAGAAAAATATCTAGAATGTGGAAGAATTTTACAAGATCTTTAGATGAACTTTGTTTCTCTGCGTGGTGACAAACCAAGAAGATCACTAAAGTATATGGATGCATAATGATGGAACTTCTCTAGACTAAAATAAGATGCACCTGCTGCTTAATTAAAGGTGGATTTCCTCCCCTGCCAGCGACTGGATTAGATGGCTCCATGGCTGGCGTTGCTAAAACTCCTTCTCACCAGAAAGTGGACTAGCAATGCATTCTAGAGAAGAACGGTCTCTGGACAGAGTTTTCCATCGTCTCTTTGTCATGTCATACTATTGTACATTAACAAGATAAGTGTCACTGAAATACAGCACATGTCAACACCTAATTAGTTACAAAATGCTAGTGTATCTGCACCCCGAGCCAGATGTTGGTACATCTGGGATGGAGCTGCAGCAGAAGCTCCTTTCTTTAACCTGAGGATGTGGAAACCAAATTTCTGCAGGGCATTCCCTCTCTGTGTGGCTTCAACCTCCCTAAAGCCCATCCCCACTCCACCAAAGCTGGTGTTTCATTCAGCCCCATCACCTACAGAAGACCTGCCCGGGACTACGGGTGATTACAGATTGTACAACACCATTGAAAAGATGGTCTGTTTCTTAAATATTTGTTTTGCCCATGAAATACTATTTGATCTGTACACTATCTCTTCAATAGTAAAAGGTTCAACAGACTTGTGGTTGCCAAGGGGAAAAGGAGGGATGGACTGTGAGTCTGTGATTAGCAGATGCAATCTGTTACATACGGAATGGATAAACAACACGGTCCTACTGTATAGCACAGGGAACTATATTCAATATCCTGTGATAAACTATAATGGAAAAGAATATGAAAAAAAATGTATTTATATATATATATGGATGACTGAATCATCTCGCTGTACAGCAGAAATTAAGACAACGTTGTAAATCAACTATACTTCAATAAAATAAAATTTTAAAAAATAGTAAAAGGTTCAAAATTGCTGAAGAACAGTGTAAAGCAGAAGCTGGTAACTGTTTTCTGCAAAGGGTCAGATAATAAGTATTTTAGGCTTGTGGGCCATAAGGTCTCTGTCCCAAGCATGAAAAGAGTCATAAACAGTACAGAAATAAGTGAGCACAGCTGTGTTCCAATAAAACTTTATTTACAAGAACAGGTGTCAGGCCATAGTTTACTGATCACTGGCTCAATATGCAGCTGAAATCTGCCAGCGCAGAGGGTCTGGTCGGTCTTGGGTTTAGCACCAATGATGGTGCCATGGCCCATCTCCAGGGAGACAGCCATTGTCATTAATTGGCTTTTATAAGGAAAACTTAAAAGGAAGTGGTGACTTGCAGACAAACCCAAATTGTAAAAATGTTTCTAGAAACTCAGTCTACAATATCCTCTTCTCAGCCATTTCTGTGACAAAGTGAGAGAGTGGCATGGACATATATACACTACCAAATGTAAAACAGATAGCTAGTGGGAAGCAGCCGCATAGCACAGGGAGATCAGCTCGGTGCTTTGTGACCACCTAGAGGGCTGGGATAGGGAGGGTGGGAGCGGGGGAGATGCAAGAGGGAAGAGATATGGGGATATAGGGATACATATAGCTGATTCACTTTGTTATAAAGCAGAAACTAATACACCATTGTAAAGCAATTATACTCCAATAAAGATGTTAAAAAAAGGTTATATGCCATTTATAGTTATTATAAAATACTGGCTATATTGCCTGTGTTGTACAATATATCTTTGTAGCTTATTTTATACCTAACAGTTTGTACTTCGTAATCCCCTACCCCTATAGTGTCCCTCCCCTCTCCCTCTCCCCACTGGTAACCACTAGTTTGTTCTCTGTATCTGTAAGTCTGCTTCTTCTCTGTTATATTCATTAGTTTGTTGTATTTTTTAGATTTCACATATACGTGATGTCATACAGTGTTTATCTTTCTCTGACTTATTTCACTGAGCATAATGCCCTCCAAGTCCATCCATTTTGCTGGAAATTGGTAACACTTTATTCTTTTTTTATGTCTGAGTGGTATTCATATATACATATATATCATATCTTCTTAGATTGCTTCCACATCTTGGCAAGTGTAAATAATGCTGCTATGAACACTGGGGTATATGTATCTTTTTGAATTACTGTTTTTGGTTTTGCCAGATATATATTCATGAGTGGGATTGCTGGGTCATAGGGTAGTTCTACTTTTAGTTTTTTGAGAAACCTCCATACTGTTTTCCACACTGGCTGCACCGATTTACATTCCCATGAACAGTGCACAAGGCTTCCCTTTTCTCCACACCCTCACCAACATTTGTCACTTGTTTTCGTTGTGATGGCAGCCGTTCTGACAGGTGTGAGGTGATATCTCACTGTGGTTTTGATTTGCATTTCCCTGGTGATTAGCGATGTTGAGCATCTTTTTATGTGCCTCTAGGTCATCTGCATGTCCTCTTTGAAAAAATGTCTACTGAGGTCTTCTGGCCATTTTTTTAACCGCGTGGTTTGTTTTTATGATGTGGAGTCACATAGGCTGTTTATATATGTTGGATATTAACCCCTTGGCAGTCCTATCATTTGCAGATACTTTCTCCCATTCAGTAGTTTCCCTTTCTTCAACACGTTCAGACGACAGTCCAAAGCCTCCTACCCAGCCTTGCGGCTGAGCCCTGGGAGCCTGTTCTGGGTCCTTCCATTCCTGACCCTCCCAAGGAAGAGTCCTGCCTGCTACTCTAGGTGCATCCTGACCACCCCATCTGCTACCCCTGGTACCACCGTGCCCAGCTCGGCTACCGCTCCTCTCTCTGGCATCTCTGTGGGACTCTGACCCTCTTGATGCTCTGAGTGAGATGTGTTCACGGCCGCTGCCTTTCGAAACCCAGGCTCTCCCCTGCCAGTTCTTCCACAGCAGCAGCTTCTGAGGACGGCTCAGAGGTGGGGATCAGCGTTCTGGAAGCTGGGGACTGTCTTTCTGAGCACCCACCTGCTCAAACCACCTCCTGCCCCGTGAGGGGCTGCCTTCCCACTTCTCCCCGGCAACCTCCTCAGCTTGACTTCAACCCCGTCCTCTCTGGATCCAGGTGACGGGCAGAGAAGACAGCCGTCAACCTCGTGCTCGGCTGATTCTTCTGGCTCGGCAGATGCTGCCTCCGTTGTCCATCATCTTCTGGGTACGTGGAGACGCAGCCTTCCAGGAAATGCAGCTCTGCTTACGGTGGAGAAGAAACACGACCCATCTGATATCTGGGTGCCATGAGCCCCCATTCCTAAGAGCGCCCAGCATGACAGTTTCCATTTCTCTGATGAAATGATCTTCATGGCAGCCAGCGCTGAGGGAGGGGGTGCACAGGAGGCAGCCGGCCAGGGACCAAGAGGTGCAAGTGGCCACAGGATGACCTCATCCAGCTCGTGGGAAGGCCCAGGAAGCAGCCGTGAGCGTCCAACCCCCAACCACGGAGGGCTGGCGATTTGCCCTGAGAGGCAGCCTTGAGTCTTGGTCGGGATGCACAAGCACGGATTGGGAAGTACAGAGGAAGGGGGACGGCAGGAGCCGGCTCTCGCAGACGAGGGACAGAAGCCAGTCTGGGTCCCACATCAGCAGGGCAGCCACTGGGTGTGGCCCTGGGTCCTCCCGGGCCATTCACCTCCCAATTCCTTCTTGACCAAGCAGAGCCTCTAGAAATGGAGGATCCAGGGCTTTTGTTTTTTCATCTGAAGCAGCTGGTCTCTCCCAGCCCTGATGGGGTAGCTCCAGCGCTAGGACACTTGGAGAGAGGGGACGTCTCTCTCCCTGCAGCGGGGCGGGCAGTGGCGGGGGTGGGGGGTTAGAGTTAGGCGGGAATGTTGGCTCTGGCATGGACTAGGTGACCAGGCATAAAACACGGAACTGCTCTGGGCCTCAGCTTCCTCCTGACCATGCAGGGAATAATCATGCCACCTTGAGAGGCCGGCGAGGATGAGCTGAAATGACGCAGGTGACGCGCGTAGGGCAGGCCACGCTCTGAACCGCAGCCTCCGTTACCCTTGCCGTTGTTACCACGGCCTGAAGCACAGACTCACTCCAGCCCTCTCCCCAGGAGCTGGGGACCAGTGCTGAACGTGGCTGGTGCCCGTGGCCTCTTCTCTGGGGACCCCGGGTCTGCACTCCTCACTATCTA
Source organism: Aethalodelphis obliquidens (assembly GCF_003676395.1). Taxonomy (NCBI): domain Eukaryota; kingdom Metazoa; phylum Chordata; class Mammalia; order Artiodactyla; family Delphinidae; genus Aethalodelphis; species Aethalodelphis obliquidens. The sequence goes on along the minus strand of NW_020837955.1, from coordinate 40,823,513 downwards.
AGTATACGGAGGAGGCTAGGCTCCTGTGCTTTCATCCGGGGAGCGGTGGCACCTTAGAGCCCAGGACTGTCTGAATGAAGGCCAAAGCTGAGCGGGCCGGGGGTGTCCCATGGAGCCGCCGGTGGATTAGGAGTCAGAGGGTGTCCAAGTCTTCCCTTTCTATGGCTTAGGCTGACCCAGAAAAATTGACAAAATGGTTTATGTCCTTTCTATGGGTTTTTATTTTATTTTTTAAAATTTTGTTTATTTTTTGGCTGCATTGGGTCTTCGTTGCCGTGCGCGGGCTTTCTCTAGTTGTGGCGAGCGGGGGCTGCTCTTCGTTGCGGTGCATGGGCTTCTCACTGCGGTGGCTTCTCTTGTCGCGGAGCACGGGCTCTAGGCGTCCAGGCTTCAGTAGTTGTGGCACGCGGACTCAGCAGTTGTGGTTCGCGGGCTCTGGAGCGCAGGCTCAGTAACTGTGGTGACGGGCTTAGTTGCTCCGTGGCATGTGGGATCTTCCTGGACCAGGGCTCAAACCCGTGTCCCCCACGTGGGCAGGCGGATTCCCAACCACTGCGCCACCAGGGAAGCCCTGGGGATTTTACTTTTAAATCCATCTTTTTTAAAACAGGATGATACTGTATTGCTTTTGAAAGTATTCTGAGGAGCTTGAAAGTTCTCCAAGTAGGTAAGACGGGAAAGCCTCATTCCAGACGGCATTTTATCACCACATTTTTCAGAGGATGACAGGGTATCTGCCTGACCTTTTGTCTGCTCAAGGGAGGCTGGCCGCAGAGCCTGCCTTTGGGGTCCCAGGATGGAGGTGGACTCAGGGAAGCAGCTCCAGGGGACAAAGCATCCACGGGTGGAAAATGCATCCTTAATTCTGTCCCCAACTTCATTCCCAATAAGCCTGGTCAACCCCTGGCTGGGGGGTGGTGGTGGAGATGCCTTGGCTGCCCCTGCCTCGGGGTGGGACCTCGGTGGAGAAGATGCCGTTTCAGACTGCGGTGCAAATGGCTCATCACCGGCTGAGGACGTCCCACTGCCTACACAACCGCCCTGCCCTTCTTCCCTCCTCCCCCGTGTGCAAGCACAGCCGGCAGAGAACTCATGAATCACAGCAGAGAAAGGGATATGAAGGACGTCTGGCGAGCCAGACAGATTTCTGTCCTCCTGAAATATACATGAAATGATTGATCAAAGAGGAAGCTTTTCACTTAGTGAGAAAACCTGGCGATTTCACAAGTGTTTATTTCTCAGAAAGAATTAAAAGTGGCATCAGACTTTGAAAGAGGTGCACCGTGATGTACTTTGAAACTCTTCTGGCCACTTGACGCTGATTGTAATGAGACGCAGCTCGAGGATTCTGACTTGTAACAAGGCTCCTCCAGCGTGGTCCTGATTTCTAAGCCTGCTCACCTGTAGCAGCTCCTGCTGGGCTGACGGTCCCAGATTCCTGCCTGCGGAGTCTTCAGACCATAGCCCGGCGGTTGTGTTACTCTTGGCTTGGTCAGGCTCATGCTCTGCTGTGGTCAAGGCCAAAGGCACCTCATTTGATGAGCACCAGGGTCCTGGGCTTGGAGGCTCTGAGGCCCAGGCATGGCCGGCAGGGCTGGGGAGGGTGGGAGAGCATAGAGCATAACCCCTCTCAGGGGTGGTCTGGCTCTCCTACATGTCTCCAACCACAAAGGCAAGAGAAGAAGAGCTCTGCCACTTACTCGTGTAAGCTCGGGCTAGTGAACCTTCCCATGTTCCTGTTGCCCCATGTATAAAATGGGGATGTGCACAGTGTCTCCTTCCTCATGTTGCAGGAACCTAAGAAGTTCATAATTGTTAAAAACCTCAGAAAGGTCCCTGGCACGTGGTAAGCACTAAATTAGCGTTTGCTAAGTGAGATAAATGGGTGAACAAAAAGAAGCCAGCTCAACAGGGAACAGCAGAGAACTTTAGAGAACGGCAGAAAGATGGAGCTGGGTCAGAAAAGAAACCAAAATGGCGCACCTGGTTGGACACCTGATTCCTTAGGAGGTAGAGCGTCTTGTGTTAGGAGAGGTGGAGTAACTCCTGCAGCTGCCTTTCCTTTGCAGGATAACAGAAGACCTGCTCGCATACACCCCCTCCACGCCAGCAGGCATGGGATTCCAGCAGACCAGAAGAGGTCTTGCGGCCTCTTTTTGCGACACTGATGCTCACCCCCGGACAATGGAGAAAGGGGGCCTCAAGCCGTCTGCTAGGCCAGATGTTTCCTGAGTCCACAAGCCGTCAAGGCTAGGACTCACCAAGGCTCCCAGAGACCCTGAGTAAGGGTGGAAGTGATGCTCTGAACTGCGCCACAGGGGTGCTCTGATGGGAGGTGCCTGGCCCTGCCCCCGGAGCTGCTAAGGCATGGCTCATGAAGACTGCCTCAAGCCCACCGTAAGGCCTGTCAGGTATTTTGCATCCATAAAAATGCCTAGCCACTTTTTTATCATGCTCCTGATCTCAGCCCTGGCTAGGAGACCTTCCACCAACTCTCAGCAAAAGCCCAGGTCTGATCTCCCTGTGCTATGTGGCTGCTTCCCACTAGCTATCTATTTTACATTTGGTAGTGTATATATGTCCATACCACTCTCACTTCATCCCAGCTTAAAGTAATTATGCTCCAATAAGGATGTTAAAAAAAAAAAAAAAGCTCAGGTCTGTCCTTCACCCCGGAACATCCTGGCATTCCAGGCTCTGGGGGGCTGGTCACCTTCCCAGCTCCTCCTTACAATCTGTCTTCTGCCCAAGGCATGGCTGTGTCTGCGCCGGCCCCTGGCCTCTGCCATTCAAATCCCTGCCTTCAGCCTTTGTTAAGTGAGTCTTCCCTCCAGCCAGTGTCCCGCCCGCCTCCTGCAACCTACTCTTGGCCTAGATCAGTGACCCCTTCCTCCAACAGGTAACAGCTTCAGACCTCAGCAGTCCACTGCGCCCCTCAGTGACTCTGACCTTGGCCTGGGCACAGGCTCTACCTCGGCTTTGGGACATCGTGAGTGCTGTTTCCCTGTGTGTTATTTAACCCTTCGTGCGTGTCGTGTTCCTGGAGGTGTGGTCTCTGTGAACCAGCCTGAGTCGCCCGGATCTATGAGATCTTTCTGTCGCTCCACACACGATGGGGAGCTTGTGTTCACAGCCATAAGCGGGGTATCTGGTGATCAAGCAAATTCAGGAACGTTTACACCCTGACATTTCCAGTTGGCGAGAGGTGGTTCCCAGTGTGCTGGCACATGAAATGGTGAAGGGGCGGAGGTTCCTTATCTCACTTCCTTAGCAGGTGTCACGTACACAACTCAAGTACTCGGCCCTGTGAGCCCGTCACAGTCGGACAGTGTGACACAGAGACACGCTCCCTCCCCTCTGCCGCGCCAGCCACTTACCATGGTCCGGACCCCGTACTGCTTCTCCACTTTTTCCTTTAACTGTTTGAAACAGGCTTCCATTCTCTCATGAAACGGCCGTAGTGCTTCTGTGACCTTGTCTCCATGAATCCTGATCCCTTCGGCCAAAAATGGAATCTGAAAGACATACAGGTTGACGTTCCTCATTTCTTGCTTAGTGGTCCAGGGAGAGAAGTGCACACCAGGCAGGAAGTGGCAACGTGCAAAATGCATCTGCTTTGGCTTCCCAGTCAAACCGGCTGATTAAATTCACCATCAGGCAGGTTACTCCCCCAGACCAAAATGTGTACATGACAAGCATTTGTGTTTTAAGTCGGACACGTCGAGTGCGGGATGCAGCACACCGGCTGCTCCGTTACTTTGCCTGACTCCCATTTGACCATCAACCCCAGAACAGACTTCTCTGTGCTTTCCACTTGAACTTGGGAAGGGCTGCGTTTTGGATTTGTTTAGCTATGACTTGATCTGTTAGCAAAGGGCCAAGTCACGGTACAAAGATTTTTTTCGCTAAGAATATTGCCTCTACAGGCAAGTGAGAACCCTATTCCAAAATGTAAAAACCTAATAATACGTGATCTATAGTCCTGAAGGATGTTCTTATTTGGAAAGGAAAACCAAATTTATTCTTCCTTAAAACTAAAAAGAATCATGTCTCTGCCAACACTGCTGTCACAAATATCCGTGCCAAGACTTCACATCGGAGCGCGGAGATACAGCTGACCTTTAAAAGCGTCGTAGAGACATTTTTATTCCCCAGCCCCAGAGACCCTCCGGAGCCACAGCCGCTGGGGGTGGGTGTGAGAAAGCCTCCTTTCTTCCCCTGGCTTCTGCTTCCCCTGAGGCTCAGACTGGGAGGTAGATGCTCTTCAATGCAATCAAGCTAAGAGGCTTCCTCTTAATACTTTACAATTAAATCAAAATACTGATTAAAAACAGATTTTCTTAATATGACAGAACACCAATCTAAATGAGCAGATTTATTAGTAAGAAGGATAATAAGTGCACAATTGAATTTCATGTGAACAAATTCAAGAAATCTTATCAAGATGAATCAAGGCATAAAATGTATTTGGTTGCCATTTATAGCACGCAGCTGGTGCCTCTTGTGGTGCTCCAGGAAAGGACGGAATAAGTGAGCGCTCCCCTGTGTTTCCACCACCCAGCCTGCTCTCGAGCTGCCCTGGCGCAAAGTGTGTTTGGCTGACAGTTGGGCTTATACCCAAGGTACACGCCAGGCATCCCTTTCCAAACAGCTATCACCAACAGGACAGCATGCGGCTAAGGTTTCAAGCTAGATGGGACGTTTTACTATCCCACACGAATTACTCTTGCAGATGGCAGCCTTCAGGGGCTAGCTGCAGCTTGTTCAGGTTCAACAGAAGAAAATGCTCACAGAAATCCTTTTGCTTCCTGGGGGTCGGCAAAGGCAGGCTGCAGACAACTTTTGGTGGGATGGTAAATGTGTTGTGGCTCTCTGGGCGTGAAGACAACGTCGGGGTGCTGTCTCAAGGTTAAAGCACAGCCACTCTAGATCCTGAAAGCATCTTGTAAAACGGCCCTCTCTCAAATGTATAAAAGTGTGGTCCAATCATTTCTGCTTTTTTTTGTTGTTGTTGGTTTGATAAAACTCTTAATTGGCCAGATTCTTGACATCAAAGAAGCTACTTGCTGGACTAAAGTTAAGACCCTTTGGTTCAGGTCTTGGGACTGAATGAACGGTGATCTGGCAGGTGAAATTTATGGGGTATGAAATGTATCCCCTCAACAGGTCCCTGACATTGGTCAGATATAACCTTCTAAAAGACGGGTGGGACCTGGCCTTTGTTCTATGCCTGCTCGGGGCTGAACTTAAGCTAGGAATAAAAAGATGCTCTGTGCAAACACTCCAACATATGAGGTGCCTAGTACACAAACAGAAGCCATGGACTGAGGCCTGGAACGGTCTTTGGATTCCAACCAAGCTGAGCGTCAAAATCTCTCAGGCAGATTCCTGAATCCCACCCCCAGAGCCTTGATTTGGTCTAGAGTGGATACCAGGAGGCTGCACATCTAAAGAGTTTCCCAGAGCCCAGAGAGGGGGGAGGACTTCCCCAAAGTCACACCTCTAGTTGTTCAAAGACAGCATGCAGCCTGCTCTCAAAAGACACCCTTCTAAATGGCGGTGCTGTATTTGAAGTCTGCTCCTGTGTGTCTCTACATGGATTCATGGCCTGCCGGCGGCAAAGAACATTTGGAAGCACTGCTAAGTGTTCCAGGAGCGCCACCACTGGCGACATCGGTACGACTGTCATCGGCTGGGGATGATGAATGGGTTTGGTCTTTCATCTCTGTGCATTTCAAAAGAGAAATATGGGGCTTCCCTGGTGGCGCAGTGGTTGAGAATCCGCCTGCCAATGCAGGGGACACGGGTTCGAGCCCTGGTCCGGGAAGATCCCACATGCCGCGAAGCAACTGAGCCCGTGCGCCGCAACTACTGAGCCCCCGTGCCACAACTACCGGAGCCCGTGTTCTGCAATTACTGAAGCCCGTATGCCTAGAGCCCGTGCTCTGCAACAAGAGATGCCACCGCGATGAGAAGCCTGTGCACCGCAACTAAGAGTAGCCCCCGCTTGCCGCAACTAGAGAACGCCCATGTGCAGCAACAAAGACCCAACATAGCTAAAAATAATAAATAAAATAAATTAAAAAAAAGAGAAATATGCATGCACCACAGTGGTTTCATATGAGTCTATATGGATTCATCTTTGGACACACAGCAGGGATGCCCAACAAGACAGCTGCGTGTAAGGAAAGATGGAGCTGTGCCTTTGAGGAAGGGGCTGGCGCTCACTGCTGACCTGGTGTCAGCCGCCAACCTAGAAGAGGCCCCAGGCAACCTGCACCCGACCCCAGCTCCTGCCTGTGAGGGGGTCAGCACCCTCTGTTTCAGCAACGGCAACAGCAGAGCCAGGAGCTGCCTGGGACTTAATAACCAGCCTTCACAAATGATTTTAGGCATCAGTGATGGAAACCCTGCCAATGAACCCTTGGGATTCCCAGGAGGAAAACCTCACTGTGCCCTGATGGAGTTTTCAGGAAAAAAACCAAACCAAATAAATTAACACAAAACCAGAAAAAAGCATTCCGATAACCCCAAACTTCTTATTTTTAATGAGCGTATGACTCAATTACTGATATTAAAAGGTGAGTCTTCAAAACATTTGCAAATGAAAGCAAGATCACAGGTAACGTTTTGAATATGTATTTTCATCACTCTTTGACTTAATGAAGTGGCTAGAAACCAGATTTTTTTTTCCCGACTTTCCTGTGAGCTACTTTAAAATTCATCCTTTAATATACTTATTAGGGGTGATGACATAGTGCTGACATAAAGTTCTCTCTGGGGAACAAATTATTTTCCTCTGTAGGGCTTGAAACTCTTAAAATCCAATTTTCTGTAACAGCTTACAGTAAAAAAAAAAAAAAAAAAAAAAAATCAATAGAACTTTTGCAGACCAAACTAGTTTTTGTGTAGCAATGGTTTTATATAGCCTTCAGTGGAGTTTTGAATTCTGTACCCTTTGGTTTTTACAACATCTAAAATGGAATCATTCAGACCTTTAAATTCTCTCCCTCTTTTTTAGTAACAGAGGGAGACTGCCTACCTGAGGCTTACATCTTGTGCAAAGAAACCATCATGGCCTAAAAGTTCCCTTAAATTCAGCTCCCAGGGTGTCTCATCACAGAAGAATTCCAAGGCAAATTGATATCAAATGCCTACGGATTTGTGGCAAAGTCACACCCATTAGGATGGCGGCTATAAAACAAACAAACAAAAAGAAAACCAAAAAATAACAAATGTTGACAAGAATGAGGCAAAATTGGAACCATCGTGCATGACTATTGGTGGGAATGGAAAATAGTGCAGCTGCTGTGGAAAACAATACAGTGCTTCCTCAAAAAATGAAAAATAGACTTATATGATCCAACAATCCACTTCTGGGTATATACCCAAAAGAAGTGAAAGCAGGAAAGAGAACAGATATTTGTACACCCACGTCCATTATAACATCATTTACAATAGCAAAAGTGGACGCAACCCAAGTGTCCATCAGGGAATGAACAGATAAGTAAAAAGTGGTCTATGCAGACGATGGAATACTATTCAGCCTTAAAAAGGAACGAAATTCTGACACGTTACAACACAGATGAACCTTAAAAACATTACGCTACGTGGAATAAGCCTGTCACAAAAGGACAATGTATTATTCCACTTGTATGAGGTCCCTAGAATAATCAAATTCATAGAGACAGAAAGTAGGATGGTGGTTTCCAGGGGTGGGGAGGATGGAGAGTTACTGTTTATTGGGCACACAGTGGTTTTGCAAGATGAAAACTGGAGACAGATGGTGGGGATGTGGCTGCACAATGACGGGAACATACTTGATGCCGCTGGACTGTGCACGTAAAAATGACTAAGGTGGTAAACTTTATGTTACATAAATTGTATCACAGCAATATCCATATATATTTTATAGCTATAAAATAAATACTTGTAATTAGGCTTGAAACCAAAACTCAGCCCCACTCCACCCTAACAGGTCACACAGCCCATGAGCTGATGACGAAGCCAGGACGGTGAGGCTCCAAGGGAGGCTGGTGAGGCTCCAGGGAGGCCGGGAGCAAAGCGGCCACAGAGCACTGGTCACAGCCTGGGACCCCGGGCTAGGGTGGGATGCCGCCCAGGCACAGGGAGGCCCTGGCCTCTGCCTTCCTCAGCCCTCTTCCGCCAGCCTGGCAGGTGGGGTGTAGATAGGCAGCATCCTCCTTGCCTCCCATGTGAGAAAAGGAAGCTTAAAGCAAGCTGTCCAAAGTCCAGAGCAAGCAGGCAGAGCTCCCACGGGAACTGGGTCTGGACGTCCCCTCCACCTCCAGGCTCATGAAAGCTCCAGGAGCCCAGACACATGCAAAGGGAACTTCCAGTGGAGCCCAGGACACCCTCCAGGGCTGCCCAGCCTCTCCAGACCATGTCCCACTAAGGAAAGACTCAGACGGCCTCAGGAGCACAAGCAGAAAAGCCAAATGTGCAGAATTACAGCTGGGGAAACGGAAATGAGGACCCCTTCCCCCAACCCTGACCACCGGCACGGGGAACAGGACGGCGGGTGCTCGGCGGTTTCCCATCCCCACCTCTCACACCGATGGCGTCGGCTCGAGCGCCCTCCCAGGACAGGCTGGAGCCACGGTCTCTAGGGCATCACCGTTTCCCGACCTTGCCTGTGATGTTCCGTTCTGTCGATACCAGGCAAAGGTTTCCGAGCAGGCACTGCACTGACCGAGGGGAGGGAACAGACCAGGCTCATTTGCAAGACAGAACTTTCTAGGTGTTCAAAGGCATGACTACAGCCAGGGGTCGAGTTAATCACGGCAGTGGTGAATGGGTTTATCCGGGACAGACATGGTCACGGGTGCCCTGGCTGAGGTCCAGGGTCCTCCGTGGCGGCTGGCAGGTGTGCCAAGGTGGCCCTGGTGGATCTGGTCCCAGACTCCACTTTCCCCGCCTCGGGGCCTGCAGCTGCGGCTGGACATTTACCTGCCATGCAATCAGGTCCTTGAGCTTCTCTATCTTTTCGTGGGCCTCAGGGTGCTCCTGCAGGTACCGCTCTGTAAAGAAGGCCTGGTGGAGACAGGGAGAGACACTTAGTACACCAACACACGTTTTTGTACACCAGGCCTGGGGAGAGAGCTGTGTGTGAAACAGATGCACACCCCGGCTATCACCCAGGGTTGGATCCTACCCCAGCAAAACATCCAGTAAGGTCAGCACAACAAATGGACTTTGTTCACTCACTGTGGCGGCCCCGTCCATGGAGCCCAGCAAAGCCACAGCTGACCCGGGTCACTCACTTCGCTGGGAGGCAGCTCCCCAGCTGCTCTCGTGTCCCTGACCCCCATCCCGGGTCCGCCCTACAGCTGAAGGGAGCTGGAACAGAGCATCACCTCTCCAAAGTGTCCAGGGCAGTTTCGCCTCACAGCCCACTTTCAGGCAGAGCCCCTTCTGCTTCAGTTTCCATTTTGTCTAGACCAGGGGGCAGCAAACCTTTTCCGTGAAGGGCCTCAACTCTGTCACTGTTGTATCAGGAAAACAGCCACAGACACCAGGTAAGAGAATGGCCGTGGCCACGTCCCAGACGTGATTTACAAAATCCGGCGGCGGCTGTCGTGCAGCCCCTTGTCTAGGGCACATCCCACGATCTTCAGCTTCTGCCTGATCTCACTGAGGTATCTTCCAGGGAGACCAGCTGGCTGTCCCCACTGCACCAGACTCCCATCTATTTTAAATATTCTAAGCCTTTTGTCTTTCACTGAAACTGTATCTTTTGGCCTTTAATGATCCCAGGCCTCTGGACTGTCACGAGGGTCACTCTCTAGGGCTCCGTTAGCACAGCCCGCTGCGGGGTGAAGATGAGGGGACAATGCCCAGGCCGGCCGGGCCCGGGGTGGGGCTTTGACCATCGGGAGGCCGCAGAGGCTGCCTCTGGGCGGACCGGCCTGGGCTCGGTCACTGCGGAGCTCGCTCAGTGAGACCACGGTGGTTTCCGGGCTTGGAAACAGTCCGTCCCAGGACAGGGCTGGAAAGAGGAAGCTGGCGTGTCACTTGCCTTTTCGTAATTTGCAAAGCCTCCCATGACGGCGGGGTCCACGATGCCGTTCAGGAGCATGGAGAGGGGGCTGACGGGGAGGCTGGGGTCGTCCAGGTGCTGCTGCACCATGCTGTTTATCTTGTCGTTCGTCAGCTGCATGGTCTCAATGGCGTTCTCCAGGGGGCTGATCTCCACCTGTGGAAGGGGGAGGACGGAATGGCATCGGGCCAGCTGCCGCGGCCCCTGTCCTGCCAGGGCCTCTGCTGATGCCTCTGGCTCCTCGCCAGAGGACACACACTCCGAGTGGGGCAGGCTTCCTACTCTCCATGCACTGTTCTTCCCAGTGGCTTCTTGGGGCAAAGGTCCCTCATCACCCAGCCGAGAGAAGCCGGGCATTTTAGGATCTTTATGTGTTTCCATAGACCTGTCCCCACATGCAAACTCCAAAGGCACAACGCAAGGTCACCTAGTCCTGGGGAATGTGTGTGCACATGCACGTGTGTATGCGTGTGTGTGCGCGCGTGCGTGCGTATGCACACGTACGGTCATCCCAGGAAAACACAGCCCTGAGTGGCACTTGAGCACAGTCTACGTGTCTCACAGAGCAGCCTTTGAACTGTGGCCTTGTTCGTTGCTTGTCTTAAGGAATTTTGAGCAATCTCTCCCTGTCCCTGAGGCAGGAGGTCTCGGCGCTTTGTCCCTGGACTTGCTTGGTTAGGGAAGCAGGGGAGGGGCAGAGGGGTCCTGCCGTGGTCTCCGCAGGAGGCCACACACCCTCCTATAGGAAGGAAGAGCCCCCCCTGCCCGGTGGTCACCACTTCAGCTGGACCTCACGGGCCTCCCTTGCAAACCTGCCACTGGTCAGCAGGACCCTCAGAGCAGGAGGCAGGGCGAGCCAGCATGGGCCCACCTCGCCACCGCTCCTGCAGCTCTGCCCACACCCAGTGCCCTTCTTCCTCTGGGGGCCCCTGCAGGGCCTGGCGAGGCCCCGCCCCGCGATCCTCTCTGGCTCAGCCCGCAGGTGCCAGGAGGATGCGTCTGCGTTTAAAACAATAACACCACCTTCCCACCAGGCCTGGCTCTAACAGACCCTAGGCTAGGCCCCGGAGCCACGTCCAAGGGTGACCACAACACATGATAACCTGATCCTTCCCTTCCCCAAGGGAAGTGGGACGGGTCCCCACCTGTGCCGGGGACCCTAGGGTGTCTTTAGCAAATGGCAAAGCAGAGCAGCCTGTTTTCTCCTTCTACAGCCCCTGGGGATTGTCTGAGAGGTAGAGAGACGGGGGTTGGAGGTGCAGAGATGTTGAGAGAACGGAGAGACCCTAGAACGACACCCTCAGTCATCGCTGGCGAGCACCTGCCGGAGAGGTGACCTGATGGAGAGGAGGTAACACGCAAAGAGGTGGCCGACGCTGAGGGTGCCCCCTGGTTGCAAGTGCACCCCAAACAACACATACCCTAGGGCCTTTGTTTTCACCCCACACCTGGCTTTATCAGACCCTGGAATGCACCACCGCAGACACACAACTTCGCCAAATGGACTCTCCAGGGCAGAATTCCATTTTGACTGATGGCTAACTCCCTGTCGCTGATCCCGTTTGCCGCAAGAAAGAGCAGTGTCCTAGCTTCATCAAACCAAGAGGGTCAGCTGCTGGTCTGTTCCAGCGATGGCGGGGCCAGGAGTGCGGGCAGCAGGATTATTACAGTCCTGCCATCCTGGGATTATTCAGCCTCCAGCTTTCTTCGTTCATTAAAAAGGGCAAGCATAGCCCGTGGCAGAGCCACACCCTTACAGAAAATCAGGGCTCAGCCTTCGCCACCTCGAGCTGTTCAGCACCGTCCTCACGCATCGCATCCGGGCTGGCTCACGGAGTCCCCGATTACAAACGGCTTATGGGAAGAGGCTCATAGGAGGATAGGAGTGGTGCCTGTTTAGGGAAGGGTCTCCTGTCCTGTGGTCTCCCGCATGTACATCACCAGCTCCGAATGGTGCCAGTGAAGGCTTGCATTTCTGCCACCTGCCACGTCTCCTGAGCCTTCCAGAGGTCAGGGCCTGCCTGGGTGCTAGAGGGGGACAGAGTGGGGTCTCTGGGAACACAAGAAGTAGAGGCGCCCTCCGGGGGTGGGGAAGGGGGCCCAGAGCCCTAGGGCTTCAGAGTAGGAGGAGGGTGCGCTGGAGATGGGGATGGGATGCAGCTGACCACACGCATGCTCAGGGAGAGGTCAACTGAGCTTAGAGGTCAGGGAGAGGTCAGCCAGAGCTCAACTGGCGTGGACGAGGGTCAGGAGTGGAAACAAGGCTGGGAAGACAGGCGCCAGCCACGTCCTAGGGCAGAAGCAGGAGTTTCCAAGGGGACTCATGGTAAACTGAACAGTGGGTACCACCCCTCTGGTTAAGATCCTGCCAGGTGAAAACCAAAGGCATTGAGACACATGACAAAGCACACATATTCCAATCAGACCTTGTTATACGGGCAACTGTCACGCTGCTGCTGCTATACATTCAGTAAGAACCTTCTGCCCAACTCTGGTTCCTGTGACTGGAACTGTCCGATAGCTCATCACCGAGGCAAAGTCTAGCTAATGAGATGCGGGTCATTATTTCTTTAAAAAGGGTGGGTGAGGGGTATTCTCAAGCTATTTCTACTAGAAAAGGAGCAAGTACTATTAATCAAGTTGTTTGTCATGTAAATGGCAATAAAACCATCAGGAAGAAAGATCTTCAAAAGCGTATGTAAATTGGAATTTGTCAAACTTGTCATTTCGGTAACAGAAAGAACTGTCAAAACAGCACAGTGAAGACTAGATTTAAATATTTTGAAAAAAGAAATGAAATCTTAGCTCTGGTTTCTTTCTACGCTAGAGGAGGTTGTGATTACACGGCATTTCCACCGCAGTATTCGTGGACGGGGAGTGATTCTGGGTTAAGCCTGATGTGGGGTCTGAAGCATGCCTGCTGGCCACGGTGACCAGATGACAGGCCCGGGGAAGAGGCCGTGTCAGACCGTAGAAGAGGGGGTGATGGGCAGTTCCTCCTGTGGGGTGTGCTTACCATGAAAACAGATTTGACCTCAAACCACCTTAAAATGCCAGGCAATTTATACGCAGTTGTGTATATGGTCCTTTCGATCCACATATTCTGCAAAGGGAACACACACAGGACACTTGTTAGGAGAAGGATGTTGCAGGTAGATGACAGCTTCTGTCCTCGCGGGGATTTGCAAGGGTCTGGGAGGCAAGGTCACCAGCCGCCCAGGGAACACCTCACAGGCCACGCTCTGCTGAACTGCCAGACTGTTACACAGGACACCGTGGCCCCCTGTTCCCTGGCCAATGGTGCCCATTTCCCTGGCATTTGGCCAAGAAAATACAATAGAAGGGGAGAATTACATACATCCACACGAGGGAGGCTCCCTCTGAGCAAACAGACTTTTGGAAAGGCTCCAACAAGCTTTCCGTTAGCCTTACTTAGCGTTCAAAAGAAACCTGAAGATGCAAATCCATTGAGGAAGACTGGGCTTCATAAAAGTGACCTCTCAACATTCTAATAAAATCAGTCAGTATTTTAATGATGAATTTTTTTTCTTTTTTTGGCGTAACATATATATTTACATGAGAAAATGAAGATATGGAAATAGAAGGCAGAAAAATCACTCCGTACCTAAAGATGACAGCCTAACCTTTTACTATCTGGGGTTCAAGGCTTCCTACTAAGCATTAACAAGCGTGTATATGTGTATTTTCAATGAAAATGTATTCTTCCGAAAATGGTATAGTACATATTGCGGGAAGTTGTTTAAAGCCAGGAAATGTAACTCCACCCCTCTTTAATGGCTGCACAGAACTCCGCTGCAGGGGTGAACCGTAACCCCTTCCTCCCACCTCCACTGCCGGGTGTCCGGCTGGTAGCAGCCTTTGCCTGGTACACCTCCCAGTAACAGAGAATCACTGAGCGGTCTGAGTCTGTCCGTAGTGATCCAGATATAAAAAGATGGCGTAATGGACTGTCAACATTTCCAGAAAACTGGCTGGCATGTAGAAAGCATTTTCTCCAAACCTCAGATTCCAGGCTGGGAGAGGGGAAGGACCTGGCCGAGGCCCCAGGGACACAGGTCAAGGCTCCTGCTGCCCCGGGGGCTACTGGCTCAGGCACCGGCCTGCAAACAGCAGGCTGCACTGCTCCCTACCAACCCCAGCATCCCCGGGGGGGCGGGGCCTGCGGGTTCCACGTTGACCCTGTCTCTGGCTCCCTCCTCCTTGCCGGCTCTGGGTTTCAGAACTTCATGCGTGGCCAGGTTTGGAGGCACCAAGCTGCTCTGAGCTCCCGGGCTGGCCTGGCAGGGCAGCTTTCCCAGCACCCAGGCCCTGGGAGCCAGGCTCCCTGCAGCAGGCCCCAGCCTTGCCTCCCATTACCACCAAACCCCCTGCGCTTATCTGAAAGCCTGGGGCTTTGTCAAGCACGTGAAGGACTAAATCCCGTGGCTTCTGAAAGCCTCATCTGTGTGTGAGAACCTAACGGGGCCATTAGGGGATTTCTGGGCCATTTAGAAAGAGCCCAGCCTCTAAGGCTTAGCGCAGCTCCGGAGTTCAGGAGCCATGGTTATTCTTAGCTCTGCCTCGAATGGCTGCGCAACTGTCGGCAATTTGCTCGACCTCCTTGTGTCTCTTCCTACACCGTATAAGAACGTACATCGCCGCGAGACGTGAGAGGCCTGAGGGAAATTCAAGAACCGCCCATACATCCTGCAGCCAGGGTGCTACAGAAGTGACAGAGTTATTGCTGTGATGACCAGAACAGAGATGGCTCAGGAAGCCCAGCCCCGGTGTGGGTGTCTAGGTGGGGCCTTGCCTCTCTCACCACTGCAGACGGTGCCACAGTGAAACGAGTCACCAAACAGGTTCAGGATGCCCCACTAACCAAGAAACAGGGTTTTGGTTTTGAAAGAGCCAGTGATGAAACTGGGGACAGCCTTAGAATTTCCCAACTCCAAGGTCCTAGTTGACACACAGGAAACTGGGCTCGGGAAGGGAAGGGAAGGGCCTTTCAGGGGCTGTGACTGGAGACTCACAGGCATCGCCGTGGGGATCAAAGGATGACAGGAAACAGGGCTTCGAAGGGAGGGTGGGTGGAAGGCAACTTTGCTGAAAGTGCTCTGAGCTTCCCTTTGGGTCAGCAGCATGGTGCTAATTCAACTTTGACCCCCTGCACCCCCAGATACCTGCAGACAAGGTCCCCGCCAGGGGTCCTTGGGGCTAACGCCACCTTGAAATATGGGCTTATCTAGGGATTTCCAGAGGAGGTTTTTCAGGGCGGGAGGAGAGAGAAACGTTAACATTAAAAATAAATAAATAAATAAAACTATGCTTTCAACATACAGTTTTGAGGGCATTAGCCCCCTGTGGCCCCCTTTGCCTGGTAAAGCAATAAAGCTATTCTTTTCTACTTCAAAAAAATTAATTAATTAAAAAATAAAAACGCTGTGCTTTATTTCATGCCTTTGCAAAATGGAATCCATTAAAGCAGTTGTATGTATATCTTTTAAAAGGTTGCAAGAATCTGTGTTAACACTTCTATGACTCTAATGCAGTGTCTTCAACAAGGCACAGATGTTCAGCAATGTGTGGAAACACGTGATCCGCTGTCGCCACCGGGGAGGCTCTAGCTGGCACCTAGTGGGTAGAGGCCCGGGATGCTTCTCAACATCCAACGAGGCCTGTTATTCAGCTGTGCCCGCGGGGACCTTGTTCCGGCGTATCGTGCCACAGTGAAGTTCAGGTGTGGGCACTGGGTAGTGAGCCCAGCTCACCTCCTGACTGCTTGTCTCCTGCAGAGAGCCGTGTAAGCACTCGGCACCTCCGAGAGCTTATTTATAACTGAGACACCAGCACCTGCTCCAGGACCCAGGGCACAGAGGAAGACTCAGATACACGCAGGAGGGAAGCAAGTGTGCTCCGAGCACAGAAACACTCCAAAGCACTAGTTACCTTCTTACAGTATCACAAGCACCTTAGTGACACTATCTGTGAAATGGTCGTCATTTCACTAAATCTGAATGGGTAACATGCTAGGATCTCTGTACATAACACACAAAGGCATTCATTCCTGCACTGCGGGAGCCTTTGAGAACATGCTCTTCCATGCGCAGTTTTGTTAGTCGTGGCATGAGGTTGGGGGTGGGGTTTTTTTTTACCGCAAATTCGTTGTCTGGGTTTTTCTCTCCCTTGCGGATCGGACGAGAATATTCAAATCGCTGGACCTCGTTTACTCTGTAAAAACTGTACAGAGATAGAGGAATCATTAGACATTTAACCAGAAAAGCAGCCGATTTGCTTTTAGACACAGGATCCGGCCTCCCTATAGGTCAGTGCATCCCTTAAAACATCTCCAGCCTTGACCTGGAGCGACAGCTGGGCTTTCTTTCCCCGCCAGCCTCAGAAGAGAGACGTTGGCAGGTGGAAAAATTACCTTGAATTTTTGCCTCTTCTCTGTCCCTGACAATGCTCAAGGGAGAAGAGATGCTGAGTAAGAGTGAAACCAGCAAAAACAGAAAAGGTGAAGCAAAGGAGAGGGGGAAAAGGCCTTCATTCTCCATCTATGTGTTTATTATTTAAAATTTGAATTCATAGTTCAACAATTAATTAAATAATTTAATCTAATAAGTTATTAAAAATTTAAAAATATGCCTTATTTTTTAAAAGGTCTTGTATACTTTAATTTCAGATCTACAAAAGGCAGATCTGGCAACCACCAAGGGTGGCATACATAAGATGGAGACTGTGCCTTCCTCCCCTGGGGAGGGGGTGGGTTTCACGCACATCCCAGAGGCAGGCTGGGAGGCTTACTCACCCCCCTGAGCTGAAACGCAGGTGGGCACCCCACATCAAAGGGAAATATCTGAGCATACACCACAGTTCACTAGTGTTTAATGCCTCTCTGAGAAAAAAATGTTGCAAAACTTGAACTCTAAGCCTCATGAAAGCGAGCATCCGTCAATAAACCAAGTCCTGGTTTATTTCCCATGTTTGCTGATGAAAGGTTAAAGGAATGGTGGTGGATTTTGTAGAAGAACCCAATCCACCAAACTTCAGGATATAAAATAAGCAGATCCTGAGCATTATTAGGCCATCAAAGAGGTTAATTGTTTTTCACCAGTACATGGATCAAATAGAAAATTCTTCGTATCTAAGAGACATCTAGCGTAGGTGTTTCTACACCACTGCTAAGTCAGGGGCAATTCAATGTAGATGCAGAAAATCTCACTCAAATTTGGACAGTTGGCCTGTGAGTTTTAAAATCCACCTCCAGGGGCTTCCCTGGTGGCGCAGTGGTTGACAGTCCGCCTGCCGATGCAGGGGACACGGGTTCGTGCCCCGGTCTGGGGAGATCCCACGTGCCGTGGAGTGGCTGAGCCCGTGAGCCATGGCCACTGAGCCTGTGCGTCCGGAGCCTGTGCTCCGCAACGGGAGAGGCCACAACAGTGAGAGGCCCGCATACCACAAAAAAAAAAAAAAAAAAAAAAATCCACCTCCAAATTCCATATTATGTAATCACCCTGTTGTACAGGTGAAGGCTTCTTCTCATCCCCCACCTGGTTCTCCATCACGAGCACATGTCTGAATCCCTATTCCTGGCTTCTGGGATCCAAATGCTCTGGCCACACCACAGGCACACAGACAGATCTGTGGGGTGGGGGGCAGGGCCTGAGCCCTGGAGAAAAGGTCTACAGGGGGTCTCTCACCTGGTGGCTCAAATGGAGCCCAGAGCACCCCTTTCTCCCCCTGACTTTCCCTGTCTCCCAATCTCGGGTATAAGGAACAGCCTTGCACCCTCCCGGCCACACGTGTTAACATCTCCCTTCCCCCTTCTTTGATGCTGAACATGACTAATTTCCCTTGCTTTTTGAAGTAAACAGAAAGAGCATCTGAAAAGTTAATCAAAGGCTGACATCCACCCTCTGAGACGTGAAATTATGAAGAAGCGATCTGTGTACGCCTCTCACCACCCTCATGTCGGGTAAGGAAAATGTTACCTTACAATCTGCTCTGACACGGGCCTGTGGAACTTAGGGGGCAAATCGAGTTTGGGCTTTACTGTGAAGCACTGAATATCTGAAGGTCAAGGGGGTTAAGGATCATAAGGCAGCGTGGTCATTAGCCAGGAGCAAGGTCCCATGTACACCCAATCATCCAAACAAACGACATCGCCATCATTTTATATCCGACATGGCTGTCTGAAAGGATACATTGGCCAGCAGAGTTTTTAATATCGTCGCCTGGTGGAGATGTTGTCTTCATTTTCTCAGCATTTGGAAACTGAGTTAATAGCCGAGCTTCAAAATCTTCCCGGCGTTCATACTCCTTCCCACGGTAAATGAAAACTTTCCCCTGGAAACAATGACATTCATTAAATAACACCCCAGGGGAAGGGCCAGGAAAAGTTCACACATAAAGGCATTGGTCTTCAAGATGGGCTTGACAGTTTTTTTTTAAATGTCACTGAATAGCTTGTAATTGTGGTGATCTTACTAATCAAGAACACAGGAACAGAAGCCAGGTAAGTTAATACTGTTTAAGAAGCACTAAAGATGATGTTACTGAAAGTACATTTCAGTCTTAACAGTAGCAATCAATTTACAAAACCATGAGAAACCAAGCGAGTGATTGAAGCCCACACACTAGTGGGCATGAAATGGTCAGACAGGGTAAAGGCACCAAGGCAAGTGGAGGAGAATGGTGTCCATATCATCTCCCCCCTAATTAAGTAGTTTCCATCCTACCAGAAAGAATTCAAGGGAGAGATAGCCTCATCCACCAGAGGGCAGACAGCAGAAGCAAGAAGAACTACCATCCTGCAGCCTGTGGAACAAAAACCACATTCACAGAAAGAGAGACAAGATGAAAAGGCAGAGGGCTACGTACCAGATGAAGGAACAAGATAAAACCCCAGGAAAACAACTAAGTGAAGTGGAGATAGGCAACCTTCCAGAAAAGGAATTCAGAATAATGATAGTGAAGATGATCCAGGACGTGGGAAAAAGAATGGAGGCAAAGATTGAGAAGATGCAAGAAATATTTAACAAAGACCTAGAAGAATTAAAGAACAAACAAACAGATGAACAATACAATAACTGAAATGAAAAATACACGAGAACGAATCAATAGCAGAATAACTGAGGCAGAAGAATGGATAAGTGACCTGGAAGACAGAATGGTGGAATTCACTGCTGTGGAACAGAATAAAGAAAAAAGAATGAAAAGAAATAAAGACACCCTAAGAGACCTCTGGGACAACATTAAACACAACAACATTCGCATCATAGGGGTCCCAGAAGGAGGAGAGAGAGAGAAAGGACCCGAGAAAATATCTGAAGAGATAAGAGTTGAAAACTTCCCTAACATGGGAAAGGAAATAGCCACCCAAGTCCAGGAAGCACAGAGAGTCCCAGGCAGGATAAACCCAAGGAGAAACATGCCGAGACACACAGTAATCAAATTGGCAAAAATTAAAGACAAAGAAATATTATTGAAAGCAGCAAGGGAAAAACGACAAATAACATACAAGGGAACTCCCAAAAGGTTAACAGCTGATTTCTCAGCAGAAACTCTACAAGTCAGAAGGGAATGGCATGATATACTTAAAGTGATGAAAGGGAAGAACCCACAACCAATATTACTCTACCTGGCAAGGATCTACTTCAGATTCGATGGAGAAATCGAAAGCTTTACAGACAAGCAAAAGCTAAGAGAATTCAGCACCACTAAACTAGCTCTACAACAAATGCTAAAGGAACTTCTCTAAGTGGGAAACACAAGAGAAGAAAAGAACCTACAAAAACAAACCCAAAACAATTAAGAAAATGGTAACAGGAACATACATATTGATAATTACCTTAAACGTGAATGGATTAAATGCTCCAACCAAAAGACACAGGCTTGCTGAATGGATACAAAAACAAGACCCATATATATGCTGTCTACAAGAGACCCACTTCAGACCTAGGGATATATACAGGCTGAAAGTGAGGGGATGGAAAAAGATATTCCATGCAAATGGAAATCAAAAGAAAGCTGGAGTATTAATACTCATATCAGATAAAATAGACTTTAAAATAAAGAATGTTACAAGAGACAAGGAAGGACACTATGTAATGATCAAGGTATCAATCCAAGAAGAAGACACAACAATTATAAATATATATGCACCCAACATAGCAGCACCTCAATACATAAGGCAACTGCTAACAGCTCTAAAAGAGGAAATTGACAGTAACACAATAGGAAATCGACAGTAACACAGTAACACAATAATCGACAGTAACACCTCACTTACACCAATGGACAGATCATCCAAACAGAAAATTAATAAGGAAACACAAACTTTAAACGATACAACAGACCAGATAGATTTAATTGATATTTATAGGACATTCCATCCAAAAACAGCAGACTACACTTTCTTCTCAAGTGCGCATGGAACATTCTCCAGGATAGATCATACCTTGGGTCACAAATCAAGCCTCAGTAAATTTAAGAAAATTGAAATCATATCAAGCATCTTTTCTGACCACAACGCTGTGAGATTAGAAATCAATTACAGGGAAAAAAATGTAAAAAACACAAACACATGGAGGCTAAACAATACGTTACTAAATAATCAAGAGATCACTGAAAAAATCAAAGAGGAAATCAAAAAATACCTAGAGACAAATGACAATGAAAACACGACGATCCAAAACCTATGGGATGGAGCAAAAGCATTTCTAATAGGGAAGTTTATAGCTATACAAGCCTACCTCAAGAAACAAGGAAAATCTCAAATAAACAATCTAACCTTACACCTAAAGGAACTAGAGAAAGAAGGACAAACAAAACCCAAAGTTAGCAAAACAAATATCGTATATTAATGCACGTATGTGGAACCTAGAAAAATGGTACAGATGAACCGGTATGCAGGGCAGAAGGAAAGAAATCGTCAAGATCAGCACAGAAATAAATGAAATAGAAACAAAGAAAACAGCAGCAAAGATCAATAAAACGAAAAGCTGGTTCTTTGAGAAGATAAACAAAATTGATAAACGATTAGTCAGACTCAAGAAAAAGAGGGAGAGGATTCAAATCAATAAAATTAGAAATGGAAATGGAGAAGTTACAACAGACACCACAGAAATACAAAGCATCCTAAGAGACTAGTACAAGCAACTCTATATCAATAACATGGACAACCTGGAAGAAATGGACAAATTCTTAGAAAGGTATTACCTTCCAAGACTGAACCAGGAAGAAATAGAAAATATGAACAGACCAATCACAAGTCATGAAATTGAAACTGTGATTAAAAACCTTCCAACAAACAAAAGTCCAGGACCAGATGGCTTTACAGGTAAATTCTATCAAACATTTAGAGAAGAACTAACACCCATCCTTCTCAAACTCTTCCAAAATATTGCAGAGAAAACTCCCAAACTCATTCTATGAGGCCACCATCACCCTGACACCAAAACCAGACAAAGATACCACAAAAAAAGAAACTTACAGACCAATATCACTGATAAATATAGATGCAAAAATCCTCAACAAAACGCTAGCAAACAGAATCCAACAACACATTAAAAGGATCATACACCATGATCAAATGGGATTTATCCCAGGGATGCAACGTTTCTTCAATATACGCAAATCAATCATTGTGATACACCATATTAACAAACTGAAGAATAAAAACCATATGATCATGTCAATAGATGCAGAAAAAGCTTTTGACAAAATTCAACACCCATTTATGATACAAACTCTCCAGAAAGTGGGCATAGAGAGAACCTACCTCAACATAATAAAGGCCATATACGAAAAACCCACAGCAAACATCATTCTCAATGGTGAAAAACTGAAAGCATTTCCTCTAAGATCGGGAATAAGACAAGGATGTCCACTCTCACCACTATTATTCAACATAGTTTTGGAAGTCCTAGCCACAGCAATCACAGAAGAAAAAGAAATAAAAGGAATCCAAATAGGAAAAGAAGAAGTAAAACTGTCACTGTTTGCAGACGACATGATAATATACATAGAGAATCCTAAAGATGCCACCAGAAAACTACTAGAGCTAATCAATGAATTTGGTAAAGTTGCAGGATACAAAATTAATGCATAGAAGTCTCTTGCATTCCTATACACTAATGATGAAAAATCTGAAAGAGAAATTAAGGAAACACTCCCATTTACCAGTGCAACAAAAAGAATAAAACACCCAGGAATAAACCTACCTAGGGAGACTTAAGACCTGTATGCAGAAAATGATAAGACACTGATGAAAGAAATTAAAGGTGATACCAACAGATGGAGAGATATACCATGTTCTTGGATTGGAAGTATCAATATTGTGAAAATGACTATACTACCCAAAGCAATCTACAGATACAATGCAACCCCTATCAAATGACCAATGGCATTTTTTACAGAACTAGATACAAAAAAATCTTAAAATTTGTATGCAGACACAAAAGTCAAGGCAGTCTTGAGGGAAAAAAGCGGAGCTGGAGGAATCAGACTCCCTGACTTCAGACTATACTACAAAGCTACAGTAATCAAGACAGTATGGTACTGGCACAAAAACAGAACTATAGATCAATGGAACAAGATAGAAAGCCCAGGGCTTCCCTGGTGGCGCAGTGGTTGAGAGTCCGCCTGCCGATGCAGGGGACGCGGGTTCGTGCCCCGGTCCGGGAGGATCCCACATGCTGCGGAGAGGCTGGGTCCGTGAGCCATGGCTGCTGGGCCTGCGCGTCCGGAGCCTGTGCTCCACAACGGGAGAGGCCACAGCAGTGAGAGGCCCGCGTACCGCAAAAAAAAAAAAAAAAAAAGATAGAAAGCCCAGAGATAAACCCACGTACCTATGGTCAACTGATCTATGACAAAGGAGGGAAGGATATACAATGGAGAAAAGACAGTCTCTTCAATAAGTGGTGCTGGGAAAATTGGACAGCTACATGTAAAAGAATGAAATTAGAACACTCCCTAACAGCATACACAAAAATAAACTGAAAATGAATTAGAGACCTAAATGTAAGACTGGACACTATAAAACTCTTAGAGGAAAACATAGGAAGAACACTCTGACATAAATCACAGCAAGACCTGTTTTGATCGGGCTTCCCTGGTGGTGCAGTGGTTGAGAGTCCGCCTGCCGATGCAGGGGACATGGGTTTGTGCCCCGGTCCGGGAAGACCCCACATGCCGCGGAGCGGCTGGGCCCGTGAGCCATGGCCGCTGAGCCTGCGCATCCGGAGCCTGTGCTCCACAATGGGAGAGGCCACAACAGTGAGAGGCCCGTGTATTGCAAAAAAAAGAAAAGAAAAAAAAAAAAAGACCTTTTTTGATCCACCTCCTAGAGTAATGGATATAAAAACAAAAATAAACAAATGAGACCTAAGGAAACTTCAATGCTTTTGCACAGCAAAGGAAACCATAAACAAGACAAAAAGACAACCCTCATAATGGGAGGAACTATTTGCAAATGAATCAACAAAGGATTAATCTCCAAAATATATAAATAGCTCATGCAGCTCAGTATTAGAAAAACAAACAACCCAATCCAAAAATGGGCAGAAGAACTAAATAGACATTTCTCCAAAGAAGACATACAGATGGCCAAGAAGCACATGAAAAGCTGCTCAGCATCACTAATTATTAGAGAAATGCAAATCAAAACTACAATGAGGTATCACCTCACACCAGTTAGAATGGGCATCATCAGAAAATCTACAAACAACAAATGCTGGAGAGGGTGTGGAGAGAAGGGAACCCTCTTGCACTGTTGGTGGGAATGTAAATTGATACAGCCACTATGGAGAACAGTATGGAGGTTCCTTAAAAAACTAAAAACAGAACTACCATACAACCCAGCAATCCCACTACTGGGCATATACCCAGAGAAAACCATAATTCAAAAAGACACATGCACCCCAATGTTCATTGCAGCACTATTTACAATAGGCAGGTCATGGAAGCAACCTAAATGCCCATCAACAGACAAATGGATAAAGAAGATGTGGTACATGTATACAATGGAATATTACTCAGCCATAAAGAGGAACGAAATTGGGTCATTTTTAGAGACATGGATGGATCTAGAGACTGTCATACAGAGTGAAGTAAGTCAGAAAGAGAAAAACAAATATCGTATATTAATGCACGTATGTGGAACCTAGAAAAATGGTACAGATGAACTGGTATGCAGGGCAGAAAGTGAGACACAGATGTAGAGAACAAACGTATGGACACCAAGGGGGGAAAGTGGCGGGGGTGGTGGTGGTGGGATGAATAGGGAGATTGGGATTGACATATATACACTAATATGTATAAAATGGATAACTAATAAGAACCTGCTGTATAAAAAAATAAATTAAATAAAATTAAAATTAAAAAAAAAAAAAAAAGAATTCAAGAGAGCCTGAGACTAAGGTGGGGCCTCAGAGCCTGAGCACGACTTTCCAAGCTGGCTCCCATGGGTCACAGCCAAGAGATGAGCAGAACCAGAGGGAAGAGGGTCCAGACCAAAGCAGAGGCACCCAAGGCTCTGGGCCTCCCCTGGTGCTGAGAGGGTGGAGGTGGTGGCTGGACTCCCCTCCTGGAACGTCTGCAGTTGTCGTGCGCACAACGAGCCGTCAACGGATGACAGGGCAGAGCATGCAGTGTTCCTCCTAAAGGCTGGAGTCTGTCCCTCTCAAATGCCACTTCTGTCACCTCCACGAAGTCTGGAGAGTGCACCTGGGGGTTGTTTTGGGTGGCTGGGCTGGGCGACCTCGAGGGAGGATGATACGTAGGTAAGCATTCCTCTCTACTCAGGCTGTCTCACTGAGACCTGTCTCGTGACTCTGTAAATATGTGTGTCAGGAACGTTCTGATTCCAAGACGGCACTGGTCTCCATACCTTCAGAGATTCAACAAGTGTGTTCTGAGTGGCAACTGAATCACAGAAAGGTGTCAATGGGTAGTGTGATGCTGCAGCTGGTTCTTGAAGTCCTCCACCTCCCCCCACCCATCTTCTTGCCCCATCTTAGGGCTGTCTCAACATCAATGAAAACTGCCACAAGGTTTTCCTTGTTGCGAGGAGCAGAACCCACAGAACCTGAGAAACAGGAGGCTGGGGGCTCGTGCTTCTCCTCCTTGGACTTGGTTGCTGTTTCATCAGGGACCCTGGGCAAGAGGGTCCAGGCCAGCTGGTCATGAGTTAGGGGCAGCCCTGTTATCTTCCCTGACCCTGGACGGATGCCAGAGTGCAAGGGTGGGGGGGGGGGAGAAAGGGGAAGAGAAGATACACAAACAGATGCGTCCTAGAGCCTCAGCTCAAAGCCAAATTAAAATCTGTCTAATTAATGAATTTTCACAAAAACAGAGCCCCTGTGGCATTCCATTTATCCCCTTCCCTAGTCCAAAGTTATTCTGAGTCCTTGTAAATCACTAAAGAAGGAAGAATTTAAAATGTTTTTTCACTTTGTGCTTAGGTATGTCTTAAAGTACCCATTACAGGAGAAAAATGTACTCTTTCTTTAAAAAAATAATCTGAAGCAGAAACCAAAATACTATGTAGTCTTAATTAGAAATATAAATATAAATACACAGTACGGGCACCTGCAGGGCTATAAAAAGCCAAACATTTCAGAAATTCAGGGTGATTTAATGTATAACAGGCTACTGCGAAACTAGCATGCATTTATTATGCTTTACCCTAGAAGGAAGACATAATACTAAAAATATATATAAAGGCTTTAATAGAAAAACACTAGTGAGTTACAGATGAATACACTAATCACATTTTCTAGAAATGTCAATTACTTTGCATTTTGAAGTGGTCCTTTCAAGCCTGAAAACAGGAGGGAAACGTACAAATAGTCAAAGATATTTACTCCTTGTAAGAATCATAAATATTCATACAAATGCAAAAAAGCCCATGCGATCAATGCTTAAAGCAAAACAAAGCAGAGGGGGCAGCGAGTCAGTTCTCAGAGGCTGTGCTCCCGGCACTGAATGAAGTACACAAACATCCCACCCACTTTTTTGTAACTGCTAATGTCATTGTCAGATGGAGCCCCGACAGGTAATCTGTGAAGCGTAATGAATGTATTGCTATAGGCCCACAGAATTATTCGGGGGTGGGGGTCAGTCAGTTCCATATTAATCAAGCCCGTTAAACTCGTTATTCGTACTCTGCATTTTGTCCTTGTGGCGGGCAGGTGACCCAGCACGGTCCCTGGAGCACGGATCTCATGTGACCTCCCAGGACAACCCTGGCATCAGTTGGCTTGGGGGCTGCAAAATGCTCACCCCGCCCTGCTGCCAGCTCAGGACACCAGGACAGAGCCGTAGAGGCCTTAAATTACGGCACCGTCCAAGGAGGGCCACACACACTCTACTCCCAGCACAGCACAGGTCAGCTGTGATTTAGGGCCTGTCCCTCCCTCTCAGTCTTTCTTAGAGACACACACACACGGAGACATATGTACAGATTCACATACATTAATTAAAGCCTTGAGCAACAGTAGGTGACTTCAACTCCAGGCTCATTATCCCTTTTGGATTGGTTTTTAACTTAAAGTTAATTTCAAAATCCTCCCTAACCTCTATCTTAGATGCCACAGCTGCACG
The DNA here is from genome assembly GCF_003676395.1 of Aethalodelphis obliquidens. NCBI lineage: Eukaryota > Metazoa > Chordata > Mammalia > Artiodactyla > Delphinidae > Aethalodelphis > Aethalodelphis obliquidens. The sequence goes on along the minus strand of NW_020837955.1, from coordinate 40,796,845 downwards.
ATGAAGGTGTCGGTGTTAAGGAGAGACTGACCAGCAGTGACAGGGACAGGCCAGATGCCCCAGGCACCCAGCCAGGACCCTGCGTGAGCATATCAACTAACAGGTCACACCTTCTGGAGCTGGTCAGCCCTGCGAGGGCCACTTGCTGAAGTTCCTATACAGAATGACAGGTCCTCACCAAGTAAGTCCCCCCCGCTGGTGCCAGAGGGAAGGGACGTCTTATACTATCAGGGCCTCCTGTGGGATCAGAAACACCAGGGCCAAAGGAACACACCTCTGGGGCTACAGAAATCTCCCAGCTGGATCTAACTGCCCCAGACAGGTGCGCCCTAGCCAGAGAGCTCCTGCTTCTCTAAAACCAGAAGGATCACGCATGGTCTCCCAGGATAAGAGAAAACCAGGTGACATTAAAAAAAAAAAAGGTCATAAGAAATGACAGGAAATCATGGTCAATGGCATCCAAGAATGCGTTTTTGAGAAACTTTACAATCCTACTAGCAGGCTGGGCAGCATTTATTTACACAGTTTCTGGCCTCCTGATTATTGGGTGACTTGGATGGTGATCACAGTATTTCTTCCATCATGTGTCAAAGAGCACATGCCTGTCTCAGAAATGGAGTATGATTCTGAGTTTCCAGCACTGGGAATCCATTTCCAGTTTCTCATATAATTAAAAATACTCATGTTCATCGCAGTGTTATTCATAATAGGAAAAAAGAGCCCAAAGTCTATCAAAGGACGGATGGATACACAAAATGTGGTACATCAGTACGATGGAATATGACTCTTCCATAAAAAGGAATGAACTTCTGATACACGCTACCACATGGGTAAGCCTTGCAGACATGACGCTCAGGGAAGTGAGCCAGACACAAGAGGACAAGTTTATATTCTTCCACTTAAATGAGGTCCCTGGAACAGGCAAATTCCGAGGCAGAAAGTAAAAGCGTGTTTGCCAGGGTCTGGGGGGGAGGGGAGAAGGGGGAATTATTGTTTAATGGGATAGAAGTTCTAGTTCGGGAAGATGAAAAAGATCAGGAGATGGATGGTGGGAATAGTTGCACAACGAACTAAATAAACTTAATGCCATTGAACGATACACCGAAAGAGGGTAAATTTTATGTTATGCATATAGATCTTACAGAATTTTTTTTTTTTTTTTTTGGCCGTGCCACGCGGCGTGTGGGATCCTAGTTCCCTGACTAGGGATTGAACCTGGGCCCCTGGCAGTGAAAGTGCGGAGTCCTCACCACTGGACCACCAGGGAAGTCTCCAACCATAATTTTAAAAATACAGATAAATCTCTGAACAGGAGTTCTATTTGGGAAAAATGAGACGGAAAGTTTATATGCAATCAAAAAATATGATCAGCCCCTCTCTGGCACCCTAAGTCAAGCACAGAGCTGTTAAAATAATACAAAGAGTCGGACTTCAGATGCGAAGTCCAAATTCTTCCTCGGAAAGGGAAGAGGCTCGCTGCCCAGGGAGCAATCCTGACCCAATCAAAACAGAATCCAAAGTTACCCGAAGGAACGTGGGGAAGCCTTGTCCGTAGTAACCGACAGCAAAGTAGTCAGGCTTGGGTCTTATCACCTTGACGATGTTTTCATAAAATTGAGCCTGTTTTTTCTGAAAGGAAGAAAGGAAATGCATTTCAGGTTGGAATGGAGTAGTTGAACATCCATGCATCTGGATTCTCCCAGCTTTGGCAGTTCTAGTGGGTGAGAGGGGGAGAAGGTGGGGGAGTGGTGCTGACGCAGGCATTGAATTTAATCTCACCACGAAGCTTTGACAGTACTCCTCACTCATCCTCCAACATTCAGCAGGGGAATTTGACCAAAAAGCCAAATTCAGCAACCAGTTGTGATTTATAGGTGTTTTCATAACCAAAGAGGCGCCAGAGAGATGGTTTTTCTTCTGATTAAATGTCTGATCTTTAGGATTTTTTTAAAAAAGGTATCAGTCAGATAATGGGATACATTTCAAGAGAATTTAAAAGGGCAGAATTCTGTTCCACATTCATGATACACATCACAACATCATAAGTCGATCTGCTGAATACAAAAATGATACAGCAGAGAAAGCAGCAGTTAGAAACCGATACCTTCTGTGGCAGGAGAAAGGTCTGGGCTAGCCTCCATCCGTCCCCCTCTTGTGGACAGGCTCACAGTTTTAAACGAGTGGAGACTCCTGGAGACCTTTGGGCCATCAAGACCAACGTACACCTAGACTCAGCAGTTGTTCACATATAAATCGTTCAGAGGCGTCTTAGAGTTTGGTTACAAAAGCTCACTGGGGAGTAAAAAGTGAATACTCGTGGGCCAGAAAAAGCTCACTGGGGAATAAAAAGTGAATACTCGTGGGCCAGAATCAACCAGCAAATAAATCAAGTGTCCTCCTGGACAAAATGAAGGAGAATCCCAACGTTCAAAGGAAAAGAAAAATTCCAGAAGAACAAGCTGAGATTGCCTGTTCATTTAAAGAGAAAGAAAGACCTACCAGCAATTCGCTAAGTTGTTCATAATCGAATATCTCGTTTTCATACTGTTCAGCCAGTTCCTTGCCCAGGGCGATGGCCTCTTCCCACATCTGTGAGGGAAAAGAAAGCAACAAGGGAAAGAGAAACTCAAACCTGAATCCTGTGGTCAAAGAGTAATATGCCGCAACACAACTGTTCATGATGAAACAAGCTGGAAATACACTCGCTTAATCTGAAAGCACTGGAAAAATACAGATATTTTCTAGAGGCTCATGGCCTTTGGCTCGGGCATCAGTTGACCGAACTGGTCAGCTACTGGCTCATCAATCATGCTGGCCACTGCCCTGGTCGGAGCAGTCGGCCGGCCAGTCCTGCCTCGCCTGCTGCAGGCCGCTGACGTCCATCTGTCGGAGCAGCCGTGGAGCTCAGAAAGGAAACCACAGGGCGAGGTTGAGAGGAGCGTTTGCGTAGAAACCACAGGCATGATTTTGCTACTTTCCCAAATCATCCCATTTAATAAGCTCTATGTGTCAGTGGTCAGAAAGACAAGGATCTATTTCAAATCTAAATTAAGGCTTGCAAGGAGTTCGTGTTATGTTTGCAGATACTGTCAGGATGTAAAATCTGCCATCGTTTTGAAAGGGAGAATTTTTTACGGTAATGGTTTAAAAGTGGGTTTCCCAATCAGGTAACGTTTATTAAGATGCTGATAAACTTTTGACACATGTGGATTAATTTACTGATACATGTGGTAGGCCTGAATTTCCCTTGTTTTCCTTGGGAAAAATAAAATACAGTGGTTTACTTGAAAAGAACATGGAAAATATGGAGGAACTATCTCCTCCAGAAAGCTTTCCTGGGTGCCACCCACCCTCCTCCTCTGTGCTCCTACAAGACCCAGGATTCCCCTACTAAAAAAACTTTGGGTAATGTACTGAAAGTGGAATGCTCCTTTGTCATTCCTCCTCAGGGACTATGAGCCCCTTGAGGGCAGGCCCTGAGCATTATCAAAACCTCTGGACCGTATGGAGCCCAGGACCTGCTCAACAATGTTTCTCAAACAGAAATGAAGGTTATTCACTTAGAATCAGGAAAGTGTCACACCACCCCACATACTGGGTCCCCAGACATGAATCGCTCACTTCTCCACTGGAACCATCCCCACAAAGTGGTAGCACTGTTAGGGCAGTGACTGCAAGCTTATTCTACCTCCAGCGAGATGCCACCTGCATTGCCTTGTTAAAGTCCTTCGCCTTGTCAGGTGGGTATCTTTATTACACCTGGTTGGCAGATAAGGAAGTTGGGGATCAGACAGGTAAGTTACCTGCCCAAGGGCACACAGTGCGGTGTACTCGCCCCAGCTTGGTCTTTTTCTGGAGTTCTTGCTCTCGATGACTTAGCTGGAGGTGCTGTAACAAAATCCCATACAACAGGTATTTCCTTCTCACAGTTCTGGAGGCTGAGAAGTCCAAGATCAAGGTGTAGGCAGATTCAGTTCTTGGTAAGCGTTCGCCTCCTGACTCATAGACAGGCACCTTCTTACTGTGTGCTCACATGGCCTTAGGAGAGATCTTTCTCTTCCTCTTCTTATAAGGGCACTAATCCCATCATGGGGGGCCCCCACCCTAATCATGACCCAATATAAACATAATTACCTTCCCAAAACCTCACTTCCAAATATCATCACATGGTGGTTAGGGTTTTAACATATGAATTTTGGAGGGATGCAAACATTGAGCCCATAACAATGACCATGTGCCAGCACTTCCAGCTGCCCCACACCCCCTCCTCCTGGAATGGGTTTTAAAGGATGATAAGCTAGTCCCTAACTCCAGGCTCTCACTGAGAACACAGGGAGCCGGGTCCCATAACTGGCATACCCTTGGCACTGAACCCTCACCTGCCTGCCAGTCTTTGCCTTTTCTTAGTAGAACCACACTATCAAGGACCTTACTTATTACTGAATCACCCAATAGACTTAAAACGCTCTTTACACAGCTGCTACTTAAATAAACCATCTGCTATTTTTGATGAGAAAAAGCTATTCTGAAATTGCATTTTAATACTTTGAAAGTATTAAAAATAAGCCCAGAGTAGAAAAAGATTTCAGAGTTAGGACCAGCAGCCAGGGAAGAGAGAAAGTGGCTGAGATGCTCTTCCTAGAACCACACACTTCGCTTCCCAAGAAACCCTACCTGTCTCCTTCATCCTGCTGAAGCTTTGCATCCTTTGAATATCTTCATCTGCTGCTCCAGCTAGCTCATACCCTTTGCCAGAGCCGAAGCTCGTATTTCTAGGAAGAGGGAGCTTCTCCACTTGGAATGTTTCTTTTAAGCTCCAGTGACCAATTCCTCCCTTAGTACATTTCCATTTCAAAGAAATCATTACCTTTAGTTGTAGTTCTCATTCACTCGATTGATTTTTCTTTAGTTTTCTGCAAGCTAATACACCACTCTCTTCGCTGCCTAGAATCTTAGGGCTTCTAATTCACTGCTTAATCTATTTTTATCCTAAATGACAGATGAGATGCTTTAAACTATCAAAAGTAATTGTTTTTAAAAGAAATATGTCTTGAATAAATATTTTATCCAACTCACCCAGAGGTTACACAGTTGTGTTCTCTATCAGATTTTCTATAAACATACATTCCCCTCTCCACCCCCCTCACCCCGGAATGTTTTAAAGGATTCTGCATTAAGGAGATTTTCATCTACTTTTAATTGGCTAGGGCTCTACAGAGTGTGGGTTGCTCATATTTCCCGTGTGAATACCTTGGAAAATATTTCCGTGCCAGAGAGAAAACCGATTCAATATGATCGAGATTTAGATGATCTCGGTGGAAGAATCGCTTTAGCCTTTGTGATTGAATGCCCTACCCTGGCTCCATTCTTAGACATGCAGTAGGCAGCCCCAAATGAAAAAGCACCCTAGCAACGCTCCGCTTTACTTTCTGATTTGAAATCCTTAGTCCATCTTACAGCATCCTTGGCCTTGTTCGTTTACTTCCAACACAGAGCACACTCTTCCCACCTCCTCTTTTTATCAGATGATCTCAGCTACATTCTCTTGAGATGATCACCTTTTCTTTCTGAACCTTTCGCTTCCAGGAAGTCCCATTTCTGCAAGTGTCATGAACAGAAAACTTTTTTTTTCTGATGAAATCCCTTCGTTAGTTCCAAGACTGAAGTGACTGCAGAGCACGTATCAGCGATTGCTTTCCTACGGACAACTGTGAGGTTGACGAGTGACCAGTTGGGTAGAATGACAACGTTGATCTAACAGGATTAGGGAGGCAGCGGATGAAAACCAAGATGGCAGCCTGGACAAACACCCTTTACAAATAATTCAGGCCAGTGATGACTCACCGGGATGTTGGTGTGCAACCGCGGTTTAACCCGCTAACTAGCTAAGTCCCTCACCAGTGAAGATGTTTTATGGGATGCTCTTATTGCAGTCATTCTAAAATTCATCTGGCTTTCCAGGCAGCTGTTGGGAAAAGAGTCATATTCAATCACCCTCTAAATTTCCAGTGCCCTGCACAGGAAATGGATGAAGAGCCAATGCTGTGGAAGATTCCAGAGCACTGTTTCAGGGCCCTCAGCACTGGAGGGGACCCATGTGGCCCAGAACTAGCCTTATGCCCTGGCCAGTGAGTGCTTCACTGCAGGAATGACGTGAGTGAGAATCTCTTTCCAGTCCCTTGATGATGATGGGCTGGATTCCCCAGGAAAGATGTGTGTCGTAAGTCTGGATGGCGACTCCAAGGGGTGTGGTCCAGCCGAGAGGAGACCCGGCCAGTCCCGGCGCTGCTGCAACCTCTTCTTACAGAATGGAGACTCCTTATGGGCACCTCCACTCTCTCTAGGCCTCCCCATCTCTCCCTGAGCCAAGCTGCATCCTGGGTCCTCCTGCAGTTCTCAGCTGATCTCCACTAATCTGAGCAAAGGCTGGACACTTTCTGAAGACATTTCTGAGAGTGAGTCAGGCCCCACTCTTCCAGCCCCTGCAGTGGAGCATTCGCTCTGTGCTCTGCATCAAAGCTGCCCAACCGTGCAGTAATGACGCCACCCTCTCTCTGAGCGCACACATGACAGAGCCAGAGCCTGAGAAAGGGGGTCAGATGGGCTGGCTGCCCTCTGGTAGGGCAGGAAACCCAGTGGGATCTGGGACTTGGGCTGGACTTAGGAAGCCTTGCTGGAAAGGTTCTTACACCGACTCGAAGACAAATCCTGCCTTGTGGTGCAGTCAGGTACTCAAGAATTACTGACCATTGACATCATGTTCCTTTTTTCCCCACAGCAATTCTTTATTAGTCCAAATGGAAAATGGTTTGCTCAGTTTTAATGCCCCGGGGGAAAAATGGAGAAGGCATAACTTTTTTTTTTTCCCCCCTAAAAAAAAGGATTTTTTCCTTTTTCTTTAAGCCAGGACATCTGTAGTTCTGCAAGCCCTTAGAAAGCCTAAACCAGACAGCAAAAGATACCGTTGCCTTTTCCTTGGTGGTTTGATTGGAAGGAGAAGGGACACATCCTGTCACTCATCCCCTCATTCTGTAGATAATTACTGGGCACCTGTGATGGGGGTGGGTTCAGGGAGAACAGAGAAGGAACAGGAAATGTACACACAGCTCTTGAAGGAGGACTGGAGAAAGAAGAGAAACAGGCAGTAGCTGGCGAGGGGAGTCAGAACGAGAGAGAATTTTTTTAAAGATGGGAGAAATCATGGCATGGTTGTAGGCGAGTGTGTATTAGCCAGTGGAGAGGAAAAGAGTGCTGCTTGTCAGGGAGAGGGCGGACGGGCCAGAGTGATGTCCTGGATGGGGTGGGGGATCCCGGGCTGAGTGGGGGAGGAGAGGCCTTGGACATGATCACGAGGGCTGTCCCCGGGGCAGGAGGGTGTGACGGGGTCAAAGCTGCACCACACAGCCTGGCTATCACTAGCTGGAAAATCAATTACTTTGAAAAAGAATTCACACGTGAGGGAATGGAGCCTAATCACTCGGAGCTGCTCGAACTGCCTGGAAGGAAGTAAAACCTTCCTGGACCGATCAGAAGTCACTTCCCTGCCAGCTTTGCAGCCCCGTGAGGCTTGTTCTGCTCCCGGTGTCTGAGCCAGCCTGGTACCCGGCCCCTCTGGGCGTTCACACATCTGACACTGACCCCATGTGAGAGACACTGTGTGATCAGCTGACTTCAAGTCTCTGGAGCTGTCACCCGCCTCTCCTCATCCCCGCTGCCACCACCTTTCCCTGGGCCACCACAGGTCAGGCCTGGACCACTGCTCCAGCCCCCTCCACCCCCAGGGCTTCTGTCACCTTGGAGCCAAAATCACTCCCTGAAAAGAGGAACATAAAGGCACCCTTGCCTATGTTCACAGAATCTCACTGGCTCTGTGCCTCATGGGTTAAGTCAAATCTTCAGGAGACACACAAGGCCATGGGCAGACTGGCTCCCAAGTTCTCTGCATCTGTGTCTCCCAGGACCCCTTCCTCACCCCCCCCGAGAGACAGGATTCTCGGCTTCTCCAGAAAAGCGAGATGTCTTCGGGAGCCCTGGTCTTGACCAGTGTGATTCCCAGTCTTTGGAATCCCTGCCCTCCCAGCCATCATCTGGCAAGCTTTGTCTCATTCTTCAAGACCCAGTTTACATGTCACCTTCTCGGGGACAAGGAAGTCTCCCCTTTCTCCTCAGAAGAGGGAATCATTCCCATACCTGTTAGGTAGGTTGACTCAGCGCCTACCAGTGCAACAGACCAGAGGAGGGTTTTGGTACTTACCTGCTCACGCCTCGAGGTGGGCCTTTGCCCTCCCGCCCCCCTGCAGCCCGTAATTCATGGGTGCAGGTGGCACCTGGCACCCAGGAGGCTGGGTGGTGGAAACACGTGTGAGGGGTCCTGCAGGGCGGGTGCGGGGCAGCAGGGCTGTTACCGACTCTAAACCTTGATTTTCTCATGCTCTGATCATAAATCGCTCTTTTTCGGGGGCGAATCATAATTAACACATGATCTCTGAGCACTGCAGCCAAATTCTTGCTAATTGAACAGATTCTGACAAATGTCAGGATTTTTGAAAATTCTGGAAATGCCGAGAACAGACCAAGAGGAGGGTGATATGATGCTCGCACCTGTAATTCCTCTCAATGACAGCTGTGTTTTTAAAAGGAAACTCAGAGGATGAGAAAATGTCACCCCCAATACTTAGAAAAGAAATCCAACCATTTCATCAGAAGTGGAAACCTGCTTCCAAACCCCTATTTTTAGTTCGTGAGATGATGCAAGATGCCTCCTCTTTTGACTTGGGCACAAGGCAAAGTGCAATCTTCGTCAAGGCGAGGTTATTTTAAGGGAAAAGAAGACAGAGCTCCAGCTGAAAAGCATCCCAGAGCTTCATACATCACATGGGCTGTCGGCTACGTGCCCCCTCTGCTGACGCTCCCAGGCTGCTTCCTGGCTTTCGAGGAGGTTAATGCTCGTTAATACTGGCTCCCTCCCTCTGACTGCATTTTCCTGAGAGCAGGGCTTCCACTTTAGACACACCCTCCATAGGGAGGCCTGGTAACTTTCAGTGCAGGGCTTGAACTAAGGGCTGTACTGAAAATTGCTAGGCCTCAACCAAACACAGTAAGACAATTCAGAGCATCTTCAGGACAGAACGCTCGGCTGCCACGATAAAACCCGACAGTGGGCTTCCGGAGATGCAAAAACAGGTGGTAAGAAGAGAAAGGAAAAGGAGCAAGGAGTAATTATTAGCCCAGGAAGGAAGAAGTGCAGAAGAATGAAAAGGGAAACAGATGGAAATGACGTTTTTTGGAGAGAAAGAAACAGATGAAAAGACCAAAAGCTGGGCTGAAAGACATTCAGAACCCTTTTAAACGGTGGAAAAGCAAAAGTAAAAATGATTTTTGTGAAGAAGCAAGACAGAAAGGTAACAGAACATAAGTCAAAACCCGGAGTGTCCAATATGAAGGAGAAGAAAATCCATTCAGCGTTGCTGCTTTCAGAGTACAAAGGCAGACAGACTTTTAATACAGTCTGACCCCAGTTTCTGGCGGGCGCCCTGGGGTGTCCCCGCAGGTGCTGGCGTCCAAGGGATGGGGTGGGAACCCGCTCCTTTAAGGGCCTGCGCTCACGGTTTCCAGGACACAAATCTGCCTTGGGTTCTGTTGGGAGTCCAGGCAGGAAAAGCCGGCCCAGGTCTTGGGAGAATCTGTCTTTGTTCCATCCACAACTTCTGTAAAGAAGGCAGCACGTAAGCCTAGTCAAGCCTGCGGAAAAGGCACCCAAGAGCGGCACCTCTGGAATGAGGACAGGGGTCTGCCCCTGGGGCTGCCGGGCAGGAGTGGGGGGCAGGGGGATGCCCTTCAGACGTTTCTGGGGCTCAGAGTCTGCGTCAGGAGGCCAGACCACACACGTGAGACAAATAAGCGCCATGTGGGCTTCCCTGGTGGCGCAGTGGTTGAGAGTCTGCCTGCCGATGCAGGGGACATGGGTTCGTGCCCCGGTCCGGGAAGATCCCACAGGCCGCGGAGCGGCTGGGCCCGTGAGCCACGGCCGCTGAGCCTGCGCGTCCGGAGCCTGTGCTCCGCAACGGGAGAGGCCACAGCAGTGAGAGGCCCGCGTACCGCAAAAAAAAAAAAAAAAAAAAAAAAAGTACCCCATGTTAGGAACTCTGTGGAATGTCTGAGTGATGGTGGCCTTTTCCAGCGTTTGCTCAAGCATTGGCCAGAATGCGCTTAATTCAATAAAAATGACACTGTTAACAGTGGGGGAGGCTGCACATGTCGGGGAGGGGGCAGGGGTACATGGGAACTCTCCGTATCTGCTGTTCAATTTTGCTGTGAACCTAAAAACTGCTATTAAAAAACAGTCTACTTAAAAAAAGTGACTGAATACCCAGTCTGGGTGCAGCACAGGGCTCCCGAAGAGGGACAAACAGAAGTGTCAGACACAGCCTGCCCTGTCCCCAAGGAGCTCCAGTCAAAGCAGGACCTGGTGACCCAGGGGTGGACCCTGGCCCAGTCGCACTGCCATTACTGGGAGCTGCTTAGAAATGCAGAGCCTCAGGCCCCTCCCAAGACCTAGTGAATCAGAATCTGCATTTTTTTTTCTTTGGATGAACCATGCAGCGTGTGGGATCTTAACTCCCCGACCAGGGATCAAACCTGCGCCCCTGTAGCGGAAGCGCAGAGTCTTAACCACTGGACCGCCAAGGAAGTTCCCAGAATCTGCATTTTAACAAGATCCCCAGGGGACTCAGGGGACCATTAAAGTGTGAGATACTCAAAGGAGGGGATACAGGATACATAGAAATAGCTCCTGGGCAGGGAAGGGAGAGCCCAGAGACAGGACTCTCTCTGCATGGGCGGCAGGAAAGGCTCCAAGGTGGAGACAGCAAGAAAACATGCGTAGGAGGTGGGAAGGAGTCACCACAAGAGACGGCAGGTGAGAAGGGGCCGTTCCCATCCGGGGGAGACCACAGAAGGTCCCGGGGCTGGGAATCAAAAAGCATGTTCAGAAAGAGGCAAGATGCTGTGGGTGACGAGAGGGTAGATACATGGGCAGAGCCCTGCTGTAAGGGGCCTCACCTGCCAGGTAGAAGCCTGGATCTGCCTGTAGAGGAGGCTGGGGGACCTTGAGGTTTGGGCATCCTTGGAGCGATTCAAGCTATGATGCCATGGCCACTTTGTTAGAGCCCAGAATGGTGGCCCGGGGAGCAGAATGGCAGGGGTGGATGTGGGCGATGCATCTTGGACTGGGAGTCCAGGGAGGCTGAGAGCTCATGAGGAAAACACGCCGGATGAGCTGACTTCTGCTCAGAGACCCACATTGTTCAGCAGTGTCCCAGGTAGAACCTGGCCAAGAAGGTGCAGACCTTAGAGCTAGTCGGTCGGTGACACTCATCCCTGAAGGCACTTGGACACACAAATCACAGTGAGAAAACGTGACTCATCCTTAAGAGTTTGGGAAACTAATAATAAGATTATAATAGACTTTGGTCAAAGCACAGAAGAAAACAACTGAGAGGCATAATTCTAAATTTTGAAAATAAAATACGTAAGTACCAGAAAACTCCATCTTGCTCCAACAAAGCTATGTTGCTTCTTCCTGATTTCTTATGGTTTATCCTCATAACTGCCTCTGTTTCTACTCTTTCCTTTCCTGCCTACCATGCCTTGTCTGTATTTCATTCAGAGGACCTTCTATTCATAAAAGAGCCCCTCACATGCCCATCCCTCCAAATCCCCTAATGCTAAGAACAACCATACGCTGGACACTTATTTCAAATTACAGAAATGACACTGGGTCACAAGAAAAAAAAATCCAATTTTGGTGCTTGTGATCATGCTTCCCCTTGTCATTCTGACATACATTCTATTATCTCCTGGCTTTGGTTCCCATTTCCTAATTCTCTTAGATTTATTTCAGTTTTTCAAAATATTCATTTAGTGTAAGGAATATATCCCAACAAGCACGTAAGCAATGCCGCTGCCTGTGATGACTCCAAAGGACATGCAGTAAAGCTTCGATCTACCTGCAGCCTGTGGATGGATGTGCTAGCAGACACCGTTCTCAACAAAAGCAAAGTCTTTGGCTCAGAGCAGCAGTGTCCAGTGGAACCATCAGCCAAGATACATGTACAATTTTTCTAGTAGCCACATTTTAAAAAGTGGAATTAGGGACCTGGTGGCACGGTGGTTAAGAATCCACCTGCCAATGCAGGGGACTCGGGTTCGATCCCTGGTCTGGGAGGATCCCACATACCGCGGAGCAACTAATAAGCCCGCGTGCCACAACTACTGAAGCCCACACACCTAGAGCCCGTGCTCCGCAACAAGAGAAGCCACCGCAATGAGAAGCCCGCGCACCGCAATGAAGAGTAGCCCCCGCTCGCAGCAACTAGAGAAAGCCCGCGCGCAGCAACGAAGACCCAACGCAGCCAAAAATAAATAGATTTATTTAAAAAAAAAGGAAAAAGCTTTAAAAATGAGCAAACTCTTAAAAAAATTGAATTAATTTTAGTAATATTTACTATACCTGAAGTATTCTTTCAAATGGAATCAATAACACAAAATTAATGAGATGTTTGCCAGGCTGCCATAACAAAGTTCCAAAGATTGGACGTCTTAAACAAATTTATTTCCTTACAGTTCTGGAGGCGAGAAGCCAAGGTCGAGTTGTCAGAAGGATGCTTTCCTCTGAGGCCTCTCTCCTTGGCTTGTGAGACAAATCCCCACCCTGTGTCCTCACCTAGTCCTTGCTCAGTGTGTGTCTTTGTCCTAATCTCCTCTTCTTATATGCAGTTCAGTCATATTGGATCAGGCCCTACCTCCAGATAGTCACCTTCCGAGGTACTCGGATTAGGGCATCAACGCATGAATTTCTGGCGGACACAATTCAGCTCATAACAAGTCTCTTGTTCACGCTGAGCCTTAGAAATCCAGTGCTGTTGTGCACTGATGGTGCGTCTCAGTTTGGACTGGCCATGTTTCAGGTGCTCATGGCTGCACGGGTCCTGTGACTCTTATAGCAGACAGCTCAGGTCGGAGCCGCCCATCATAGGAGGGCTGGCTCCCTGGGCACCTCTACCCAGAGGACCCCACAGTGAGCAGCCTTCCGTCAAATTCCCATGGGCTGAATCACTTGCCAACTATCACCCATTTCAAGATATTTTTTCCCCCAAGAATCGACAGATGAGTATGGATAAAGGAGATGTGGTATATGCAATATACCCTTTTATATGGTACAATGCGATAGCACGCAGCCAAAAAAAAGAATGAAATAATGCCATTTGCAGCAACATGGATGGACCTAGAGATTATCATACTAAGTAAAGTCAGCCAGACAGGGAAAGACAGATATCATATGATATCACTTGTATGTGGAATCTATGAAAATGATACAAATAAACTTATTTAAAAAACAGAAATAGACTCACAGACATAGAAAACAAATTTATGGTTACCAAAGGGGAAGGGGGGGAATAAATTAGGAGTTTGGGATTAACGTGTACACACTACTATATATAAAATAGATAACCAACAAGGACCCACTGTATAGTACAGGGAACTCTACTCAGTATCTTATAATAACCTGTAATGGAAGAGAATCTGAAAAAGAATATACATATATACATACACACACACACACACACACACACACACACACACATATAAAACTGAATCACTTTGCTGTACACCTGTAACTAATACAACACTGTAAATCAACTATATTTCAATTAAAAAAACCCAAAAAACAAAACTTCAGTCTGGGCACAGAGCACAGAAATGTGTGCATCTAGTCCTTCCCAAGGTCAAGTTCTGAATCTGCAGCAACGACCTCAGCCATTGTCTTATTCCAGAGAAGGCACGAAGGATGCTCTTTCCCAAATCACTGCATATACCCAACACCTGGCAGGTATAATAAGACCAGGTCTCGGTCTTGTTTCTTAAATGAATGTGATTCTAAATCTGGCATGAAGAAGCAAACTTTCCTTCTGCTGTGACCTCCTGCCGCCCCGACTCCCCACCTGCTGAGACTTTGGGCGTCCTGGCCACAGGGAGCTGGAACCAGTTCTCAGGTGCAGCTGCCCCTACACTGCCCAGCCCGGTCACGTCGTTCCCAACCCCTCCCTAACCTGAGGAAGAAATTCAACTACGGAGGAGCTGGCCCGGCACCAGGTTCTGGAGATAGCGCTATTCTCACATGTCCAGCTGTGGGAAGCTGTGTAATTGGGGGGTTAGAGGGAATATTACCTTTTTAGGACACACATATACTTAGGCAATTTCCACGTGCCTTGAGAGCCCTAGGTTAGAACCCCGCCTCGCTTGTCCGATTCAACGTCCTGGTAGTTTACCTGGTGTACCTGGTAGATGTAAGCGCTACGTACATTGCCTTCCCTTCCGGGCACTTCCCCATCCACTGAAGCTCGTTGTGGCCGCGTGATCTGCTTTAGTCAATGACACGAGCACAAACGCATGTGTCATTTCTGGGCTGAGTGTGTAGGGGCCGGGCAGTGACTCGCTGTCCCTCTGAGGCTGCATTCCTTTGTGTTGGGACCTGCGCTCACCTGGGTCCCCAGCAGTGAGGATGGACCGGCAGCAGGAGTGAGAAATCAACCTGGGTTGTGTCGCACCACTGAGACGGTGAGAGGTTGGAACCCCAGCAGATTCCAGCCCGTCCCAGCTAATACAGAAGATGGATACTTACTTCCTTCTGTTAATTTTTCCCCAGGAAATTTAATGCTCGTTGATGTTAAAACGATTTTTTTTTTTTTTTTGCTTCGCGGCTCATCTTCCAGGTACTTGAAATTTTGTTTGATGAAATTTTCTCCCTCACCCTCATGTTAGCCTCAGAAAGATGCGCGAGCTTCCGTTTCTTTTTAACGTCCTCGTGGAGAAGTTACGGGCCTTCAAAAATGGCTTTTCAGTCTCTTTTGCCAGTATGCCTCTAACAGCTGCTGTGGAGAGGATTCTCCTCAGTTTTGATTAACAAGTTCAATCAAGTTGAACCTTCCTGACTCCAGGTGAGCTAAGCGCTCACTTTACTACGGCCATCCTTCTGTCTCCTCCAAAACACAGAAACACGTGAGAACGTTCCTTCAGCCCCTTTCTCTTTCTGCCTGTAGTGCTTTATCACTTGAATTTGCTTTTTTTCGAAACCAGGGTTTCTCACCCTGGCCACTGCTGACATTCTGGGCTGGATAGTTCTGTGTGGTGAGGGCTGTCCGCCGTGTAGGATGTTGAGCGGCATCCCTGACCTTGACCCACTTGACGCCAGTCACATCCACACCCCCAGGCATGATGACCTGAAAGGGTCCTGGTTGAGAACCACTGTGCTAAACTGAACACGTTCATTGTTTTCCCTCCGTATGAGGCTACTCTGGCTAAAAACCAAACCAAACCCACTTGGTTCCTCAATTTATTATTTATTTAAGGCCAGCTGTCCTGCTGTCCATGAGCACCTCTGATCTGTCCGAAATCACCCTTAAACGCTGAGTATTCACTCCTTTGTTCCTGCATTCTTTCACTGATTTCTTTGTTCATCTAACAAACGCCCCTGTGTTACGTGCCCGGCTCTGAGAGTTACATGTCTTGTGAGGGATTGCACGTGTGTGGCCTCTATCTTCACAGAGCTCATGGCCCATGGGAGACTCGCTAAAGAAATACACGTGCAAATCTACTGCTGCAAATTGTGGTTAAGTGCTATACGGGAAAAGAAGAGGCCACTGTGGGCATCGGAGCAGAGGTGACATTAAGCTGGATGAGGACAAATGAGCCAAGGTTAGGAGCAGCAGAGGCCTGCCAGGAAGAGGCAGGAAGGGCTGGGGTGCATGAGGACCCAGAAGGGGTGGTGTGGCCAGAATTTAAGGAGCGAGAGAGGGAGGAGAGCTGAGATGTGGTGGGAGAGATCTCGGGGCCAGCGCTGTCAGAGGACGTGAGAACCCACAATGACTATCAGCGAAGGCACACACTCTTCCAGCCCCAAGGACCTCTGGCCCTCAGGCTTCCTGGGCCGCTCTGGGGTCCCACCTCCTCTGGCCCCAGGCTTCCTGGGCCGCTCTGGGGTCCCACCTCCTGTCCCTTCCGTAACACCTGATTACCCTTCTCAAAAACATGATAAGCCAGAAAGCCACTGGGGGAAGAATGGCTCCACTTTTCTAGCAGTCTGTCGAGAAACAGAACTCCCCTGGCTAAGCTAATAACATTTTAGCAGTTGGCCTTAATTGTGAAACCATCTCATTTCTATGAAGAAATATATTCTGCTTTGCCATAGGACCAGGTATAATTCACAGACCATTTCCAAGTGGCCTCTGGCCAATCCTCATGCTATTCTGAACATTTCGATTTTTGTCCCATGTCAAGGACCCCAGGGAATAAATAAAACACACACGATCTCTTCAAAAGGGTTTATGTCGACAACCACAAAAAGGGTCAGCCATCATCCTTTCCCGACGTGGGTGCTGCTGGGAGTAGAACTGGGTCCCCCCACCAAAAGATATGTTGAAGTCCTAACCCTTGGTATCTGTGAATGTGACCTTATTTAGAAACAGGGTCTTTGGGCGTAATCAAGTTAAGATGAGGTCACACTACATGGCGTGGGCCCTCAATCCAATAATCGGTGCTCTTAGAAGAGGAAGATTTGGACACAGTGACACACAGGGAAAAAGCCACACGAATACGGAGGCAGAAACTGGAGTGATGTATCTACAAGCCAAGGACTGCCGGCATCACCAGACACTGAGAGGCAGGAAGCAGATTCTCCCCTTAAATCATTCTTTCTCAGAGAGCACGGCCCTGCCGACATGCTGACTTTGGTTTTATAGCCTCCAGAACTGTGAGAGAACAGATTCCTGCCCAGTGGGTAGGCCTACGTTACCGCAGCCCTAAGAAACGAATACAGGTATCGTCGTGGAATTCTCTGGTAACTTTTCTCAAGGTAAAAAAGTAAAAAAAAAAAAAAAAAGGCTGGTAACTGAGATGAGTTAAGAATCCCGAGGAAGGCACAGAATGAGCTTAGAAGCCACTTTGGTGGCAGATTTTAAAAACTTCTTAACTGAAGAAGCCCCCCCCTTTTTTTTTTTGCGGTATGCGGGCCTGTCACTGCTGTCACCTCTCCCATTGCAGAGCACAGGCTCCGGACGCGCAGGCTCAGCGGCCATGGCTCACGGGCCCAGCCACTCTGCGGCATGTGGGATCTTCCAGGACCGGGGCACGAACCCGCGTCCCCTGCATCGGCAGGCGGACTCTCAACCACTGCGCCACCAGGAAAGCCCCCCCTTTTTTATTAATAGTTACTATTTATCTGAATCACATGAACTACAGTGATGAGACCTATTACTGGCTGATTAAAATGATGGCAGGTTTCCTTTTAGTAGAAGTCAACAGATTAAATAATTTTGTTTGAGCCAGTTAATGGAGATGCCTCCAAAATGAGTGATATTGGTCTTGCCATGGGATTAATATTTTGGTGACAACAGAAAAACACAAACTGTCAAAGGAAAGCATTAGCTCTAACGTAGCCAGAAATTCCCCCAAATCAGCGTCCCAGCCTGGGTTCTCTCTGGCAAGGACTATGAAAATACTTGTGCTTTTCAGTCCTAACTTTCAGCAGAGCATCTACAAAAGGGCGATTGATTTTTATTCTTGGTAGGATTTCTACTTAGAAGCGCCAGCGGGAGGGCCCTGCATAAAACCTTCAGATACACGATCTGTAACAAATTTCTGGTACCACAAACACCATGTGTTAAAAAATGTGTTTATAACGCTGCAAGAAGGTACACACAAAGAGGAAACACCAGAAAATTTGCATTTTTTTTTTTTTTTTACCTTGCCTTTGTCGAAGTAGTGGATGATTTCCTGGTAGAGCCGCTCTTTCAGCTGTCCCTGTGTTGTCGCCTGGTACCCGTCCCGCTGGGTGAGGTGGGCCGCGCACACGTCCTCCGACCACTGAGGCAAAAGCAAAGCGTAAGCGGTGCCAGGTGAGGGCACGGCCAGGGCTACTGTTTCCCTACCGTCAGGTCAGAATGCACACAGTAAGCCCTGAATTCAGTGTGGGCGCTCGGGCCATGATTCCGGGGGTCGTTGGAGCTGCTGCCAGCAGGCTGCCGGGTCTGGAATTGAGGGCAGAACCTCTGTGCAGAGGCCTCAAGACGAGTGAAAGAAAGAAGAAGGCAAAGCTGGGTCTACATTCACACAGAAGAGAAACCCGGCAGGTTCTGGACAGCACAGAACTGTCAGCTTGCCCATGATGCCTTGGAACCTTCCAGAAGAATGAGGAACCGGGTGATCTGTGGCTGCCTCAAGTGGGGCATCCCTGGGCGGCGGCCTCAGTCCTGTGCTGCTCAACATTTTAATCAACAGCAGAAGGCACATGGATTCCACTTACAGGTCGTAAAGAAAGCTGCTTACAGACAGGGAGGCGTCTTGGGATCTTCAGCTCTAGGCACGTTGCCTGTCGCAAAGGCAGGGCTCGGCCAGCGTTTGTGGACGTGACAGTGGACTTACGGGATGAAGGAAGGATGCATCGAAGTGAAGGCAAGCTCATTTGACACCTAAACTCCTATAAACTTATGCTCAAGAAATCAACGGCACTAAATATAGGGTTTAATAAACTTCAATATTTGGTGGGGACCTACTATGTGCAAGGCACCAGGTCAAAGATGAGTCAGAAGATGCCTGCCCCAGAGAGAGTGCTATTACAAATTAGAGCACAGGGGTATATAATAACTCTGCAGAAAAGATTTCATGGGCAATTTAAGGGCGGGAGGCAGGACGAGGGGTTCTGCAGAGGCTCCTCGGAGGAAAGAATCAGGATGGGCTCACTCGTCAGTTGGACTCAGGAGGTGGGTCTTGACCCTGTTTTAAGACAGGACAGCAAGGATGCTACCAAGAAAGCAGCGGACTTGCAGGCTGCCTGGACCACAGCGGGGTGGGGTGGGGGGGTCCCCCACTGGACTCAGGGCTGGCCAGGCCACATCTGGAGCAATGGGACCAGCTGTGGTGCCACATTTTAGGGGGCAAGACAAATGGACAGGAACCACTGGGGCAGAGGGCAAAGGCCCCGAGGGACAGGCCTGCAAAAGTGCAAGGCTCCCTAAGAGGCGGGCTCTCACGGCACACACCCCCTCCCACCTTCCCGAAGCCAGAGGGGTTTGGAGCACTCCGTGCTGGACTGCAGGGCTCCAAAGAACAGGGTGAAAGGGCTATGGGGCCAGATGGGCTCTCCGGCACCTGGAGTGTCAAGTAAGAGTGAGAAACCTTCACGCTGCTGCAAATTCTTTCACCTTCAAAGGAGAAGTGCGTAGCCCAACCATAACTGGGAGTTACAAACTCAATTAATTGTGGCATTTTCACCACATGGCCAGATTTCTACTTTTACGAAGGGTAAAAGTAAAATTTTACATGATTCTGAAACGTAACTACAATAAGATAAATAAGAATAAGAAAGTTTGGATGCCAAATAACTTCCTTGGAGTTTAAAATCACCTAAAAAAATACTGAATGGAGAAGCAAAACTCCTTTACACCTTCCACTTAAACAATGAGATGAAATGACTTGGTTGCTAGGCGAAAGGCTGATGTTTTTATTGCCCTTGTTTTTTTTTGACAAAATAGCCTTACCCAAAAAAAGAAGACCCTATTTGAGGATTTTTACTCAATGAACAAGAATATATCAATCATGGTGAAGAATTTTCATAAAGATACAAGTAACGTTCTTCAGTATGCTGATTAACCAGCATGAATTCACATTTTCTGCAATATCAAAACATATTTAGGACAAACTGCAAAATGTAATGATGTAAAAGATACGGAGAGCAATTATTTGGCATCTAACTGGAAAATTCAAAACCCCAGTGGAAATGATAATGCAATTGGGCCGACTGATTTGGGTTGTGAAACATCCTTGTACCATTTGTGATAACCCCGTCTGTGCTCAGTAAGTGCAATGATTAAACAAATGATGCTTCATACCCATATATCTATTTTACATTCACACGCCCGTAGAAAAGTTTATGTACTGTGAGAGAGAGTAAGGGTGACCAAGCAGCTTGTCAAGCCCATTTTAATTTCCCTGGTGTAAAAGATGTATCTTCGTAGTTTCAAAATCACCTTGTTACTAAAATTTGGGTTTCTAACAAATGAAAGCCATTAGAATTCAAAGTGGGAGGGCTGGTGTGAGATGCCCCAACTGATAACTCTATCTTCATAAATGACAGTCCTCAGGAGAGCTTTATATGGTGCAAAGCCAAAAGGGTACCATGGATGACTACGGATGAGGCGTTCAGATTGAAACGAGTCTCATTGTGTTTTCTTTATAAAGGACTCTTGTTTTCAGGCAAAGGTCAATCTCCACACTCCAGTGTCCCTAAAGCAGCTTATGAGTATGCATATCACACAAGCTACTGGAGAGTTCAGGACTGGGCCAAGGGCTAGAAGATTCTTGCTGGGGATTCACTGCCTAACACGGGAAATTCCCTCATCTATCCACCTACCTACCCACGTATCCATCCACCCACACATCCGTCCATCCATCCACACAACCATCTAACCACCTACACATCCATCCACCTACACATTCATCCACACATCCATCCATCCATGAATCCATCAATCCATCCACCCACACATCCATCCATCCATCCATCCACACATCCATCCATCCACCCACACATCCATCTTGCCATCCATCAATACAAACAACCACCCAGTTATTTACTGTGGGTCCACTCTGTATGACTAACTGGGCTGAAAATGGACATGGGGAGAGCATGAATATATTATGGCAACACACACACACACACACACACACACACACCAATGCCCAAAGCTATCTGAATAACAAAAGGACACTGAGAGCTGAAAGCTGTCATGCCAGACCTATGCTGAGGGGTAACATTCCCCAGGAGAATCAGGCAGGAAGGCCAGCATGAACTGATGGACCAATAGGAGATCTCAATGGAACTGCTTAGGATGCACAGAGAGAAAAGTCATGATCTGGTCCCTACACTCTTTGATAAAATAATGAGAGGTGGGCTCATCCTCTCTCTTAGCTATTGTACCACAGAAGTTCCTTCTTATTGAGGTCGCCCTCCGGCATTACTGGGTCCTGTTGGCAGGAATAAGGAATCACAGAATCTCTAACTCACTGCTGACAGACCAATCATGGGTGTTTAAGATGCTCAGTGATAACTTGCTCTGACATCTTGTCCAATTTGCATTCAGGAGAGCCAAATCTATAATCAAAGTACTTCTTAACTATCTTTGTTTATGTCACTGCATTGAGTCAACGTCCATAAAATCTTAAGTTCTAGGTTTACTGAAATTTGTCATGGAAAAATCAAATGCTAAATGATCTTATAATTTATAACGACAGGATCATGAAAGTATATGGTAAGTTTTACTACCTTCAGAAGCTTCGCATGGAGAAGCAAGGTATAGGCTGCTTCAGTGTAGTTATCACATTCCTTGTGCAGGTCACAGAGCTTGTACAAATACCTGAGACGATAAAACACAGGTACATTCTTAAAGCCTCACCAAATAATTTGTGTTGAGAATTGCAAGAGCTAAATTCTACCTTCAACAGTAAATCATCTCTATACTTTCTTTTTACAATCTTCACAATGAATAATGCCTTGGAAGCTTCTGGTACACGAAGCACTAAGAAAAACCAACCAGAGTAATACGCAGTAGATATATTTTTAAAATTTAAGTCCTCTCTTTTCAGGACAAAACTGAAGGTGGCACAAGGAGGTGGAATTATACTTCAAGGTCTCTCATTCTTTCTCATCTTTTCCAGAGTTTTCTTTCTTGCAATTGAAATGAGAGTACACAATGTTTGACTGTGATTTCTTACATTTCTATTGAGTCCAAATATACACACACACAAAATCCATAATAATACAAAACCATAAGAATAAAGAGCTCCAATGATCACAGCGAATGTGATCAAAAGAATTCCTCTGCCATAAAGAAATAAAAGTTGCTTTTCTAATATAAAGCAACCTACATTTCTTTTTGTATACACTTTTTTTTTAACATCTTTATTGGAGTATAATTGCTTTACAATGGTGTGTTAGTTTCTGCTTTATGACGAAGTGAATCAGCTATACATATACATATATCCCCATATCTCTTCCCTCTTGCATCTCTCTCCCTCCCACCACAGCCTACATTTTGGATAAAAGAAACTGATTGTTTTCCTCAAGGTTTATTATATTCACATGGTACTGTTTTTAAAGGACAAAGTTAAAAAGTCTTAGAAATCAAAAGTTAGAAAATCATGTTTTTGTTTACTCTTTATACAAATAAATACACTAGAGACTTAACAAAAAAAGAAAGAAAATAATGCTTAATGTAATTAAGATTCATCATTAAACTATAATGCCACGTGGATTATATAATTATTCTGGTCTCATAAGTGGTAATCTTGCTAAAATTTGACACTGGCCCCTAAGAGTGACCAAGAAGAAGAGGGTACCAATCATAGCCCACCACCCTAGAGAAAAAGGCAAGTGAAGGAGAAAAATCCAGAAGAAAGTATGAAACTTGAGAATTTGGTACCCAGGTAAGAAGAGACTGAAAATTTATACTATTGCCTTATTTCTGATAAAGTTAAGACTGGACTTCTCATTTGATCACACGGCTTACTGTGAAACAATAAAATTTGTGGCAGTGCCTTTCATCTAAAGGGCCATAAGGGGCGGTCAAAAGGAATAAAAACCCTGTGAAATAATAATTTTCTTCTGAGCTGGCTAAGGATGCCCCCCACCCCATATCTCCGCATCGGCACGGACAAACTGCACCAGGCCTGATGATGCTTCTGGGAGCTCCACCAAATTCAAACTCGAGCCTTCACGATTTCCTACAAGACCAACCCCTGTGGCTATAAAACACTCTTTAGCACGGACTTGACAAACAGCAATCATTAAACAGGTCGAGGGCGCAGACGAGCCAGACGCTCACATACCTGATATACATTTCTTCTCTTTCAATCTCTTTGTAGAAATTCTGAAAAATCAAACCACAACGCTGTTTTAAGAAACCTGTTCTATAAAAGGTGTCACATACACATTAAAAATCCACAGTTCTTCAACGTGTGTCAAACACAGCCAGATGGACCCAGATCTTTGGATATGAACCATAAATTCACATAAAATGCAAAAACACCTTACACTGTTCTTCATTTTTTTTTTTTGGCTGGCGGGGGGTGATTCTACCTATACTTTAAACAGTGTAGCGTGTATATGTTAATCCCAAACTCCTATTTTATCCCTGCGCCCCCCTTCCCCTTTGGTAACCATAAGTTTGTTTTCTAAATCTGTGAGTCTATTTCTGTTTTGTAAAGAAGTTCATCTGTATCATTTTTTTAGATTTCACATATAAACGATATCATATATCTTTCTCCATCTGACTTACTCAGTATGATAATAACTAGGTCCACCCATGTTGCTGCAAATGGCATTATTTCATTCTTTTTTATGGCTGAGTAATATTCCATTGTGTATATATATATCACATCTAAATAGATAACCAACAAGAACCTACTGTATAACACAGGGAACTATACTCAATATCTTGTCATAAGCTATAATGGAAAAGAATCTATATATTCAGATATATATAGACCTGAATCACTTTGCTGTATACCTGAAACTAACACAACATTGTAAATCAACTCTATTTCAGTAAAACAAAAAGGAAACAAAAAACATGCTTGGCAACAAAGTTTTAAAAATTAAAAAATAAAATAAACGCTGTGATGGCTTAAATCTACTTGTGTCATTTGAAAGTCACCTGTTTTCAGTTAAAACAAAGGATTACCGAAAGATATGATCTCTTCACCATTCCTAACCATTGTAATCTCATTAGAAGCGAAAAAAAAAATTTTGGAATAAGCATCATCAACATGATTTAAAGCATGCTGGGTCTAGCCTCACTCACCAAGAGCCACAAGAAGGCAACGTGGCATTGTAGACCTGATGTCCAACACAGTGGCCACGAGCCACATGTATTCAAATAGAAAGTCAATTTAATTCAAATTGAATGAAGTTAAAAATTCACTTCCTCAGTTGCACTTGCCACACACTTCTGAGCGCTCAATATCTGTATGGAGCCAGTGCTACTGTCTTGAATAGTGTAGATACAGAGCACCTCCATTATCAAGAAATTTCTATCGAAAAGCGCTGATCTAGACAGACCTTCCAAAACACAGTGAGAAAACTGGTTGCTGCTTAAAAAACACCTCGTGTACAGCATTGATAGAGGAAGGTTACTTAGCAGATTATCAACAACAGGCTAATTCTACATATTGTAAACTATTTTCAGGATGGGCATAAATATTTCTATTACAATTACATTTCTTAATGTGAAATCTCTACAAACACTCTAAAACCTTTTATCGTTCATGAGGCACCAGAAAGGTGCAGAACAGTCACCTAACAAGGCCTAAAGTATGGAAACACCATTGCCGCTTTCAATGTGAAATTTAGCACCTGCGCACCATGTCAGAACTCTAGAATGGGGGCCTGAGATAACTAGTGAATAGCACCATCATAAGCATGCCATTACCCAAGAAGATGAAACAGCCCGTTTCATTTCATTAGCCAAAGAAAGACACTGCTTCCACAATTGATCTCTCCGAAAAGAAATCATAAACAAATGCAGAGTAAGCGGGGGCGCGTTTAGAAAGACGCGCCGAGATTTTCACATTCTGCAGCACCTGAGATGTGCGTGTCCTCTGGTTCGTGTGCTGTGTCTGGGTAATGAGGATATTTTCAGCTGACGGCTCGGAGCGATGTAACAAAGGGAACCTACATCAAAGGCAGAGGATGAGCCCTTCACTTCCAACTCACCAGTATTTACACGCTACGATTTCACACCACCCTCTTCTGCGCTCCTATTTTTAATCCTTTCCTAAGCTTTTGATCATTCTCCTCTACAATTTCACAACGGGGATATCATGCGACTTTCCTCCCTCTCTCCGAGATACGGAAGTGTCTTCTATTCCCTGCCTGCTTTGCGTTCTCTTCCCTGCCTAGGACTTCAAAGCCTCCCTAGAACTGAAGGACGTTCATCTCAAATCCCAATTTCTTTATAAAACTTTTTCTTTCTTTATGTAAAAGTTCACACTGCTCGGTGCCCCACTTCTGGGCTCTGCGGGCATCTTCCCACCCCCCGTGGTCCTCTCCGCACCAGGGCAGACACCTATCCAAGCAAACCCTATTGGGACTAGGTCTCCAATCCCAGTCCAGTGCTATGCGTTGATCTTTCAGAGCGCAAGCATTTTCACTGTATTTCAATTTTGTACTCCTTCATAACTAAGACACATCCTAAGAGTTTTAGAATTCTAGTTGGAACCACCTTAATTAGCCTGTAAAGGGGCCATGAAGGACCTAACTTATGCCTGTAAAACAATGATTCTACCATTCTTGGGTATGAATATGTTGATAATTGCACAGAAGAGCCAGGTGACACACAACAAATCATGAACCAGTAATTAAAGACTGCATGATTATGAGGTGACGATGAAATGCCACTTAATTACAAATACGCATTTTGCCTAGCGGGAACCATGATCCAGTACACATGCAGACTTGCTTGCAGAGGTACATCTAAAGGACTAGGCCGCTGGGCAGAATCACAGCCCCTGTCTCTCATTTTTTAATTTTAATTTGTTTTTTAAGTGATAGGAAGAGTAGGACATTAACGAGCCCACACAACTTAGAATGTTCCACTAACTCTATTTAAAAAAAAAAAATAGCACTGGTTTTAAAGGAAATTTTGCAATGAGCTTACATTTATTTATTGATGAATAAATCTGACGTTCTTTATTTTTTAACCTTAGGATTTCAAGGGGATTTCTGCTTAGTGATCAGTTGAGTACATTTTGTATGTTTCTAGATGTAGGTTTATACATCCACACTCATCTAGAGATGGATAGACATATTCACTTCTATGAAACTCTATTTGTTTCACAAGAAAAGTACCAGGAGAAAAGGTAAAAATGGACCCGGAAGTTAGAAATATATTGATATGATGAAATGTTCTTGGCAGTGAATATTAAGAGACAGAACATCTATCTGTAAAAATCCGTTTTTGTTCTCTGTAATCCATAGATCTCTATTTTTTAAATGAAAGAATTGTGATAGTCTGGGATCCATCTTATCCTCCCCAGGAAACAGTTAAGAATAGAACACTTGACTCTTCCCAGAACGATTCAGGATGTTTCAAGCTGAAGGAGGTGAATGATGTCCGATAATCTCAGGATGAGAGAGGAACACACCATAACGTCAGGAACTGTGATCTCAGGTGTCCTCACAGGACCTTATTTTTCTGACCCTGATTCTGATTCTGATTCTGAGTCTGATTCTGATAAAAGGCCCCCATTCAGAGCCTGTCACCATTTCTCCACTAGGTTTTGCATCCTGGTGAGCATGAAAGATGCTGCTTGAAACAAACGGTAGTCAAGCATCAAAGGTGGAAACCTAATCGACATGATAATAATTCTTCCTTCTGGACACAAATGGGCCCTTTGGGTCCCTTAAAGCTCAGAGGTGGCACTAGAAAAGTATGTCCGTGGTAGGGAATGTTTTTGAAAAGGTTTCTGTTTCTCTCCTGCAGAAAGACACTGATTTCTATTTCGTGTTAACCACACTGGCATCATCAAAATAAATTCCTACGGACAGAGGCAAGAATGCAGGAAGACAACAGAGCAAGAGCCAGGCTCGTTCCTGAGCAAAGGATCGAGGCCCTTACCTGGGGCAGAGCTCGCTGCCGCCCTAGCACAGTCAGGCTACAGGTGGATGGCGAGGCAAACATAGCCAGTGGGCCAGATCTCAGGGATGGACGCCAGTAACTCCTACAGTGGCCCCGGACCCTTATGATGCACATGCAAACATATTTAGATGTTTCAAGCTCACTGATTCTTTCCTCAGCCATGTCCAGTCTACTGATAAGTCCAAAGGCATTCTTCATTCTGCAAGTGTCTAGCATTTTCTCTTTGATACTTTCTTAGAATTCCCATCTTTCAGCTTATATTACCTGTCCTTCCATAATGTCTACTGTTTCTATTAGTGCCCTTAGCTTATTTATCATGGTCATTTTAAGTGCCCAGTATGATCATTCTAAAACCTCTAAAGCCATGTCCAAGTCCAGCTGTGATGTCCTGTCTCTTCAAACTGTGTCTTTTTTTCCCTTTAAGACACCTTGTTATTTTATGTTGAAAGTGGCCATGATGTACTGGGTAAAAGGAGTCCAGTACCAGCTCCAGTGCTAGTTTCTGCTCCGGGAGGCTGTGATTCTCCGTATCACAGTTTTGGGAGCAGGCGTTTTCCCTGTGGATCGAAGAAGAGTTGTTGATTTTCAGTTTGCCAGCTTTTTTCTTGTGGTGAGGACAGGAGTAATGACTTCCAAGCCCCTTTTACATACTGGACCAGAAACCAGAAGTGCCCCGTGTTTAGATTTTCAAGGAAAAAGAAAAAAACAAATAAAACCTGCTCTGGAAGTTTCAGCGGCCGGCTCGTCGTGGCAAAGCTCAGATTCGGTGTTGACAATGAAGTAGATGGAAGGTGAAAAATATTCCTTTTTGGTTATCTTTTTAATCCAAACATCTCTGGTGATTTTCAACAATGAATGATGTGGCCTGCTCCTCCTGGCACAAAAGTCCACTCCCATAAGTTCAAACCGCCTACAAGTCCGTACAAATGGGGGAAGTCAGGGCAGGGCAACCACCCGCTATCCAACAACCAGGCGGTGGAGAGGACACCCCAGAGAAGGAAAGAGAAGAAACCAGGCACAGTGTTTCCTTGCATTCCTGCGTTGGGACAGGCGGGGGAAACTGAGGAAAACACTACCAGGGCCGGGAGTCTGCTTATCTAGCTTCTAGGAAGCAGCAGGGGAGGAAGATGCAGAGAGATGCAGAGAGCTCTGGAGCCAGATGTGTGGTCATGTGGTTCCTGAGAGCCACGAGGCCAACCAGCCATGCCCGGCAGCTGAGCTTGTCGTAAAGCTTCCTGGAAGTTCATCGCCCTGAAGCATTCCTGACGTACCACAACTACGTCAAAAACCGATGTCCACAGAGCCTGACCATGTCACAGTGACAGCAGCTGTGCAAGACACCAGTGGATGGGAGTGGTCAAGTTCACCCAAGCCATCACGTGGCCACGCATGAGTTTCTTATGGCTGCCATAACAGATTACCACAATCTCGGGGACTTAAAACAATAGCTCTGCGTTCTCTTTCGGTTTTGGAGGCCTGAGTCTGAAACCCAGGGGTCAGCAGGGCCACGTGCCCTCTGAAGGGACTAGGGGAGCTTCCTTCCTGCCCCTCCAGCGTCCAGTGGCTCCAGGCGTTCCTTGGCTTGTGGCCACGTCACTCCCATCTCTGCCCCTCTCTTCACGTGGTCTTCTGCTCTGGGTCTCTGTCTTCTCCTTTTCTGCCTCTTATAAAAATACTTGTCATGGGCTTCCCGGGTGGCGCAGTGGTTGAGAGTCTGCCTGCCGATGCAGCGGACGCGGGTTCGTGCCCCGGTCCAGGAAGATCCTACATGCCGCGGAGCGGCTGGGCCCGTGAGCCATGGTCACTGAGCCTGCGCGATCGGAGCCTGTGCTCCGCAACGGGAGAGGCCACAGCGGTGAGGCCCGCGTACCGCAAAAAAAAAAAAGAAAAAAATACTTGTCATCAGATTTAGGGCCCACCTGGGTAATCCAGGACGGTCTCATCTCAAGATCTCTGACTTAATCACATCTGCTAGGAGCCTGTTTTTCCAAACAAGGTCACGTTCACAGGTTCTGAGGATGAGGATGTGTGACCTTTCAGAGACCACCATTTGACCCACTACGGGACATGTTTACAGTCTCCTAGTAATGAAACATTTAGGATCTGTAATCAGTGAGGGTGCTCCCCTGCTTACAAAATAAGATGGCTCATCATTCTGAACCAGGGGAAGAACAGTGTGAAAACACCCAGAAGGAAGATGATTTTGCTGACGTGCTTAAAGCAGATATGCAAACAGTTCTTCCTTCCTCCTTCCCTCCCACAGCCAAGGAAACAGGCTGTGTCCTGCTCTGCAAAGCTCCGTGGCCACAGCTTTCACAAGGCTTTGAACTTCTGGTTCAATCTCCGGCTTCCTGGGAAGACCAGGTATTTAACTTTTCACTCACCAGCACGTTGACAGTGCAGCTCATGCGATTTTCTTTGTTCTCATCATGCATGATGGTCCTGTAATCCAGAAGTCTTTCCATCAGGTGCACGACGAGCTTTACAAAAGTTTCTCCCGTCTTGGCGAGGTACTTGTGCTTCCTGCAGTGCTCTAAGAGACTGAAAAATAATCACACACACCTTGTTAATCACACTCAGCAAAAGAAACTTGACTTAGGTGCAATTTAAAATATTTTCCATTATTAACACTTTTTAATTATTTCTGGGCTACAGAGTTCATTGTCGTCTAATTACAGTCTCTCTGTCTCTATTCTGACATAAATCCCACTGTTAATCAACACTTACATTTTATCAAATAACACTTTGTACTGCTCATCGCCTCTACCTCCTTCCACTTCATGATCCAGCTTGGTGATGATCTCATTTTCAAACTATAATTAAACAGAGAAAGCGTAAATGATCAGCATGGTGGATATTTCATTTCGTGACTTGAGCGTCAATGATACATAAATCGCCGACAGATCATCATCGGAGAGTTGCCCTACACCTTTGAAGCCTGATCTCATTTAAGAGCTGTCCTTCCTGAACTCCTGGCGGTTTCTGATGAGCCCCTGTCACAGAGGGAATCTTTCATTTCCTTCCCTGGTTAGTGAAGCCTCGATGCATATTCTGATCACAGGAGAAAGAGCCAGAGAAAGACAGACAAGGAAACTGTAGGGAAGAGAAATCAAGGAGCAACATGAAAACACATCCCAAACAGCATCTTTATGAACAAGTAACGGTTAAAATAGCTCCTTGGTTCTTGGAAAAGAACAGATGCTGTGTCACTTGCCCACAGAGTTCTCTGCAATCTGAAGACAGGGAAAGGGCCACTTCCCTGCCACTCCTTGTTGGATCCCAGCGAAACATCTCACTCTGGGTGAGAAGAATAAAAAGCAAGAGGGGCAATGCCTTTCAGACAGACCAGCGGGCACCTCAAAAAGGTCCATCCCAGGCCTTTCCTCGAATTCCCCAAAGCTTCTGATGAGACTTCCGGAATATCATGGTGGGAAAGGATCCTCACAACTGATGGTCTCTCTGTCTCATGCTTTCAGGAAAACTCTAATTCTGGAGAAGAGAGACTCTCTAAAATGTTTTCACAGAGGTCATGGACCCCATGGCCGATCAGGCTGGAAATAACTACCGCAATAATGATGGACATGCATCCCCAAACTTGCTGCCCAGTCCCCCATCCCTGGCAGAATTCAGAGCTGGGACTCTGGCCAGGTGAGTGCCCCTGTTGCAAAGCGGTCCTGCAGTTACTCATGGATGTGGGCCTGGTAGGAAGAAGGGGCTGCAAGAGCTTTAGTTCCCTGGAGATGGAGGGACCCACACTGAACTGAAAGAAGATGGGCAAAGGAGGAATTGAAGGAAACAACAGCTGAATTCAGGGTTCACAAAGCAAGCAGACCATGGCATGTATGCAAGGGTCTCTGGGATCCCTTTTTTTAAAAGATTTTATCGATGCATAGTTGATTTACAACGTTGTGTTAATTTCTGCTGTACAGCAAAGTGACTCAGTCATACATATATATATATATTCTTTTTCATATTCTTTTCCATGCTGGTTTATCACAGGATATTGAATATAGTTCCCCGTACTATACAGTAGGACCTTTTCGTTTATCCATTCTCTATATAAAAGTTTGCGTCTGCTAATCCCACACTCCCAATCCTTCCCTCCCCCACCCCTCTCAAGTCTGTTCTCTATGTCTATGAGTCTGTTTCTGTTTCGTAGATAGGTTCATTTGTGTCATATTTTAGATTCCACATACAAGTGATAGTAGATGGTGTTTGTCTTTCTCTTTCTGACTTATTTCACTTTGTATGATCACCTCTAGTGGGATCCCTGTGAAATACATGCTCAGACGTTGCTTCCCCAGGCAACTATTACTCGGATCCCTTAAGGATTTAAGCTGCGTGAGAGAAAGAATTTTCTTCTCTCTTGGTCACTGCTGTATTCCCAACCCCTAGGACAGCACCTGAGATGGACGCTCTAATGGGATGAATGTGCTATGTGCACTTAAATATATTGGATAGAGTTGGTGTTAAACTGAAGCTGGGGAGGACTGAATAGGGCCCCAAAGGAGTGGGCCAGTAGGTTGCTAAGACACAACCTGTTCTCTTGGCCACACAAGCCAAGTGGTGAACACATTCATCGAAGTGCTTGTAACAGGTCCACCAGGCACCGTCTACTGCACTGGGGACCCAGGGCACAGCTGCTGCAGTGTCAGCTGGTTGTGGACCCTGGGAAGCAGAAGGCAAGGGGGCTGGTGAGACCCAAGGAGGGGCCTCAGAGCGTGACCTTGACTGGGGCACGCTGCCTGAAGCCACAATTTCATCACGCTACAGATGAAACAGAGGCTTAAAGCAGGACTGGAGAGAAGTATTGATTCTTGCTTGACATCAAGGACTCAGCAACATCACAAAAACTAGGACTTCAGTGAATCCCTGCAATTCTCTGCTCCATTGCCTCCTCCCCCAAATAAACACCCTCTTTGATTCTGTTGGGCTTAAGTTCAGGGATTTTAGGAACAGAGAAAAAATCATAGTTCTACTGAAGAAGAAAGCATGAGCTTCTTTCTTTTTGTTCACCTGAGGTCTCATGATAAGGACTTTTACTATATGATAACAACCTTTGGATACTAACCCGCTATTACTCTGTTCCTTACAGAAAAAAACTCTGCAAAAGGCGGTTCTTCTTGGAAACTAGCACAAGAGAGATGGCTTGCCACTAGACCAAATGTTGGCAGCCCCATCTTCCATGATGGGAATGCCAAATATTAAGTGGTGAGTGCTGATTCTTCAGAAGAAATAATCGAGAGACAAAATAAGACTAAATTTAATTAAAACATATGATTCCATTCCACACACGTTTAAGGAGCATACAACAAAGAAGGCTTAGAGAATGAAGGAAAAAACATACCTTATCCTAACACTGGCAAGCACACACTGGCGTTTCAAACTGCTCATCTCTAGTTAATCAGACGGTATTTGCATTGGGAGGCTCTACTTTCTGGAAATGGCATGTTTTCTCTGCTTCCACACAAACCTCACTGTCACAAACAAGGGCAATAAAGGAAGCTCCAGCTCCTTAAAGTATACGCTGCTTATCAAATTTTGACTGATGAATTTAACGTTTTCTAAAAAGAGCGGATGAATGATAAGTAAATCAGAAGAACACAGCTGATTCTAATTTTACTAACCTCTAGTCTAAACTCTGTAATTTGCACGAACACCTGGCAACTCTACTCCGTTTATCAGCAAGGATTCAATTCCACAGATCTGCAGCCAGCCTCGAATTCTAGGGCCTTCGTTAATTTTTACAGAATACACTAGAATCAGTTTGCTCCTGTGCTGTGAACTGTTATCATAATCAGGATTAAATGATCCTGTCCAAATAAATTGGAGAAAGTAACTCTGCTGAGAGAGGAGAGCTGGTTTTATAAAAATTATGCTTACTATCTTACTTGTAAATGCGTGCTGTCTGGTAATTTGCAAAAGGATTCTCTATGGTTAGGACAAAATTAGCAAGGGTTTACTGTGTTGCTCAAAAGGTAGCAGAGGCTCACTCAAGTGATAAGCAAAATCATTATCTTTTCCTCTCTTTTCTGAAACACTAATATTGCTTCGAAAAGATCCACAGGGTGTCCAACTTAAAATATTGAGCAGAGCGTCTCTAAGCATCTGATACCAGCAGCCCTCTGAGAATATGCAACACAGGAGGCCACGTAGATAGGGCTTTTCAGAAGTTTGCTATTAAGTTGAACACAGTGGAGGATGTCTGGGTCAGGGGTGGAGGGAGCCATGCTCTCAGGGGTAATGTACTAACATCATCGTTAATTCAATTAACTTAGAACCACTGCTTTCACCACTCAGTGCCACTGCGAACCATGGGTTATTGGCTCCAATTTAGGAGATCATGGGGTGAAGGGTCTCAGCAGTGGACAATCCAAAAGCCAGTTCTCCTCGGTTTGGAATGCATCATTTCTGTTGGGGCTTAGATTTACCATTCTTGCTATAATGCATTTATAAGTGTATAAAAACCAGGCTTGCATTCTCCAGGCATCCAGGGACACATTTACAGAAGAGATCTGGGGTTATGTCAGAGCAAGGGAGGCCCAGGATGGAAAGGTTTGCACAAATAACTCACCACATGGGTAAAGCGCTTAAAGGTTACCAAGAGCTGGGAGAAAGCTGAGCTCTAGGACCGCGGTCAGCTTAGTGCATTAGCGAAAGGGTTTCTTTCGAAACCCTTTATTAATAACCCTAAATAATAACCTAAATAACCCTAAATTATTCGCAAATAATCCTGGGTGCAGGAATGCTTCTTTTGATTGCGCTTTGCGTTACTGTGTCTTTTAGAAATTGAAGGTTTGTGCATTGAGCAAGTCTACTGGTGCCCTTTTGCAAACAGCCTTTGCTCACTTTGTGTCTCTATGTCCTATTTTGGTAATTCTTGCAATATTTCAAACCCTCCAGCAGCCTTTACAGCTAGCTGAAGGCTCAGATGATGGTTAGCATTTTTCAGCAATAAAGTAGTTTTTAATTTTTAGTAATGAAGTATTTTTAATTAAAGTATTGCTTTTTTAGACATAATACTATTGCACACTTAAGAGACTACAGTATGGCGTAAACAACTTTTATATGCACTGGGAAACCAAAAACTTCATGTGATTCGCTTTACTGAGGTTTCCCTTTATTGCAGTGGTCTGGAAGCAAACCTACAATATCTCCTGGGTCTGCCTGTATGGGTGCACTTTGCCCTACTCTCTGTTTTTTAAGAAAAGCTTCTCACAAGGTTCTGGAGGTAGGACCATGGTTTTAGACCACCCCGTAGTATTAGAGAGATTGGGAAATTAGATGCTCTTTGGTTCTGCACCCCCTGTTGGAATTGTCCAATCCAACAGCACTGCAGAACCATGCCCTTCTCTTTAGCATCACTGGAGGGGCTGCGGGGGAGAGAGGCAATGAACTGTGTCTGTGTGGATCACATGGCCAAGAAGAGGGCACTGGCCTGGCAGAGAGCAGCCTGGTTCTCTGACACCTGTGGGGCTCCGAGCTCACATGCTGACACCCGAAATGTAACTGATCCCCCCAAATCTATCACTCAGCCTTTAATCCTTGTGCTCAGACACACTAGTATTTTGATGTATATTGCATTCCTCTTGCTTAACCACTCTGTAAACTTAATTACACACTTAATTAATCTCTGGCACTCCATATCCCATATTCTAAAATCCCCACATCCTTCTATGTCTAACAAGCGGGCAGCTCAGTGACCTTGAAGCTTTTGTGAAATACTCAGGAGCCTAGAGGTCCCAAGCCCTAGACCTGCAGCAGCCTGGCAGGGGAACTGGTTGCTACACCTGGCAACACCTTGGACAGGTGTAGCTGTGCCCCACTGCTATACAACCCAGACCGAGGATTGACTTTAGGGCTGTATTCACTGACAGTGGACTCCAGGAACAAGTCTGCACAGTAAGTCCTGTTGGTTGGAGATTATGGGAGTCTAGGCATCTCTTTGCTGGAGAGCTTTTCTAATAGGATTCAATGTCATCAGAACTCTGAGTCCAGGGTATTATTTTCCATGATCTCTTGGACCACTTTTGGGTCTGGGGTTCAGTGAAATAAAAGTATAATTCTTGGGCCATATTTCCCCTCTAATCATCCAAAATGACAGAATCAAGTATTATTTTTTAAATGAAAGCAAAAACAAACCAATCAACAAAATCCTAATGAACTGAAGAATAAACGAGATAAGATATAGGGATGTATGTATATGTACAGCTGATTGACTTTGTTATAAAGCAGAAACTAACACACCATTGTAAAGCAATTATACTCCAATAAAGATGCTTATAAAAAAGAATAAACAAGATAAAATCACCACCAAACTTATTCACATTCATGTTACCGTTCAAAATATACTGGCTTTGCCACCAAGTGGCGGAAGCTGTCAGCATCCACTTGGGTTATTCAATTATTTGCTTAAGGTTACCAGCCTGGGTAGTGGGAAGAGATTATTCACAGGAACTCGGGAACATTGCAGAACAAAGATTACTCACATTCTAATATTTTTTTTTGTTTGTTTTGTTTTGTTTTTTGTTTTTTCAGTATGCGGGCCTCTCACTGTTGTGGCCTCTCCCGTTGCTCCGGACACGCAGGCTCAGTGGCCATGGCTCAAGGGCCCAGCCACTCCGCAGCATGTGGGACCTTCCCGGACCGGGGCGCGAACCCGTGTCCCCTGCATCGCCAGGCGGACTCTCAACCACTGCGCCACCAGGGAAGCCCCACATTCTAATATTTTTACAACTAAATAGGAATTTCTGGAAGTTGTGGAGCATTTTGCTGACCCTCACGAAGATGACAGAAAAAAGCTCCATGACTGAAAATGTTACTTTGCCATGGAGCCTTTTCCATCCCATTTTCATGAATGGTCTAAGAGCCCAAATAGTCATTTGCTGCAATTCTCAGCTGTTAGTTCTATATTTTCCAAAGACATAACAAATGCATTGCTTTAAAAAGGTGCTAGGAGAGAATTTAAAGGAATGCTTTTCCTCTGAAGGAAAACCCAGAGAGGCTAAGACTCAGAATGGTACTCATCTGGGGGCAGGGATCTCGGTGAGATGGGGGAAGCGTTAGTTAAGGCCCATCTTGGGGCTCCACGTCCACTGGATGATGTAAGAGGCCCTAAGACAAGGATGACCCCAAACCTCTCCGTGCTAGCTGGGCAGATCCTGAAATCTTCACACATAAGGTCTCTCCTTTGGAAAAAAACAAAACAAAAAACTCCCCAAGATTTCCCAAGGTCCTCAGTTTCAGGCTAATCACGCTACTCTGGGATCTCTGGGATTGGGGTAGGGTAGGGTGGGGATGGGGGACAGTGGCTGACAGTGAACACAACTTCAGGGATGACTTGAAGATGGGACGCATGCCAAGGAAAGCGAAGAAGAGTATGTATCCACTGGGACTAACGCACTGGAGGGAAGCAGTGGGAGAAGCATCTGAACAGCCCCACTCTGAAAGATACAGCAAGCTCTAAAAAAGCAAGGCTACGCCACATGTTCAAAACACTAAAGTTCTGTAAAAATGAAAAACCTTAATCTTCCCCTAACTCCATTAGGTTTGCACATCTGCTATGAAGGTAGAGCCAATTTAAGCCTTGTTCACGTGACTAATAAGGTTAGATAATTGAACTGGTGGCGGATTAAACAGCGGCCAGTCAGCTCCAGCCTAGGAGCTCCCTGGATGGAGGCGGGGAAGGCTGTGCCCTGCTGGTCTGGGCACGTGCAGCTACACACATTCCCCAACATCACCGACAAGGAACAGAGGGCGTGCCTTGTGCTTCAGGAGAGCAGCCGCTGGAGGATGAGAGCTGAACCGAGACAGAAAGGAGTCAGAAAAGATACAGCAAGTCGAGAGACAAATGCTGTGGTCCAGGAGAGCCCTGGGATAGGGGGTGAGGGGAGCAGACGGACACTGGGGATGAGACAGAGGAAGAACCCACAAGTCACTGCAACCCACCATGGAGGCCAAGAGAGCAAGCCAAGGCCAGGCCAGTGGGACTGGACCCGTGAACCAGATGACAAGGAGCCAGGCAGAAATGGGGATGATGGGGAAGCAGCAGAGCCAGGAAGGATGACGTCACGTGGCATCCACGTGGCCTCCCGCGGGAGGCTGAGATAGGTCAGTAGAAAAATTGAGATGTCCCAACGAAAAGGAAAGTGATCATTTCGCAGTTCACCAGAACACTATAATATGGCAGAGAGATTTTTTTCACAAGTTTTCGTTTTTCTGCCTTGCTTTTTACCTTCGAGGTGTCCGTCCGCCTGTCTGTGAGGCTACAAGCAGATGACAACACAAGGAACGAACGGCCCAGGATTCTTCACCAAAAACTCGAGCAGCTGTTTACACTTAGCCCGAATGTGTTCTCTTTTTTTGTGGACCTTTGTCTTCATGTTTGTGTTTTTATTTACACATGTCCAAGTGAGGCATGTTTTAGGCTAAGGAAGTTGTGGTGGTGGGATTAAATGGGTGTAATTACTTCATGGTACGACTTAAACCATTTGGCTTTCTGGAAAGATGTCTCATGATGTTGGGACAGATTCTGAAGCCACTACTGGGCACACAGTGTTGAGAATGGAGGCAAAAATGCCGTGACTCTTGTCTACTTTGGGCCGTTTACTGATAAACCTGAGAACTCTGTGAACTGGAGAAAATGAAGCACGTGCGCAGAAGACGGTTATAAGACATTTTAAAACTATGGTGAAACAGGAGTGAGACAATGAATGGGAGGATGAGAACAATTCAGAAACCGAACTCTCAATTCCAACGGCCCTTATTTTGACCCAAAGACTCCTTGAAAGAATCACGAATGACATAATGTTTTAAAGGTTTTTGATCTTATATTCCCGGGCTAGTAACATTTATCTATATAAATACATTTTTCTCCTTTACCTGATTCTTTAATTTAATAGCATCTTTCCATAAGGTCCTCCTTTGAGGCTTGATTCATACAAAATTCAAAACATCTGATGCATTTGCAGCCTAGGGAAGAGCATTTTAAATTACAGTTCCTAGTTCTGGTGAGTTGGCAGTGAGATGGGGCCATGATTTCGTGCCGGTGGCAGTAGGGATGGGTCACATCTTGTGGCAATAAGATCAATTGGCAGTAATGTCAAAAGTCACACAAAATATTTTGAATCAGCACTTGCATTTTTGAGACTGTACAACAGGAAAACTTTCAAAAGAAATTCAAGCTACGTGCATGATTCTGTTCACTGCATTGTTTATTCATAGTAGTGAATACAACCTAAATGCCCCACTAAAGGGGATGGATCAGAAAGGACGAGGTCACTCATTCTATGAAACGTTACACCATCCTCGAAATCATGGTAACTACGCTGCGGTCGAGGAGAATGTACTTGATATATTGACAAACAAGAAGAACAATGTCAACAAAGAGGGGACAGTGTTTACGACGTGACACCTCACGTGTACAAAGGCTGACGGTGAACCAGACAGACCAAACCAAGCCAGCTGCTCTTTCAAAAGAGTCTAATTTTACAAATAAATAAATGTAAGGAAATCTTCCTCACCCAAAAGGAAGAAAGAAAAGAAGGAAGGAAGGAAGGGTGGGCTTTATGGGTTTGATTCTGTATCTTACAACAGCTCTTTCGAATAGATTCTATTTCACACCAACTTTACAGCTCTGAGCTGGAGACATACAGATGGTCAGTGATTTGCTCAAGACCCAGGTGGTTCCTGACTGAGCAGGGCTTTAGGATCTACCCAGACTTCAGCGTCTGAATGCCATGCTTACAGACGGGGCTCCTTTGGGCTTTGTATCTGTCTCTTGTTCTGGGAAATAGTAAAATTGCTCTTCGTGGCTACTAGCTTCGTGCAATAATGACAAAGAATGACCAATTAAAGCCTATAAACTATTCAAAGTTTCTGAAACTGGAAAGTACAAAAGTGAGGAAGGAAAACCTACTCTTGAAATATTAGATCTCACTAAAATCATGTTACCTTGATTGACACAGTTTTGATTTCCATTCACTATAGGAATTTCTCTCTAAATTCCTCAAAAATTTATGTAAAATGCTTAGTACATTAACTCCCCTGAATCACTATAATATTTTAACAGAGGTAGTTTTCAATTTAGAGGACCTCCTATCTCTGGCTTTTTCTCTTGCCTCCTGCAAAGCATCAGTACACAAAGGAGAAATCCATTGTATGTGCATGTGTGTGGGCTTGTGCGTACCCACCCAGGAATCCATAAACACCACACTTTTCCAGGGAAGGAGATTTTGTTCCTTTTCACATATCAATTATTCAGATTTTGTCCTTCACGTTGATACAGGATGTTTCTAGCACTTTACATACACTTTCTTTATGGAATTTTCATCAGTTCCATTGCACAGGTAAAAAGACCAAGGCACACACTTAAAATAAAGGCAAAGACTTTACACTTAAAAATAATTAACTCAGTGAGAAGCAGCCAGTCTGACAGAACACAGTAACATCTGATCAAAAGCTCCAGTGCACATACAAAGGAGGGCCAAAGAGAGAGTTTTACCCAGATTTAATGTGTCAGTAAATCCACTTAAAAGTAAGTAAAAGCTAAAAATGGAGAACAACGTTCTGTAAAGATGAGAGTGAGATCCTCCCTAAGAATGACACGCTTCTTCCACGAGGAAAGTCTAGGACTTTTCTCTCTTAAGCTGTAGGGAATTATGTTTTCCATATTCAGCATGTGTAACTGGAGAACCATCTATAAGTCTCAAGGTACTCAGGCTTGTCCCCCTTTTCTCTCCCAGCCACTTACTGCACACCCACGTCCTTACCATCTGGAAGCTTCGGGTGGAATGGAATTCACACTGCATCATGTCAAAGAAGATGGGGATGGTGGCTTTGCGAAGCTCTGTCTCAGGAATCAGTGTCATTTCTAATATGGGGCCGACCATTTCTGGAATGAACTTTATCTTGTGTTGACCTTGAATAAAGAAGTGCGTTATTCAGAAGCGTTTTAAATAAAGGATTCTGAAATGAGCTTCAATGGACAGAAACAAAACTACACAGATCATTGTGATTTTGAATGCTAGGATCTTGGGAATATGTACCCATTTCTCACCTACAGGCAACAATTTTGAGTGTGCCCAGTCTTTAGTATAAGAAGTGAACTGTATTCCAAACAGTGTAAGTGAAGCTGTTAAAAAAAAAAATCTACCCAATATAAGGCCTGCAGTCATGATTTGTCTGTTACCGACGACAAATGCCATTTCACAAATAGACAATTACATCACACACATCGGGGCCTGAGCAGCTAACGGGTACCCAGTTTTGGAAAGAGCAGGGCTGGGAGATGGGACCCTTGGCATCTCATTTTATGAACAATGAACAAGAGTTGATAAAGTGAAGAGGTTAGGGCAGGTGGTCTCTTGGGCCCTTTCTGTCTGCGACATCATATGAAAAAGAGTTTACTATTTGGAACCTCTGTAAATAATGTCAAGGGATCTCTATAACGTTCCGAGTGACTGATCAGAGAAATCAAAACCAGACCTCAGGATGTGAAGCTGTGAAAATAGAAAGGATTCTGCCTTTTTTGACTATTTGATTGGATAATGCTTATTAAAATAGCTACTTTATTAATCTTATATGCCACCTATCTTGTCCAGATATGATTTTTAAAGCATAAGACTATAATATTCATTATGATTCACAAGGACAATAGTATATGCTTAAAACAACTTTCGAGAAAACTTTTCAAAAGCTGTTTTAAGCACATACTTCTGCCCCTATGATTAATGATGAATATTATAAAATTAGCTAACACTTACTAAGTACGACTACGTGACCAGCCTCATAGAAAGAGTCTCACTGAATTCTCAACATAATTTTGTGAGACGGCTACCATTCCTCTCCTCTTTTTAAAAACCAGACTGTACTTTATTTTTTAATAGACTTTATTTTTTAGAGCAAAAGTGAGCAGAAGGTACAGAGATTTCTCCTACACCCCTGCCCCCATTATAACATCCTCCCCCAGAGGGAGTGCCATTCTGAACTCTGTTTTACAGATGAGGAAACTGTGAATTTCCCCAAACTAGCGTGCTGTTCAGTGGAAATGGTAGAGCAGGATTGGAACCCGTGTCTGTGATTCTGAAGCATCAGGTGTGTCCCCCGTGCCCGGCCTGCCGGTCACGAGATCTTTCCAGGACACTAGTCCTCTCCATCTCGTGGTAACAGAAACGATGCTGGCTGTCCACACCACTCCCTTCTCCGTGTGCTGCCGTAATAACCCAGATGCAGAGGACACTGACCTGTCATTTTATCTAGCGTTACTGGGGTATCACACTTCTAAACTGGGTGTCCCAGAAAGTAGAGACAGGATTCTTACAGGCTCCAAACCTTTTTATTTTTTTCTTTTCTATTTCAATTATTTTGTTGGAAATCTTGGTATCACACCTCTTGAGGCCTCCGCCTTCGACTCAGACACCGCTAACTCAAAATCTCCGTTTTTTCGTTTTTTGCTACCATTGTGCCTCACCCCAGCAGTGGCCTCCACACCCTGCTATGTCTAAATTCCTGAGGGCTGGGAGTGATGTGGGTGAACTTCCAGAGAACTTGAAGGGATAAAAGGCCACCAGAGGGAAGGAGCTGCTGGAAAACTCATTTCTGAAAAAAGGGGGGCGTTGACCTTATGTAAGGTGATATGATTAAATTTAGAGGCAGGTCCCATCACGGAAGGGGTCTTTTATAATTCCTGCCTTCTTATCTTTAATTTCAGAAATCCTGATTTATTTTCATTTCACCCCATTACAATTTATATCTTTTTGTTTCCAACATATAATAGAAGAATGCACAAGAATTAAATGCTTGAATGAGTTATTTGTGACATTTTGTTATTAACACTCGTAATTTATCCAGAGTTAATCAATGTTACTAACATTTTTACACAATCTGGAAATACAATGGATACACTAAATAATTTCGTTTTCTTTGTAACTCAGCTAATGCAGATTTCTGTAAAGAGAACCATTAAACAAATTTGGTTATTATAAATAAAGACCCTTAACAAAATCCATAATCCTCATAAGTGGTCTATATTAAAGTATTCAGAAATTTGTATTGGGTGGACACATACATAAAATGCAACCTTCAAAAAGGAATCTGAATATAATTAAAATCTTATTAACCTTTACTAAATAATACTTTGACTAAGGCCCTAATATAACACGATTCTCATCGTTTCCCCAAATGCTTAATGTTTCTGAAAAGCATGTAAGTGATGCAAAGCATTCTCTTAAAAATGCTATTATATCCAGTCTCTCAGGTGACACTTTTCTTGTATTATGCCTAAAAACTGTCAAAGCCAATGTTTCAGAAAACAGGTGCTGGTGACAGAGTTCTTCATCAACCACAACTGCAGCGTCACGAAGGGCTCTGTCTCTCACTGACAGCCTTTATTGTTCCAGGCTGGGAGGATTGCATAAGAGAGAAACAAGTGGTTGCGAATGCAGGGATTGGAAAAATATGTTCCAAAAACGAGGGTGTCCTCAGCTTTGATTATTACCCCTCCCATTAACACAGGACACATTGGCTGGGGGCCAGCACTGAACTTCAGCCACAGTGATATCCCCAGGGTTTAACCTCGGAGAACCAATGAGTAAGCATTGGATACAATTCTCCAGTATTCATCTTTTTTCTTTCTTTCTTTCTTTTTCTTGGCATTTGCATTATGGATTTCCCCTGGAGCATCTGTTGTTCAAATTTAATGATGAACTCAGGTTTGGAATCAAAGGGAATCAAGGTGACTCCTGAAATGCAGGCTTCAAGAAAAAGAGGATTTACTTTCTTTTTTTCCTTTTGAGACAAAGGAAGAACAAACTAATTATCGGATCACAATGGGAATCGACGGATCACTCTGGTCACCTTGGCCAAACTCCTGGTTACCACTCCTCAATCCTTAAAAACCCACTGACAGTCTTTC
Organism: Aethalodelphis obliquidens; assembly: GCF_003676395.1. NCBI lineage: Eukaryota > Metazoa > Chordata > Mammalia > Artiodactyla > Delphinidae > Aethalodelphis > Aethalodelphis obliquidens. Next base: position 40,754,182 of record NW_020837955.1, on the reverse strand, counting down.
TTCTAGTGACAAAACACGGAGCTTCTTCCCTGGGAACCAGACCGCGCTGTCTCAGGGAAGCTGGCTTCTCCCCCCATCAACAGCCTCCCCCTGGGTGCCTGGATGATCTCTTGACAATCATGAGTGTTCAGAAATCCGGGACCTTAAACATCGTCTAATCCCAGGAAAATCTCCATATACGCAAGAGAAGACAGAGCAAAAATTTCCATCACCCAGTCAGACGGATTGGGCCCCACTGTATGTGCGTTTTAATGAAAAGCACACAATTTCTTCCAAGTCTCCAGAAATACCCATGAAGGGAATCCCTGCGTGACAAATGTCCCAGACCGAACGTGGAAGATAAAGATCTTCCTGCGAGCACATTTGTTCTGGACAGACTGGAGAGACTGCGGCTCCGGGGTGCTGCATGTAACAAACAAAATGTAAATCGAGGTGAGGAAGGCAAAACAGGTGCTCTGCAGGCTGCCGCACAGAGTGCGCTTTGATAAATAACTGAAGAGCTGAGTAAATAAGCACGTCCGCTCCCCCCGCCCCCCGCCTTTATTGGGAGAGAGTCTGCCTTTGATTTCTCCTTTCACACTCAAAATATGACAGGTTTGGGAGGAAAAAAAAAACCCCATGCTGCTCTGTCCCATGGGGCAGCACTGTGTCTGCACTTGCATCAAACTGAGCAACACAGACCCCGGATCCTTGTTCCAGTGCTGTGCAAGGAGGTGGGTTCTGGGCCGCTCACACCACATGTATGACTGGGAAGACTCAAGAAGGAGCCGGTCTCACGGCACATTCGGCTCAGGGCCTGATCCAGTGACAGGTGACTAATTGTAAGAGGATAAATATATCTGACGTCTATTTTTATTTTCTTGGTGGAGACTGCCAATATGATCTCAGACCTGAGCCCATTTGAAAAAAATGGGTTTTTTTTGTTGTTGTTTAAAAGCTGTGTAGAAAATAGGTTGTATACATCTTAGGAAACTGAGATGTGCTCTCGTTAATTTCTAGAGTGGCATCCTCAGCAATGACGCTGGAGGGCAGGATCCAACACCTGAGATTCAGAGCAGCAAAGAAAGGGCCAGGTGGCCGGAGGTGACCCCACGGAGCTAGCCTTAGCCATTTTGAGGGGAAGCTGGGCCAGATCTTGGGAGCAGCCGACATGTTTATTTTTTTTTTTTAACTTTCACACATAATTTAATTATTTTGTAAGCAAGGAACCCAATCACGTGGGTTAATGATTACTTCTTGCTGTTACCAAATCCCTGCCCTTCACTGACCACAGTCACAGTTTACATTTGCCCTCCTGGCGGCTTCTCATGCCAGAGGCAGAGGTCCTGGTAGAATGCTGCCAAACACAGACCTGCTGCATTCATCACTGTATTCCAGTCAGCAACGGACAGGGATGAGACGGGACATTTGCTCTCTTAACTGTATCCTTTATGCTGCAAATCAAAAGTCTCTGTCACTTGACTCAGACTATTTAGAACGTAATGACATAATGTCGAGAGAACCAACCATCGGAACACTGGAGGCTTCACGAGGGCCCAGAGGTGGCTTCACAGAGAAGCTCATGCTTCCCTGGGCCCATCCCACTGTCTTCCATTGAAATCGTAGACACGGAGCAAATGAGGAGGAATCAGTTTCAAACTGTGCTCGATCTCAGGGATTCCAGAGATGACCTTGAAAACACTTAGAAGAAAAAAGAAAAGAAAGAAAAGAAAACCCGAGTGTCTGGGGCGCCCATGTGTCAGGCCAGCCTGGGCTTGAGCTGGCTTTTGGAGGTTCCCTCTGAGCCAGGAAGTGGTCCTTCAGCTGAAGGTCAGAGAGGAGGGGAGGGTCCCGGGTGAGCTGAGCTGAGACAGCAGCTGCTAATCAAACAAGAAGGACGCCTTTTAGTGTGTTAAAAACCAGCGTGAATATCTACCAGGGTGGCTGTCTCTACTTATCCTAAATGATGAGAAAAATATTACCAAGGCGTTTCGGAATGAAGCATTTGAAAACACACCTAAAAGCGTCCTTTTAGGAGAAATAGACTAGCTCACAGTTTGTACTTTAGAGGTGACACTGAACAATTCAGAAGGTGCTGTCACTCTCTCTGGAAGGGCCGGGGTGAAAGATGACCGCAGAGGGCCCTCATGCAGAGGTACATCAGGTCCCCGCTGAAAAGCCTGGCCACAGTGGGTGCAGCCCATCACTCACTGGACTCCAGCACCTAGAAGAGCCCCGGGCTCCCACTTGTCCAGCCGAGAATGACTCCCTCCATGCCATTTCTCTGAACGTCCCTGCCCGCCCTCACCTGCCCCTCCCTCGGAAGGGGCTACAGACAGAACCTTCCTGGCAGGAGTCCCACAGTGTCTGACCTGCCAGGAAACGTGAGAGATGAAGCTGTCAGGGTAGGATCAATTAAAATGAATCATGAACGGTTCCAGGAGCCTTAGCATTTCACTACCGAGATCACCATATATATATATAAAGCATTACTGAGCACCATATATACAAAAAGCATTACTGAGCACGATATATACAGAAAGCATTATTGAGCACCATATATATAAAAAGCATTACTGAGCACCATATATATAAAAAGCATTACTGAGCACCATATATATAAAAAGCATTATTGAGCGCCATATATATAGAAAGCATTATTGAGCACCATATATATAAAAAGCATTATTGAGCACCATATATACAGAAAGCATTACTGAGCACCATATATGTAAAAAGCATTATTGAGCACCATATATGTAAAAAGCATTATTGAGCGCCATATATATAAAAAGCATTATTGAGCTTCAGAGTTAGAAGGCTCTTGAAAACTTCCGTCCAGCCTCTGCATCTTACAGCCTAGAAAGCTGAGGGAGGGAAGCCCAGACCGACTGCGTCACGCAGCCAGGCAAGAAGTTCCACTCAAGTGGAACTCATATCCAGTCTCTTCCCTCGGAGCCCAGGGTGCCTGCTCTCTCCCCAGGGACGGCAGGAAGACCAAGGACGGGACAGTGCCAGGAAGGTTCTGTGTTGGAGATGCAGCCAGGCACTCTGACACCGAGAGCCAGTACTTTGATGCTGGACATTTAAGCTGCTGCAGCAAAGTCCCAGCGGAGAGTTTCCTTAAGGGGTCCCCAGTTGACTCCAGGACTGATGCCCACACAGCAGGTGGGGAGTGGATTCTCCTCCCAGTGAGAGCACAGGCAGAGAAGTCATCCCCACCAGCTCCTTCTCTCCACCTGGGAGCTCTCGCACTGGATTTTTATCCTGGAGAACCCAGCAGGCGCCTCATGTTATACCAAGCTTCTTAATTTCCATGTTCTTAGTATTATCCACAGAGTATCGATTTCCCCCCCAAAGAGTTGTACATTTATTTTTCTGGATGAAGACCCATTTGAAAAAGACTCCACCCTTCATATAAATGGAAAGACAAAGAATATTTGGAAATTCTCCTAACATTCCCTAGAGATGTGACAGAGCCTTCCTTCACACACTTCTGCTGACCTCCGGGCACTCAAGAAGGATTAGGAGTCAAAGGCCTCTGAGGAAACCTGGCTTCAGTTGAAAAGAAGCCGCTGTGAACGTACTGACCACTAAGCCAAGTAGCAGGGCTGGCCCTCAGAACCCTGGCCCTGTCTGCTCACAGGGCCATCAGGAAGGCGGTGGAGTCCAACGCCACGGCCTTCAGCGAAAACCGTGTTTAGTTTCGTCACCTCGTTTCGTTCTGCCCAAGGAATGTAGGTACATCAGGGCACCTTTCCAGCCACGAAGAAAGCTATTCCAGAAGCACACAGATTGGGATACAGCTAAGGTGCCCCAGCCCTGGTGGAACAAACAAAACCCTGATGCAGTGGGGTGACTAGAGAGCAAAGTGGGCAGTGGCCTGCCTCCTTCTAGAGAAGAAAAGTCACTGGGGAATGGGGAGAGTGGAAGCCCCCCCCACAACAAACCAAGGTAGGATCTGTGTGCCGATCTGAGAGAAGGAAGGAGAGCCTGGGCAATTCAGAGGCAGAAGCTTGCACAGGACCAGGAGTGGTGCTGAAGAGAGATGCCGGGGCACCTCAGCACAAAACCAGCTGAGGACAGGTGCCAGGAAGAGCTTCGTCTCAACTAGGAGAGGCCAGGTTCACAGAGGACACATAAAGGTGGTGAGGAGACACCAAATTACAATCAGTTGTTTATTCCTTTATAAGGAACATAACCAACAGAATGACATGTCATAGTGGCTAATATTTTAATAGAAAATTCCTTGTTAGATTAATTAATTCACTTATAAATAAAATTGAACTAATTTCTTATCATTTTTACTTTTTTCTTGCTTACTGTAAGAATACACTTAAGATGAGATCTACCTTCTTACATCTTTACATGTACAATACAGGATCATTAACTTGAGAGAGATCACGTGTACAGCAGATCTCTAAAATGTATGCATCTTGCAAAACTTCAACGTTTCATCCTTTGACCAACACCTCCCCACTGCTCCCTCGGCACACCCCTGCCCCTGGCAACCACCATTCTGCTCTCTGCTCTAATGAGTTTGACTCCTTCAGAGATCTCATATGTGAGGATTCATGCAGTAACTGTCCATCTGCGACTGGCTTAGTTCACATCCAACAGTGGTCTTCAGGGTCTTCCATTTTTTTTTATATGATGGGATTTCTTTTATTTTAAGGCTGAATAATATTTCATTGTACATATATATACCACATTTTCTTTACCCAGTCATCTGTCGATGGGCATTTAGGTTGTTTCCGTACCTCTGTTATTGTGAATAATGCTGCAACGAACATGGGAGTGCAGATATCCAGATTCTGATTTTAATTCGTTAGAATACATAACCTGGAGTGAGAATGCTGGATCATAGGGTAGTTCTATTTTTATTTTATCGAGGAACCTCCATACACATCATTTTACATTCCCACCAGCTGTGTACATGAGTTCAAATTTCTCTACATCCTTGCAAACACATGATTACCTTTTATTTATTTTCTTCATAACAGCCATCCGAACAGGTGTGAGGCAATAGCTCACTGTGGTTTCTGATTTGCATTTCCCTGATGATTAATGATGTTAAACAACTTTTCATGTACTTACTGGCCATTTGTCTGTCTTCTTTGAAGAAATGTCTATTCAAGTCCTTTGACCACTTTTTAATTGGTTTATTTGTTTTTTTGCTATAGAATTGCAAAAGGAGTTTTTTGCAATATATAAGGAGTTCCTTATATATTCTGGATATTAATCCCTCATCAGACATGGGGTTTGCAAATATATTCTCCCATTACTTTTCATTTTATTGTTTCCTTCCTTTGTTGTGCAAAAGCTTTTTAGTTTGATGTAGTCTACTTGTCTTTTTGGTGCCATTTCCAAGAAATCATTGTCCAGGCCAAGGTCAAAAAGCTTTTCTCCTATGGTTTCTTCTAGGAATTTTATGGTTTCAGGTCTTACATTTAAGTCTTTAGTGTGTTATGAGTTGCTTTTTGTGTATGGCTTAAGAGTCCAATTTCATTCTTTTGCAGGTGGATATCCAGTATTAACAACACTATTTGTTGTTCACAAACCACTTGTTAAAGTCACTTTCCTTTCTTCACTGTGTATTCTTGGTTTCCTGTAGAAGATCAGTTGACTGCATATGTGTGGGCTTATTTCTGAGCTCTCTCTTCTGTTTCATTGGTCTATGTCTGTCTTTATGCCAGTACCACACTGTTTTGATTTCTATAGCTTTGTAACTTATTTTGAAACCAGGAGGTATAATGTCTCCATCTTTGTTCTTCTTTCTCAGGATTGCTTTGGATATTCAGGGTCTTTTGTGTTTCCACATGATTTTTAGAATTGATTTTTCAATGTCTGTAAAACATTCCACTGGAATTTTGAAAGCGATAACAATGTCAAGTCTTCCAATCCATGAACATGAGATGTCTTTACATTTATATGTGTCTCTTTAAATTTCTGTCATCAGTGTTTTGTAATTTTCAGTGTATAAGTCTTTCACCTCCTTGGTTAAGTTTATTCCTAAATATTTTATTCATTTTTATGCTACTGAAAATGGGATTGTTTTCTTAATTTATTTTACAGGCAGTGTGTATAGAAATGCAACTTTTTTTTTCTATGTTGATTTTGTATCCTGCAACTTTTCTGAATTTGTTTGTTAGTTCTAACAATTTTTTGGAGGAGTCTTTAGGGTTCCCTACATATAAGATCATGTCATCTGCAAAGAGAGGTAATTTTACTTCTTCCTTTCTGATCTGGATGCCTTACTTAATTGGTCTGTCCAGACTTCCAGTACTATGTTGAATAGGAGGGGTGAGAGTGAGCATCCTGTCTTGTTTCCAATCTTAGAGAAAAACTATCAGTTTTTTACCACTGAGTATGATATTAGTTGACAATATATGCCCTTAACTACATTAAGTTACACTCCTTCTATACCTAGTTTGTGGAGTTTTTATCATGAAAGGGTTTTGAATTTTGTCCAATGATTTTTCTATATCTATTGAGATAATCTTATTATCCTTCATTCAATTAATGTAGTCTATCACTTTTATTAATTTGCATATGTTGAATCATCTTTGCATCCCAGAGATAAATCCCACTTGTTCCTGGCGTATGACCCTTTAAATGTGCTGTTGAATTCAGTTTGCTAGTATTTGGTTGAGGATTTTTGCATCTGTGTTCATCAGAGATGGTGGCCTATAGATTTCTTTCTTTTTTTTTTTTTTGGTAGTGTGTTTGACTTTGGCATCATGGTAATGCTCATGTCATTAAATGAGTTTAGAAGTGTTGCCTGCTCTTCAGTGTTTTAGAAAAGTGTGAAAAGGATTGATATTAATTCTTCTTTAAATGTTGGGTAGTACTCACCAGTGCAGGCATCTTGTCCTGGACTTCTGTTTGTTGTAAGATGATTCAATCTCTTTACTCATTATTGGTCTGTTCAGACTTTCTATTTATTCATAATTCAGTCTCAGTAGGTTGTATGTTTCTAGGAATGTATCCATTTCTTCTAGGTTGCTGGCACGTTAAGTTTTCACAGTAGTCTCTTATGATCCTTTTTATTTCTACGGCATCAGTTGTAATGTTTCCTCTTTCATTTATGATTTGATTTTTTTGAGTCTCCTCTCCTTTTTTCTTAGTAATTGAGCTAAAGGTTTGTCAATTTTGTTTATCTTTTCAAAAACCCAACTCTTAATTTTATTGATGTTTTCTATCCTCTATTTTGTTTATTTCTTCTCTAATCCTTATTATTTCCTTCCTTTTGCCAACTTTAGGCTTAGGCCTAGTTTTTTTTGGTTGTTGTTGTTCCTTGAGGTGTAAAGATGGGTTGTTTATTTGAGATCTTTCTTCACCAGTAAGCCAACACTATAGATCAATGGACCTAACAGACATATACAAAACATTTCCCCTAACGGCAGTAGAATACACATTTCTCTCAAGTGCACAAGGAACATTCTCCAGGATATGTCACACATTAGGTCACAAAACAATTGTTAACAAATTTAAGAATATTGAAATCATACCAAGTATCCTTTCCTACCATGATAGAATAAAGCTAGAAATGAATAACAGAAGGAAAATTGGAAAATTCACAAATACTTGAAAGTTTAAAACTGCACTCCTGAACAATCAATGGGTCAAAGAGGAAATCAAAAATTATCTTGAGACAAATGAAAAATGAAAAGACAACATACCAAAACTTTGCGATGCAGCAAAAGCCATACTAAGAGGGAAGTTTATAGTGATAAATGCCTATGTTAATTTCTTATCTTAAACACACGTATCCCTTATTGTTTTGATTGCACAAGTACTCAGTCTACCACCACCTGGTGGCAGTATACCTAAATACAGGGTCTAGTTTTGAGTTGGAGAATAAACCCTTTGGAAGGTAGATTATGTGAAACTGAATACAATAAGTGATGGACTATATAACAGTAGGATGAGCTACATGCTTTGATTCATGAGAAACGGAGAGAATGGTAGTTCTGCCCAGGAGCAAGAGTTCCAAGGCAGAGCTCTGCTCACCTGACACAAGAGGGCGCTCTATTGACTTTTCTGTTTTCTCCACCAATCAGATTTCCTTCCCTTTACTTTGGTCTCCCATCTCTTATTCACTGAAAGCACTTACTGCAAAGGTAGCAATTGCTCTCGGAAGGACAGAAGCTGTTCAGATTTTTAAGATGCCCCAAAGCTGATAAACAGGGCCAGTGGCATCGCCCACCACCGAGTCATGATGTTCACCGTGATGCCCTGAAGTCCCAGTTACTCACCAAGGTTGTACCACATGTCCCTGATTTCGAAGCCAATCTGTCTCCTCATATCTCCGTACCTGAAAACCAGGGACAGGGAAAACGCTGAGTCACTCTATGAAGCATTTGAAAATCGGACTTGGATTATTTTTAAGTGCAATGAAACTCTCCCATCCCTGAGACAAATAAAGAGAGTGTCAAAGCATCAACTTCTTTTGCCACCAAAAGGAACTGAAGGAGGAGGAATCCAGCTAGGGATCTCATTTTCCCATCACCACAGATTACATAAGATCCTCCCCTCTGTGGAAACATGGGGGAGGTGGTGGAGAGAAATGAAAGTATTTTCCTTTCTTCAGTCTCTAATGGCAGGAGAAAGAGAACCCGGCTCCTTGGCTTGAGGGGGAGTTTGTTTTCCACGCATGTTATAAGCATCCAGGAACCAGACACCAAATGACATCCTACAGCCCGGCACACAATAAGCAGTTCTCATATGTTAAATTAAGCCCCGGAGTCTTAGACAATCAGAGCAGGAAAGGCCTCTTTCATACAGCTCCCAGCTCCTGGCTCTTTATCATTTTCAATGTAAGGAAGGGCTTAACACGAAAAGATGTCAACAAACATTCCCCTGTTTTTATGTACCAGCAAAAATAAATGCTAATTTTCTTCCCAGTGGGTCAGCAGAGGGGGTGTGTGTTTCATGAGTAAACAGAATTTGATGTTTCAGAAGATAAACCTTTATTAGTTTGTGAGCAATTTAACATTTTCCTTTATTGCCTAAGGAAAAGGCTGATTCTATTACAAATAATAATTTGCAAAATTATCCTACAGTGTTACAGTGTAGCAGCTGTGTCGTGGCGCCTGCTCTGTGCGTCCTTATGTCAGCTCATGTGGGAAGAAAAGCTCTGATTACAGATGACCGACTTGTGCCTCCACAGGTAGAGATCCGGCTGGTAAATCAACAGCCCCAGCTGGCTGCTACCCTTTATCAAAGTCTCGGGTACCCTAAGCACCCGTCTGTCACTTACAGCAGGAAAGGACAGCAGACCCTGTGAGAATCTCAACCAGGAAAGATGAACGCACCCAGCAGCTCCTCTTTGGAGAATTCAACCTTGGGAGCATCAGAGCCGGACAGGTGCCAGGGCATTCACTGTACCCGTGGAGAAACTGAAGTGAGAGGGCAGTGTTGTACCCCTTCCTCCGAGGACAAGCTGGTCCTCTGAGGTGAATGTACTGCCTTCCAGTCCAGCCCGACACCAGGTGAGCGCTGGTGCAGGTAAATTCCGTGAGTGAGAGAGAGGGGATCTCTGCCCAGGAATGCTCCCAGCACCAAGCCACAGGGAGCAGGGACCGGGCCACCCTTCCGCGCCTAGCTGGCATCCAGAAGTGCCCCAGAGGCACAAGATCTGAGCGCCAGCGAGGCGTGCACCCTTTTGAGGCTTGCAGAGCCGTTTTCCAATCCCCATTTTGCTCCTGTAGGAATGACAGAGGGGTCCCAGCACCCAGGCCTGGAGAGGATGTGGGTGGCTGCATGATGACTGGGAAGACCGTTCTCTGGGCATTTACCAGGAGAATAGGACCGGGGACAGGAAAACCACGCTCCATCCAGGGCAGATGCTTCCTCCTCAGGCTGGAGGGGTCTGCGCTGTCCAGGGGGATAAGCTGCCTTTCAGGGGAGCAGATGTCTGGGGAGGTGAGGAGTGTGGCATCGCAGGGAGGACCCCGAGAACGTAAACACCCCAGCCCCTGCTGCCAGGTGTTCAGACCTCAACACAGTGAGGACGCCAGAGGCCCAGAGGAGGCGAGAACCTGTCCCAGGGGTGGGCCTGTCATTAACTCAAGCTTAAAGACTCTTAACTGCCAAGCAACTCCTTCTCAGCCCGGAACAGTATCTCTTGAAAAATACAAATGGTTAAAGCCAGGCAGACCTCCATCAGTGTCTGCGCCTTGCTGGCCCGACTCAACTTCCTCTCCCAGGTCTTACAATAATTCAAATCAAACCCCAAAGTTCAGAAGGATAAAGCACAGGACAGCCTTGGCAGCAGCGGGCTCACGGGTTGGGTTTGGATCACCAGGAGTGACCCAATGGATGCCTCAGGCCCTACAGTGACTGCTGTCTGTCCAGCGCTGGACTTGACCCGGGGACCCCAGGAGGCATGTGAGGAGAGGGAAGCCGGCCCCGTCCTGTCTCTCCGCCCAGCGCCTCTGTTCCTGGTGCCGGCGGAGCGTGAGGGGCTCAAGGATGCCTGGGTTACATTTTTCAGTGACGCTTCACTGTCTTCTACGTGGGGAATGATGTGTCTTCACAGTATTTCAGAACGGGGGGATTAGCAAAGATCCGAGTGCACGTCGCTCAGGAGAGTAAAGCCTCTGGCAGAAAGGTGCTAAAAATGCCATTATAATAGTCAAGTAAGACACAGGTGCTCGAGGCTGGTACAAGATGAGTACAGAGCCGGAAGGTAAAGGGCAGGACCGAATCTCTCCAGCAGTAAGATTGATCTTTTCTCTCATTTTAATAAGAAGGCAGCTTTGACAAATCTATACACTTCTCAGCGTAATCCCCAAATGGAGTCACAGCTGTCACCAGAACTTAAGAGGGATTCCTGAACCATTTGTAATCCTTGCCCCAAGGAGGAGAAAAAAGCAGTAATGGAGTGTATCTGGGATCATGCTCCTACCTGGAGAGAGAATTTCAGAGCTGGTGGCAGCCTTAGAGATCGTTACTAAGTCCATGACTAACGATTTATAGTTGAGGGAACTGAACTAGTCCTGCGGGGGAAGCAAAATGACTTGGCCATGGTCACAGGGCAAGGGGAGAAGAGATGGCACAAGTCTCCAGACTCCCAAAGAATTCCCGTTCTTCACCCCCAGCATGCATCTCGAGGACCAGAGAGGGCAGACTTCCACGATGCCGCAGCACAGCACTGCGTCTCACCCCTCAAAGTGCATGTGTGGTGTGTTTCATTTGATTTGATTCTCACAGTAAGACCACAAGGTGAGGAAGAAGACGTTCCCGTAGCTGTCTTCCCACTGAGGAAGCAGATTCCTGGGGGTGAAATGACATGCCTGTTTCTGCAAAGCTGGAGTCACCTGGTGCTTCCCACCATCCTCAGGTCGCCTGTGCCCACCCACGAAGTGAGTGGACAACTCCAGACAGCCAGCCCGAGGGAGCCCCCAGGAGGCATCCTTTAGACAGCCCAGGTAGATCGCAGATCCCACATCCAGGCCTGTAACTCTGACCCAAAATAGCATGACTCTGGTCTCTGAGACCTTACGTTAGCACCTGCTTTCCTGAATCTTTGCCCCCAGAAGCAGAAATCCCATGTCCACCAGAGATAGCCCAAGCCTGGGGGTAAGACCAACCTGAGACCAAATCTAAGCACACTGGGAAAATTACCTGACCACTCTGACCCTTGGTCTCCCCATGTGTAGTACTGGGATAATGACGGCATGATGCTCATCTATCTCCCAGGCCTTTGGGAGAATGAGGACACGGTGCCCTCGTCTGTCCTAACAAGCAACGAAGCCAGGCTGGTCCTTCCTTTAAAAGTTCAGAGTGGGCCTCATCACAGCATCCCCTTCATGGTTGCAATGGTCTTTTAGATTAATTTGTTCTGTAAGCATTATTCATTGTTTAATGAATTACTAAATGCTTACTGAAGGCCAGGCACAGAGCTAATATGGAGCCACTAATATAATGTGGGAAAGAGACACAATCCACAGACCTGAGGGACTATTAGCATGCAGCAGAAATGGGCATTAAACAATCATACGAGACTCACACATATATGTATATATAGTAGTTTTTTTTGGTTATTATTTATGTTTTTTTGGAGGCCATGGTAACAGTTCTTTAGGAAAAACTGGAGGAGTGGGTCCAGGTTGGCTGTGGGAGAAGCTCTCTTAGAGAGTAATATTTACCCAAGATTTGAAGAAGGAAAGGTGTAATCCAGACAGAGAGGGGAAGAGACCAGAAGGTGCAAAGGCCCTGTGGCGGGGGGGTGGGGGGTAGGTGAGTATACGGACCAAAGAAGGCAGTGAGACTGGACGACAGGGAGCTTGCCGGACTCCTTCCCCTCAAGAGGAGGGGTGTGCTGTGAACCAAGGCTGCAGAGGCAGGTTTATAAGTATTTTTTTTTAAGTTTCAAAAACTCTTTTGCAATAAGAAATATACTTTACTAAGCAGCACTCATAAAAATGTACACATACAAAAGTTCTATAATACTTAACTTTACTACCTGCCATCAACTCTGATGCTTCCTTATATTCTATTTCACTGAAAAAAAAAAAAAAAGGGGGAAAAAATGTATGTTGGTCTTGGGTCGTGTGGGTTGACTTGTGTCCTCCATAAAGATCTGTTAAAGCCCTAACCCCTACTACCTGTGAATGTGACCCCCTAAAGAGGGTCTTTACAAGATGTAATCCTGTTAAGATAAGGTCATGCTGGATGGGGCGGGCCTTAAATCCAAGAACTGGCATCATTATAAGGAGAGGGATACAGTTAGAGACACAGACAAACAAGGCTGAAGGCCACGTGAAGAGGGAGGCAGAGACGAGTTATACAGCCACGGCCACGGAGCACCATGGATGGGGGCCACAGCCACGGAGCACCAAGGATGGGCGCCACCCACCCCCAGAAGATAGGAGAGAGGCACGGACAAGGTCTTCCCTCTGAGCTTCCAGAAGGAACCAACCCTGCTGATGCCTTGGCTTCAACCTCTGGCCTCTGTAACTGTGAGGCAATAAATTTCTGTTGTTTCACTTAGTTTGTGTTGCTACATTATGGCAGATGACTCTAAGAAATTAATACAATGGCCCATTAAGTTGCTATCCCAGCCCAGTGAAGGGCTGAGATGCACAATTTAAAAACTGCTGTCTTAAGGAAAGAGAACAGAATAAGAAGGCCCAACGCCAAGACTTGAGGAGCTCTTGCACTTAATGGGTGGAGGGAGGAGTCTGAGCCTGACAAGGGAGCAGCGGAGAGGCCAAAACGCTAGGAGGGAAACCTACAGAGGGGTTCTGGGAGCCCAGGGCAGAGCTGGCCTGCAGCCAGCATCGGGAGTGGGTGTGGGTGTGCAGTGAGAGAGGCACGGAGGGAGCTGGAGGGAGATGATGGGTGGGGTGAGACACTGTTATTTTTATGGGAAAGACTGGTAAGTTCTGGGGAGGTGGGAGGAGACGGGACCCCAAATGTGACGGATGGGAATAAGCCTTACTAGACACAGGGGTCTGATGCGTCCTCCACTGCATAGAGTTTTATCACGTTCAATAAAATTCAGCATCACTGGGCAGGGGGATGAGGGGGTGGTGGTGGTGGGATGAACTGGGAGATTGGGCTTGACATATATGCACTAATATGTACAAAACAGATAACTCAGGAGAAACTGCTGTATAAAAAAATAAAATTAAAAAAGTTTTTTTAAGAAAGAAAATAAATATGTGCACACAAAAACATTCAGCATCACTAAAAGAAGATGTGGTATATATTTACAATGGAATATTACTCAGCCATGAAAAGGAATGAAATAATGCCATTGGCAGCAACATGGATGGGCCTAGAGAGTGTCACACTGAGTGAAGTAAGTCAGACAGAGAAAGACAAATACCATATAGTATCACTTGTATGTGGAATCTAAAGTATAATACAAATGAATTTATTTATCATACAGAAAGAGACTCAGAAAACAAACTTATGGCTACCAAAGGGGAAAGGGATTGGAGGAGGAATAAATTAGGAGTATGGGATTAACAGATACACACTACTTTATATAAAAGAAGTAAGCAATAATGATTTACTGTATAGCACAGGGAACTATATTCACTATCTTGTAACAACCTATAATGGAAAAGAATCTGAAAAAAATATATAACTGAATCACTTTGCTGTACACCAGAAACTAACACAATGTTATAAATCAACTATACTTCAACTAAAAAAAAAAAAAAAAAGAATACAGCGTCGCTAATGCATGTGGGACACTTAATTAACTCTTCGAAAAGGACCTTAGCACAGGTTACAGCTTGTTGAGCCCATCTCCTTGGGTCCCCTTCTATTTCTTAGTACATAGTGAATTTATCTGGAATAATTTGAGTCTCTTGGGAAAAAAATTAGCACAAACACAAATAATTTCCTTTTATAATTTGGAACGTTCAACTCCAGCTTCAGATTAGGTCACACTGCAAAGCAAGGCTGGTCACTGTGTACTTCTTTCCTTTTGGTTTCCCTAAAAAGTAATGTGTACAGTATGAATTAACACACTGATGTTTCAGAACCCAGTGTTTGCAAACACTGTGATATTTTGGTCCAGTAGTGAAACCTGTCCTCTTAGAAGAGGCAGTGAGCTGAGGATAGACTTCTATAGGAAAAACGAAACGAACCAGAAAAGGATGGGAAACATCCCGGGACCAACTGGGGAGAGGGTACCATGAAGAACACACATTAATCAACTAGGTTCAACTCCACTGACCTGGGCTTGGCCATCACGCTTAACCCTCTCGGGCTGGAATTTTTAAATGGGCATTTTATGCTTAGAGCTGCTGGAGGCCCAGTCATGAACCCCTTTCCTCTTCAAGAAGGCAGTCTGGTCCTGAACACAGAAGGCCAGTTGCAGTCACATCGCCCCATTGCCCCAACGCTAGGACGCACGATGTCTTACGAACTAAAATGGTCAAGCTGGCAGCTAATCCAGAGCCAGCTCTTTCACGTTTGACTCACGCTTCCGGAGCCCCCATAACGTGCAAGGTGTGGGGGATGGAGGACGGGACATTCAGGAAGGTCAGGGTTAGCATTCTGTCGCCTTCTCTGTCTGTTAGGAGTCAGTAGCGCCAAGGATGTCTGAAGGTGAGTCCGTGAAATGTTCTCATTATGGACTTCGCTTCCTACAGGTTATTCATTTTGTGGATCGTTGCCAAATCTTGTGTTCAGTTTGGGTTTGACTTAATCAGTGTTCTGCACGCTATACGGCCCATTCTTTGATGTGACTCCCATGTGCTTTGGGGAATGCGTTTGGAATAAATATCCTAATTATCTCCCCAACCTAGGTCACCAGGAGGACGGGAAGCTTAACAAGAGGGAGCGAACAGGCAGATCTTCTGATACTGGGATTTTCTGTTGTTCTGAGCCACAGCGCTGTGGACCAGGCAGGCGGGAGGAGGTGCAGGCCGCGGCGGAGAGGAAGGGCCGCGCTGGGGGCAGAGGGGGCTCATGCCGAAGCCCTGGGTTGGATTCACAAACCCTACAGCAGTAGATGAGCCGACGTGGACAGCCAGAGGCTAGTAAACAGGGGGGCATCACTCCACTTTCAGACCCCACGGCCTTTCCCTCTAGAAGAAAATAATCCCCTGAATTACGCTCCACTGTGCCGGAAACCAGCAGCCCGCCATTAGCTCAGACGCCTGGGGTTAGTCCCCGTGTCACCTGGTCCCTCGCACCTTGACCCTAAGTTCCGATCACTCCAGGCCCGGCCATTCACTTAGGCTTCAGCAACGCAGAGCATTTCTGCTTACAGAGTGGGCCCTGCCCCTTAGGACGCGATGACCCCTTTGGGAAATGGCTGTTTGCTGACAAGGGGGTCAGTCAGTCAGTCTGGTGAACATCTCAGCCACCTTTGCCCCCCAGGCCGAGTCCTACATGCCCACCTCCGGGCTGCCAAGGCGCCTGGGGAGCACTTCCGTTCTACTCCAATCATGTAATTTTGCACAGCTACCTGCCCCCTAGACTGTGAACTTTGTGTCTCTGGGCGCCAAGCACCAGGACTCTAGTGCCACGAGTACATGGCACAATGTGAAACAAATTAAAACGTTTCTAAGGCACTAGGAAATTTAAGCATTCGGGGAGGACCATCTCCTAATATTTCTCATGCAGGTTTTGCTATTTAGAAATTAAAACTGCACATGGATGACAAAGTGTTTAAGGTGTAGCAAGAGGCAGGGTGAATACAACGAACAGGGGAACCCACGTTTCATCTTAGCCACGCGGCCTCATAGGCCAGGAGCGCTTAACATAGATGCTGGAAATTCCTTCTCCTCCGCGGCCTGTCACGGCCACACACTGAACCTGTGCCCCTGGGAGAGGGCCCCTCGGACTGCACAGGCGCTGAGACACTCCTGCAAAGACAATTTCTGAAATGTTTGGGGCTTCTTCCCTCGGGGGATCCATGAGACAATTTCAAAGGGAAAATCTGGAGTCTCTCCTTGCCACGGCTGTGAGAGACAGAATTCTAAAAGCCCGATTCGGAGGCCCTCTGGGAGGGGTGACACCAGCTGGCTGTGGTTAATTTTCCTTGGCTTTGAAGCCTCAGAAGGCACAGCACGATGTGGGAAGCAAACGTTTTCTCTGGTGGACAAGGCCCTGTGTGGTGAATGCGTGTATTGGTGTCGCTCTAGCTTAGATTTTAACGCTCTCACACCAACAAGGAAAGGGCCCAGGGAGAGAGACGGGCCCCGCCCTGACCGGAGAATGCTCAAATCAAATGGTTTTATTCTCCAAACCGTGAAGGAGACGTCAGCTCTTTTCAGGCAGATTTCCGGTTTAAACTCAATTCTTCTCCGCAGGCATCTCTAAGGGTAGGATACGCTACAAGCTTGGCAAGGAATGGGCACCAGTGTCGGCTGGAGCTGGGTCTGGACCCCGGCCTCACCCCACGTGAGCACTGCACACAGGGGGGCAGGACAGGATAACCAGGGCTTTGGAGGGCTCTGGTGGGGAGAGGCTAGGGCCGAGTCCTGTGTGTGCTGGTTACTAGTGTTTCCATTACAAACAGCTTTTGCCATGACAGCCTTTCATCAAGGACAGCAAGCTGGGAGCCACCCCTAACTTCCTGGGAGCACTGAGGGAATGTACATTTCACAAAGCGGTAGCATCCCTGTTGAGCCAGTCCCCGGAAGGTGCTGCCTAGAAGAGTCTGTCTCCTGAGCCAAGATGAGGGATAAACTCTGCTGGCTCGGAGGAGGGCCCATCTTCCCTGCCATCGCCGCTGGGCACCCACTGGGCCCACGCCGCCCGGGGTGCATTTCCCTTTCTGAAGAAGGAACACGTGTCTCTATCAACGGCCAACAGACCAGTCGTTCAACGGCGGAAGCTTGAAGGAAAGACGGCCCATGCTTTGCTTTGCTTTTGTTTTCTTGTCGGCTGCTACACGTGGCATGAGGGATCTTAGCTCCCCGACCAGGGATCAAACCTGGGAAGCAGGGAGTCTTAACCACTGGGAAGGGAAGCCAGGGAAGTCCCAAGATGACCCGATGAAAGCTGACTTTTAGATGGCTCAGGGAAGGATTTAAGGTTCTAAAAGCAGCCCAGCTAAACATCTCGGGCTCTGAACTGCCCGAGTTAGAATGCCTCAGTGTGAGACACGGGACCCTGGTTCACAACCTGCTTCATTTCCTCGTCTGGAAAATAAAGATGATAAGAGAACCTATGGAATAGTTTTGGTTTTTGTTCGAATGATTCTATGTGAAAAATGCATAAAACGTTCTTAGAAAGTCACTGGCAGGTCACGCGTGCTCTGTAAATATCGGCTGAACTACTTCTTACTCCCCAGGGATAGTGTGCTTTCCATTTGGTCTGCAAGGGAGACACACTCTCCTGGGATACTAGGAGGGCTGAGCGGCTGTCCCCTTCTGAGAGGCCCTGGAATCTCTAACCTCAGTGATGGTACCAGGCTGGCAATGCCTTGGAACCGTCAACACGGCTCAGAGGGATTACAAAGTGATGAACAGGGACAGATGACTTAGCAACGTGATGTACTGATGGAAGGGGCCCCCAGAGAACTGAGACACTGGTGAAACTGAGGCAGAGAGAGAGGTGGCAAGGCCCTCAGAGTGCCCAAGGGTTGCAAAGAAACCCACGTAAGGGTTCTTTTGCTGACCCTGGACCAGGAGCTGTTCGGGATGCAGTGCTGAAGGAGCCAGGCAGGGATCCTGGCTTCCCCGGGGCTTCTCAGACGTTTTCAGGATAATCCAAGGGCTAGTTAAGCACTTTCAGATCTCCCGCCCGGAAGAGGACCGGGGTCATCTCTTGCAAAGAAGGAACCCCAGATGACTCATCATTCTGCGATGAGTTGTTCCACAATCCCAAGACGCCAACAGCTTCCGTCAGAAGCTTCCTTGTTTGAAGCAGCGTTGGAGAATTAAGCGACACAGCAAACCATACGTGGTGTGACATGAGCACGGTGCACAGCAAAAGCAATTATCTCCCGAAACTCCCATTCTGTTCGGTGCTAATAGTCCCGAATGACACTGACTGACCTGCAACCCACCAGAATGAAGCTGTAGTTTTAGATCTGCATTCATGGGTTACAAAAGGCAATACTCAATTCATGGTGTGAAACCACCCTCTCGTTACACCATGATTACACCTCAATTGGTACCCAGTTGGCTTAGAAGACGCAAGAAGACTGTGCTAATAGAACTGCAGGCTCCTGCCCATGCCTTTGGGGCTACGTGGACTTACTTGTTAAGGATTTTCCCTCTCTTTGCACTTGAAAAATTCTCCAGCTGCAAGGACTCTTGAGTGAGGAAAGCGACAGCCAGGTGAAAATAGTTGTTCCACAGCTGAAACCAAAAAGGGGAGATGCTAAGGTGCCGAACCGATTAATACAGGATCTCAGAAACGCTCCGAGACGTTTAGAATAGCATTTGCCCAGCACACACTTCTGAAAGGTTTGGAAGCCGCACTCTCTACATACACATTGCTAACAGCCACCCACGGTGTGGTTCAGGGCTGAGCATGGCCTCTGACAGGGCATGCAGTCAGATCCCAGCTCAGCCACTTACTCAGGCAGGCACTCTAACCTCTCTGTGCCTCGGTTTCCTCAGGTAAAGTGGGAATTTCAACAGTACCTACCTGATAGGACTGCTAAAGGACGGAGGGAGTAAAGACATGCAGTGCCCATCCAGTGGTGCCGGGAGCATGGTAAGCACGTAATAAATATTAGCTGTTATTAATACCGTATTATGGAGCCCCTTACCTCATAGTACACAGCAAGTTCCCTACATATGAAGGAGTTCCGAGAGCGCGTTCGTAAGTCCAACTTGGTCGTAAGTCCAACCAAGTCAGCCTAGGTACCCAACTAACACAATCAGCTACATACCACTGCTTTTACACTTGCTGCCGGACGTCCCGGGCTTGAAATAAAGATACGGTACTACTGTACTCTGTACAGTACTGTAAAGTACACAAAAGCACGACCGATTGTAGAGGATACACGCAAGGGACAATGTACGCCAGACGCGTGAACTAACGTACGTGATTGGACATGAGAATGCACATTTGCATTTTTGAAAGTTCACAACGTGAAGGTTCGTAGGTAGGGGACTTACTGTGTAGATTTATATAATTTATCATTTTTGTGAGACTAAAAATATATACACACTAGAAAATTGAGGAAAACGTAAAAAGATCCAACATTTCATATTTCAAGGACTTACAGACTGTACGTGGCTTAAATGACAATTTACTATAAAATCATTTTGTCCTCGTAAAGCTCTTCACTGGAAGCTCTGTGTATCTGGACACAGTATCCCATAAAAGTGTTCTTCGACAAGAAGTGTTATGATGGGTAGATTCCTGAAGTCATGAAACTAAGACCCCCTGATTACGTCAATGTTTAAGACCAGGTGAAGAAGATTTAAATGAAGGATGAATGCTTGGATCATGAATGGGGGCTTTTCGCTTGAACTCAATACATGACACGGGCACACCCCTCACTGCCCAGGGGAGAAACCTGGGACTTATGCTGGGCTTTGTCCCTCACAGCATCCCACCGTTTCAATCAGCAAGTCCTTCTGCTTCCCCTTATAAATCCCTCCCAGGCCCACCCACTTTGTCTCAGTGCTGGGGTATCACCCACCCCAGGTCAGCATCATCCCTCACAGACCAGAACCTCCTGCTTCCTGTTTCCTGTCCTCGCCTCGTCCCACAGGGCAGCCAGAGGGAACTGACACTAATCGGAGGGGGACACACCCCAGCTCAAACCTCTTCAGGAACTCCCACACGTTTCCGGTCAAAACAGAGTTTGAAGGGGAGTCCCGCTGCCTGGTTCCCTCTGCTTCTGCCTTGCAGCAGCCTTTCCATCCATACTCTGCACTCTTGTCTTCCCATCAGATCCTCGAGCTGATGCTCTCCCCACCCCTGGGCCTTTGCAGATGCCGGGTCCACCCCACTCTCCTCCCTGACTGGGTCTTAGCATACCAGGACCAGGTGTGTTCTGCCCTCTCCGCACCCTCGAGCACCTTGGTCTGTCCCTACAGTCCTGCCCTAATCGTCCTCCATTTGCACTCCACGATACACAGGGTGGGGGCAGGATTCCAGTTCTGGGGCGGAGCCTGGCTCAAAGTAAGTGATTCATCAGGAATAATCAATGTTTGAGGGACGAACCCCTGGGGATTTCTCAAATGCAAATGAAAACTCTATGGACACTTCCTCCAGACTGCTTCCATCTGCATCCTCTCTCAGAGGGCGGCACCCGAGGGTGGGGGAGCGCAGGTGAGAGATAAGCGGGGAGACCCTCCCCCTCCCCCCCCGGGAACTGCAGCAAGGGGCTCGGAGACTGGCCATCACAGATACTCCTCAGCGGACCATTCCTGTACCACAGGATATTCCAGGGGAACTTTCACCTGCTCTCAGTGGGAAAGAGCTGGACAGAGTTGCCATCACATGTCCAAGCTCCAAGGTGCCTTCAGTGATCTTAGGAAGAAATTTGTGGGTATTGGTTTTCTTATTTACAAAACAGGGATAATATTCATTGCATCAAATGAGATGGTTACACAGAGTTACGTAAAAACAAGGTGTTAACAGTAATGACTCTATTTTCAGCGACCAGAGAAATAAGAGGAAACTTTCCAGCATGGATGTAGCTAAGAGTGCAGTGGGCTTCATTTATCCGGTGCTCCTCAGGAACTGGCATTTCTTCAGGAACAGAGCAGCTCATTCCCAGGTAAGGGCTGGTCTTCCCATTTCACAGATGAGGTTCAGAGACTTGCTCCAAACCACAAAAAAAAAAACACGTGAAGCAGAACAAGGGTCTCCAGCGGGCCATCCTGGACCTCACAGGCCACACTCTTTCCTGCCCACAAATGCACTTTCTCTTTTAGGCCTTTTTGTAATAGAAGGGGTGACTCAAATCAATAAAGTACAAGTCGCTTCCTTTGTTTTTGGAACTAACACCTCCCTGCTATCGCCACCCACCTCCCAGCAGCGCCCTCCTCTCACAGCACTGGCAGGGGTCCCTGGCCACGTCTGGGTGAGGGGCACCACTAGAGCAGGACCCAGAACGTATTTTAATGTATACCTGCTGCCCATAAAAACAACATCGACACAAATATGAATGTGTCTTTTTAAATGCCAGTTTCACTAACTCTATATTCCTTCTCTTCACTCACACAGCGGCCAGGACGACAGCTGAGCCGCAAGTCTCCTGAAAACCCTGCCCTGGGAGATATTTAGGGGAACTGCGTAGTCCAACGCCCTGAAGAAGGACGTTCCCTCGTGGCCCACGTGCCTGGCGACTCAGTTTCCACCTGTAAAGCAAGACTGGGACCCACAGGAGATTTTTACATCCTTAGGAATGAGGAGGCTGCCTATCGTGCACCTCAAAAATCCCCTGGCCATTGTCAGAGCCTGAACAGGACGAGGGGGCCCCCCAGGAGTTGGGAGCATCTGGCATGGGGGGCAGGGGTCATGACTTCTGTGATGCTCCTCCCAAGGGTGCAGCCTGGGTCTAAGCACTGGGGAACCTGAGGCAACCCAAGTGCAGGGCCGTCTGCAAACCCAGACCCGGGCTCTGCAAGAGTGCTGAGGACAGAACAGCCAGGAAGGAGTGAGCAACTGTTGTAGCCTGAAGGAGACGAAAGACACACAGAAACTGAACGCATCGGGGGAGGGAGGGATGAACAGGAGGAGGACGAGGATTTTTAGGGCAATGGAACTGGATGCAAGTCATTCTCCATTTGTCCAAACCCACAGAGTGGACAAAACGTCTACAGGGTACTGTAAAGTAAGGACTCGGTGATTACGATGCGTGAGTGTAGGTCTATCAGTTGTAACAATGTACCATCTGGTGGGGGATGTTGATAGTGGGGTAGCTTCGTGTGCAGGAGGCGGGGGTCTACGGGAAATCTCTTCACCTCTCTCTCAATTTTGCTGTGAACTTGAAACTGCCATTAATAAAGTCTTTTAAAAATCACATAAAAGTACAAACATTAAAAAAAAACAAACCCTGTAAGCTACGCATGATTTCAGACGTGACAACTAACGGCATTTGTGATGCTGACCTCTGAAGGATGGGATTGGGACGACTGAACTTGAATGTGGTCTGAGGACTGGTTAGGGGTGATGAGAATGTAAGTTTCCTTTGGTATTCTTACTCTAGTTAGGCAGGGAACAGTCTCTGTTTGTATGAAATATATACTACAGATCTGGGGAGGTGATAGGGTGTCAGGCTGGCAGCTCACTAGGATAAGGTTAAGAAAAAAAAGTTCTTCATACCATACTTGCTGGAAATGAGAAGCAGACTGAGGAGGGACAGAGGGAAGCAGTAGCAGCCCACAGGGATGACTAGTTAAAGGAGAAGGAAGTGTCAGGAGAGAGAACTGTGCAGGGAATGTTAGAACATAAAAATGCACCTTGTGGGAGCGGCCGCTGCCTGGACCACACGCTGAAGGCGGCCTCGGCCACATGGCACCCAAGCCTCCCCCTGGGGGTGAGAGGGTGGGAGCCCCCCAAAGTGGAACAATCAAATGCACTTCACACTTGCCAAGGGACGAAGGCCGAAAGGGCTCATTGCAGCCAAGGTGTTGGGCCTGAAGGGAGCGTCCAGAGAGGACCGTATGCATGAAACAATGCGCAAGCTCAGCGATAACCAGTAAGCCCACACCCACCGCAGTCACACCTGAAACACACAGCCATCTCACGTGACAGGCACGGCCTACACGGATAAAAGAAAACCTAATGAAGGACACAGAAAAAGGCCTAAATATTCCTGTGTGGGATGGGAAAAAATAAATACTGCCACGTACTCCCCGAAATGCTGTTACATTTCCCCTACAATTATTTATGAATTCAACAGAATTCTAGTTAAAATGTAGACAGCATTTTTAAGAAGTTTAACAAGGTGATTTTGAATTTCACACAGAAGAGGAAATGCGCAGAAAGAGTCAAGATAATTTTGCAATAACACACTAACGGGGAAGTCCTGGTTATACTAGCTGGGTATAAAACCCATAGGTAATAACACAGAAAACAGAACTGTACCCACATGCATTCGTAATTAAGAGTTTCCTCAGTGGCAGTTCAAATCACTGGGAAAGAAGAAACTATTTATAATGTGAAATAAAATTCATATGTTATTTAAACATAAAAATTCTTCTCTGCCCTTTGGACACCTTTCTCCCCTCACTGTGCATTGTATATCTGCATTAGGCATTGACCAAACCTCCCCCATCAGCAGAAAATAGCTGCTCAACCATAAAGAGAAACATTCTCCTCGCATCAACAAGACAACTCCTTAAAAGACAACATCCCTTCTTGACCTTGTAAGGGGTCACATGACCCAAGTGGATGACTTAGATCTGGATTATGTAAACTGTCAATAATATGTCATTTGATGTACCACCCTCTGTCTCAAAAAAACTTATATAAGTGTGTCTTGATTTCTAACTGACAGAACAGTTCTCAGAGCTTTCTGAGATGTTCTTCCTGGGTTATAATCCTCAAATTCAGCTTGAATTAAATTTTCCAATTCTTAGACTGACTAATTTTTTGTCAACAATAAAATAATGTGGGAAAAAGTGAAGTTAAACTCTGACCCCTAACACTAAGTATAGAAAATGCAGATGCATATAAAGAACAAGGACCAACTGTATAGCACAGAGATCTATATTCAATGTCTTGTAATAACCTATAATGGAAAAGAATCTGAAAAAGAATATAGATGTATATATTTTATGTATATATACATATGTGTATCTGAATCACTTTGCTGTACACTTAAAGCAAACACAACTGTAAATCAACTATACTTCAATTTTTCAAAAATCATTAAAAAAAGAAATCACAGATGGATTAATCATTGGAAAGTTAAAAAAAAAGCAGAACTATAAAGGTATTATCAGAGACTATCTACATAAAGAATAGTTAAATTTATAATCAAAGATGGATTTGCCAAGCAAAACATAAAACCCCAAAGCCATAAAAGAACTGACACATTTAACTACAGAAAAATCAAATATTTCTATACGATAAACCTAAACCCATGACTAGGCTACATCAAGAATTCCAACTTACAAAAAAGTACGACAAATAGCCCAAGAGAACAGCGAGCAGAGGAAATGATCAGACGGTTCACACTAGAAATCCTCACAGCCAGTTAGTACTCTCAACCCAACTAGCAATCAGAGAAATACCAATAAAAACAAGAGTCAACAATTTTAAAGAAGTTGGTATGGGAGAAGACTCTAGACGATGACTGCTCTCAGAGACGGCTGGTGAGATTGCAAATTGCTAGAGCGTTTTAGGTCGGTAATTTATTAGTGTCCATGAAGCTTAAAATATCTTACCAGTCAAGCCTGGCAGTTATGCTTCCAGGAACCTGTTCTATAGCAATGCAGCACTGAGATGCGGGTGTCACACTGTTCATGGCAGCACTGCTTGGAAACGGGAGAAACTGAAAATAGCCTGCAGGTTATCAGTGCAGGAATGCCTGCACCAATGTTGGTAACATTTATGTTGTGGAATATGATAGAAGTGAAAACCACGGCTGGCACGACCCGATTCACGTTCAAA
This sequence comes from Aethalodelphis obliquidens, assembly GCF_003676395.1. Classification (NCBI taxonomy): domain Eukaryota; kingdom Metazoa; phylum Chordata; class Mammalia; order Artiodactyla; family Delphinidae; genus Aethalodelphis; species Aethalodelphis obliquidens. The sequence goes on along the minus strand of NW_020837955.1, from coordinate 40,729,189 downwards.
ACCAAAAGAAAGCAGGTCTATATATACAATGGAATATTACTCAGCCATAAAAAGAAACGAAATTGAGCTATTTGTAATGAGGTGGATAGACCTAGAGTCTGTCATACAGAGTGAAGTAAGTCAGAAAGAGAGAGACAAATACCGTATGCTAACACATATATATGGAATTTCAGAAAAAAAAATGTCATGAAGAACCTAGGGGTAAGACAGGAATAAAGACACAGACCTACTAGAGAACGGACTTGAGGCTATGGGGAGGGGGAAGGGTGAGCTGTGACAAAGCGAGAGAGAGGCATGGACATATATACACTACCAAACGTAAGGTAGATAGCTAGTGGGAAGCAGCCGCATAGCACAGGGAGATCAGCTCGGTGCTTTGTGACCGCCTGGAGGGGTGGGATAGGGAGGATGGGAGGGAGGGAGACGCAAGAGGGAAGAGATATGGGAACATATGTATATATATAACTGATTCATTTTGTTGTGAAGCTGAAACTAACATACCATTGTAAAGCAATTATACTCCAATAAAGATGTTAAAATGAAAAAAAAAAAAAAAAAAAAAAAAGAAAGCAGGTCTAGGTCCAGATACAGCTGACGCTTGAACAACTCGAGTTTGAACTACTCGGGTCCACTCACAGGTGGATATTTTCCAGTAGTAACTACTACAGTACTACATAGTGGTTGGTCGAATTATACTCAGATTAATCACCTTCCACCCCGCCCTCCCACATTGCTTAAGGGTCAACTGTAAATGCTTAAAGAAGCCTCAAGGAGAACACACAACAATTATCTAAAAAGTTACCCGGCAGAGGGAGAAAAGGGTGAAAGGGTGGTAAGGGGCCTTTCATATTTTATTCGACGTGTGGATTTACACTGCATAAATATTTTACGTGCATGTATCTGTGCATTAGGACGTGTAAAAACAGACATTAAGCAGAGAAAATAATAAAACATTTAAAATTGTGAAAAATAGTAAGTAACATTTCCAAATACACAGTACCTGATGTACTACTATGTACTTAAATGACGATAGAACATTTTTAATTTAAAAAAATGATACAAGAAATAGGGCCTAGGCACTTAAGAACTTAATCTAATAAACCGAGTAGCACATTAGCTCTACATTTTCTGAAGACCATGCAAAAGGGAAGGTAGATGGTTGTCTAATTTTTGTTCTCTGGTAACTCAGTTTTGAGCCAGACCACCCTCTGGGTATACATAAATTCTTCAGGTTCCTTCTCAGTGAAAAATCCCACCCAGGAAACTAACCTGTTTGCATTTGGATGCTTTTATTTGCAAACTTTAGTAAATGAAACTACATAATGGCAAAATCATGATTAGCAGAAATACATCCGAAGTTCAGTAGAAATGAGAGTCACAAATAGTAGATGCATAGTAAGAAATCATGCCAGGGAAAAAACAATCCTTTTTACACACACACGCACACACGCACACACACACGCACTCCACAAGCACTGGCGAAGTAGGGCCAACAGGGAAGGATCAGCTGACCACAGCCCAGGGGTGTTGCAGGGCTGGGACCTTTTGCCTGGTAAAGGCCAATTGGGGCAGCACAAAGCTGGAAGAGAATATATCAGGGGAAAACCTACATCTACAAGCAGGCTGGGCTCAGTGATGCAGACCCACTTCTCCTCCTGGGCTGACCCTCATCACATTAGGATGGTCTGAGACTATCTTGGCAGCCTCACCAATTGAGATGTGGTGGCCTTCCTGCTCAGAGAGTCCCTACTTGTCACTCTGATTCAAGACTTTCACTCTGAAACAGCTCTATCTCCTTCCTCGCTCCTCGGGTTCCAGTATCACACACTGTAAATTCCATTTCCACACCTTAAACGGGAAAACTTAAGTTCAAGGATTAGAAATATAAGATATGGGCTCAGACCAGCAATTTGTTTTAACGTGATTTCTCAACAAAGGTCATGTCTACCTCTTCTCTTACCTGCAGCTCAAAGTTGGCTTGATCCAGAAATTTTTTGTTCAGCATATCTGCATACTGATTAATCGCTCGCAGAAAGACTCTGAAAGATTAAGAGAAAATTACATAATTACACACTTCTGCTCTGGCACCTTTGGAGGTTTGGTATTTCAACTAGCTACAATCCAAGACTGTCTGGCGCGGGAACTCTCTAAGTCCTGTGAAAAGCTGTGAGGTTTTGCCAGTGAAAAGCCCAGAGAATTATATGCAGATGTTCTCCAAATTAATCAAGGAAACATGCAGAATAAAAGAAACAGACCAAAATAACAGAGCGTGAAAGTAACATATGAAAAATATCACTAAAAACCCTAAATTTTTTTAAAAAGAAAAGGTGCAAATTAAATATTTTTCTCAAGTCACAATGTATCAGTGTTACAAAATTGGTCTTTGCTTAGCTGGCTTTTTAAAGTGAAGCATTTGAAAGCACTGTTACACACTGTCAGGCTTGGAATGGTTTGGCATGTCGACTGGAAAAAAATGCACAACCTAAAAGGTGCGAATTATGTTTCATTCGGCGGACAAAACTGAGGACTTAAGCCTAGGACACAGCATCTCAGATCGCTCTGAGGGAGGGCTCCAAAGAGGTGAGGGTGGGGCCAGGATCCACAGGAGTTTCTGCAACAAAGACCAGGTAGTCAGAACTTCGAAAGATTACTAAGAAATGGACAAATTCTTGGAAAGGTACAACTGTCCAAAACGGAACCAGGAAGAATTAGAAAATATAAACAGACCAATCACAAGTAATGAAATTGAAATTGATTAAAAATCTTCCAACAAATAAAAGTCAAGGATCAGTTGGCTTCACAGGTGAATTCTATCAAACATTTAGAGAAGAGCTAACACTCATCCTTCTCAAACTCTTCCAAAAAATTGCAGAGGGAGGAGCACTCCCAAACTCATTCTATGAGGCCACCATCACCCTGATACCAAAAGTAGACAAAGATATCACAAAAAAAGAAAAGTACAGACCAATATCACTGATGAATATAGACGTAAAAATCCTCAACAAAATTCTAGCAAACAAAATCCAATAACACATTAAAAGGATCATACACCATGATCAAGTGGGATTTATCCCAGGGATGCAAGGATTCTTCAATATATGCAAATCAATCAATGTGATATACCATATTAACAAATTAAAGAATAAAACCATATGATCATCTCAATAGATGCAGAAAAAGCTTCTGACAAAATTCAACACCCATTTATAATAAAAAAAAACTCTCCAGAAAGTGGGCATAGAGGGAACCTAACTCAACATGATAAAGGCCATATATGATAAACCCACAGCAAACATCATTCTCAGTGGTGAAAAAGTGAAAGCATTTCTTCTAAGATCAGGAACAAGACAAGGGCGTCCACTCTTGCCACTATTATTCAACATAGTTTTGGAAGTCCTAGCCACAGCAATCAGAGAAGAAAAAGAAATAAAAGGAATACAAATTGGAAAAGAAGTAGCAAAACTGTCACTGTTTGCAGATGACGTGATTCTATAACATAGAAAATCCTAAAGATGCCACCAGAAAACTACTAGAGCTAATCAAGGAATTTGGTAAAGTTGCAGGATACAAAACTAATGCACAGAAATCTCTTTCATTTCTATACACTAACAATGAAAGATCAGAAAGAGAAATTAAGGAAACAACCCCATTTACCACTGCAACAAAAAGAATACCTAGGAATAAACCTACCTAAGGAGGCAAAAGACCTGTACTCTGAATACTATATAACACTGACGAAAGAACTCAAAGATAACATAAATAGATGGAGAGATATACCATGTTCTTGGATTGGAAGAATCAATATTGTGAAAATGACTACACTACACAAAGCAATCTACAGATTCAATGCAATCCCTGCCAAACTACCAATGGCATTTTTCACAGAATTAGAACAAAAAATTTTGCAATTTGTATGGAAACACAAAAGACCCGAATAGACAAAGCAATCTTGAGAAAGGAAAACAGAGCTGGAGGAATCAGGTTCTCCAACTTCAGACTATACTACAAAGCTAGAATAATCAAGGCAGTATGGTGCTGGCACAAAATCAGAAATATAGATCAATGGTACAGGATAGAAAGCCCAGAGATAAACCCACACACCTATGGTCACCTTATCTTTGACAAAGGAGGCAAGAATATACAATGGAGGAAAGACAGCCTCTTCAATAAGTGGTGCTGGGAAAACTGGACAGCTACATGTAAAAGAATGAAATTACAACACTCCTTAACACCATACACAAAAATAAAATGGATTAAAGACCTAAATGTAAGACCAGACACTACAAAACTCTTAGAGGAGAACACAGGAAAAACACTCTTTGACATAAATCACAGCAAGATCTTTTTTGAGCCACCTCCCAGAGTAATGAAAATAAAAACAAAAATAAACAAACAGAGATTAACCCTTTGTCAATTGCTTCATTTGCAAATATTTTCTCCCATTCTGAGGGCTGTCTTTTAGTCTTGTTTACATTTTCCTTTGCTGTGCAAAAAGCTTTTAAGTTTCACTAGGTCCCATAAGTTTATTTTTGTTTTTATTTCCATTTCTCTAGGAGGTGGGTCAAAAAGGACCTTGCTAAAGCAGAAACTAACATACCACTGTAAAGCAATTATACTCCAATAAAGATGTTACAAAAAAAGTAAACAAATGGGACATAATAAAACTTAAAAGCTTTTGCACAGAAAAGGAAACCATAAACAAGACTAAAAGACAGCTCTCGGAATGGGAGAAAATATTTGCAAATGAAGCAACTGACAAAGGATTAATCTCCAAAATATACAAGCAGCTCAATGTCAAGAAAACAAACAACCCAATCAAAGAGTGGGTGGAAGACCTAAATAGACATTTCTCCAAAGAAGACAGGTGGCCAAGAGGCACATGAAAAGATGCTCAACATCACTAATTATTAGAGAAATGCACGTCAATACTACAATGAGGTATCACCTCACACCAGTCAGAATGGCCAACATCAAAAAATCTACAAACAATAAATGCTGGAGAGGGTGTGGAGAAAAGGGAACCCTCTTGCACGGTTGGTGGGAATGTAAATTGATACAGCCACTATGCAGAACAGTATGGAGGTTCCTTAAAAAACTAAAAAGAGAACTACCATATGACCCAGCAATCCCACTACTGGGCATATACCCTGAGAAAACCCTAATTCAAAAAGACACGTGTACCCCAGTGTTCACTGCAGCTCTATTTACAATAGTCAGGACATGGAAACAACCTAAATGTCCATCGACAGATGAATGGATAAAGAAGATGTGGTACATATACACAATGGAATATTACTCAGCCATAAAAAGGAATGAAATTGGGTCATTTGTAGAGATGTGGATGGACCTAGAGTCTGTGATACAGAGTGAAGTAAGTCAGAAAGAGAAAAAAAATATCATATACTAAAGCATATATGTGGAATCTAGAAAAATGGTACAGATGAACCTATTTGCAGGGCAGGAATAGAGATGCAGTTCTAGAGAACGGACATGTGGACATGGAGTGGGGGGAAGGGGAGGGTGGGATGAATTGGGAGATTAAGACTGACATATATACACAACCATGTGTAAAATAGATAGCTAGTGGGAACCTGCTGTATAGCGCAGGGAGCTCAGCTCGGTGCTCTGTGATGACCTAGATGGGTGGGATGGAGGAGGCGGTGGGAGGGAGGTCCAAGAGGGAGGGGATATATGTATACATACAGCTGATTCACTTCCTTGTACAACAGAAACTAACACAACATTGTAAAGCAACTATACTCCAGTTAAAAAAAAAAAAAGAAAGAAAGAAAGAAAAAGAAAATCAGATATCGCAAGTTAAGGACTTTAGTGTTTTTCATATATGGGAAGATATAAGAGTCTGGGCTCACTGAAATCGTTCCTTTGATGTGCACCTCAGCTCTCTGGGGCCAGTATCCTGTGCTTTCTCGTCCTGAGTTCACTCTGGGCTCACCACAGGGGTGGCTATAATGTGATGGCTTGCTGGCTGCAATATCCTTTGTTTACTGATACGGCAGGGGGCATTTTTTTTTTTATCGATAGGTGAAATATCATCAAGCTTGGACGTATGGCTTACTTCAGTATCATTTGTCCTATACGCCAAATGCTAATTTTAGTCACTGTTTACTTGTTTAAATAAAATGAAAAAGCTTTAGCAGATATGAGAGTAACTTGACAAGAGTTTTAGAAGGAATTTTAATTCACCGATTCATTGATAAGGTACCATGTTAAGAACACAGGACAAAGTATCACAGCCTTCCATACCCTGACCTTTCCTTTCCTGTGATGGAATATATTATACAGCTCAGGGCTGTCACGAATGACTCCAGAGTACTAAGTGTTTCACAAGGTTGTTTGTTCAGTAGATTTGTTTTATTACTCTGCAGAGTGTTTACAACAACAGAGCTCAGTCCTGATACTTCTTTTCAAATGACCCTTCTCCCTTTGCACAAAGGCAGGACGCCAGAGGGATGAGCATTAGGTCGCAGATAATAAACTTCATTACACTTCCTCTGTTTAGACAGCAGGAAGCAGCCAGAGTGTAAGAGAAATCTAGGTTACTTACTAGGAAGTGGTGCTCTCTGACGACAGGATCTCTTTAGCTATGCATGCCTGGAGAAGCTCCCCAGCCCTGACAGTCCCAGAGCCACTAAAGGCCAGTTAGCCTGGGAGGAGGGAGAGGGGGAAGGTCCACCTGGGGCTTTAAGGAGGTCTCCATCACCACCTCCCACCATCACCTCCTGTCCAACACCCGCTATCATGCAGCTTTCTCTGGCATAGCTCAAAGAAAGAGGATTTGCAGACATCATTTCATTAAGAGACCTATCAGGGATCCAGGACCAAAACGAGCGTGACAAATGACCTGTGCCGGAGTTTGCTGTCTTAGTGGCTGAAGAAAACCATAGCCGGAGTTATCTGAATTCTTCCCTGAGGATGTTAAGACATAACCAGAAAGGAGGAATCGGTGCTGTAAGTGACTATTAAAGGAGGGGCATGGGCGTGCTGGCTTGTCCACTAACCAGGAGCACGGAGTGGGCAGCAGCATATCCATCAGCCATAGGGTGGCCAGATTCTGCCACTATAAGATGCCTAGTTAAACTGGAAAAATAGCTCTTCTGGCTGAGTTTCGTAATTTATTGAAAAAAAAAGCTGAATACAGGGCATTGAGGGCATCCTGACAAATTAATCCAGCACCAGGACAAAATCACTAGATCCAGGACACGCCTCCTATATACAGGTCACCTGGCAACCCTAATCAGCCCTCCAGTCTTGGGCTGAGGTTGCCCATGTCATGTTCGGTCCTCAGAAGTACGGGATGCATGGCTCAAGAGAAGATGCTCTACCCGGCCCATGTGACCCTTGGCAATTGTGTTCCGTAGCACCTGGGGAGGTGCACTGCGCTGACCCCAGCAACCGGAGGAATGCCCCAAGTGTCAGTGGAGTAAAACAACTTCCTGTCATGGGGCGGAGAGGGGCTGTCAGACAGCACAAAACCACCAGGCTTCCAGCCGGGGACATTTTCTTTTTCCCCTTAACTTTTCCTTCAGCTTCAGGAATTGGCCGTTCACTGGCGCAGCCCAGAGTCCTTATGAGCTTTAAGGAAGCCACTCTCTTCAGCCCTCTATGACAATAACGACAAGTTCACTTGGACATGCATTATTATTACGGGCTAATTATTGTACCTCAAGATAGCACCCAAACAGCTGCAAGATGCTACTTCTAATTAAGCTCTGGAACAATCTCAGCTAGTTAAATAAAGATATTGCTCAAAATGACTTTTAAAAAAAGATGCCATTCTGAAATAATACGAAGGCTGAGCAAAAACTTTTTAATGAACTGACAACCGAGACGGGGCAATGCTGAGAGAGAGTCTATAATTTAGAGTCGCTATAAATTTTTTAAAAAGCCAGGACAAAAAAACAAATAACACAGAATACAAGTTGTAGGGGAAAAACTAAAGAGATGATCAAATAAAAACCATCATCAATGCTGCAACAGAGGTGCGCCACTCAGGCTACAGGTATCAAGGGCCACCTCACTTCTGCAGAGCCACCCAGGACGCACATACATTCCATCCTACCTTTCACACTTGATAGGATTAAAATCTTAGCAACGTTCCAAGTCCACCTGAACACAAATCAATTAACTAGGCAAAAAGAAACATAACCAGAGGCTAACTTTTAGGTAAGAATATTTAATAGCTGCTGTGATTCATGAGTTATTTCTAATAACCATCAAACTGCGGGAAATAAGTAAGAAAATCGCATTAGAAACGTGTGCGTAACCATCTGCTTTCAGTCAAAGATTATGGGAAGCATCAGAGCTAAGTCAAGCGATGGGACAGCAGGGTGCCTTACTAGTCTGAAATGAAGGGTTTCAGCCCAGCTCAGCAGAGGGGAAGAGCAAGTCTTTTCTGTCGGGAAGCAATGAGAGGGAGGATGGGGTGCAAGTGGGCTCTGCTCTGCGTCCCTGGTGACCCTGTCCACGCTGGGCACCGCTGGAGTTGCACTCAAGGACAGAGAAGCCCTCCAGACTGTTCCCAAATGGACCTGTTTATTCACCCGCGTGTCTGCAATGCCAAATTGGCATCCGGCACATCACATATGTTCACTGTGTATTAGCCACAGGAAAGAATGAATGGATGAATATGGATGGAGGGATGGATGGATGGATGGATGACGGATGGATGAGCTGGCCCAGGAGATCAAGCCCTGACCCACATCCGAGGGCTCAGGGAGGCTAGAATATTTGGTAGCCCCCAGCTCTCCCTGGAGTCCTTGCATTCCAAGTAGATTTTCCACTGTGGGGTTCAGCTCTTTCGAGGTTCTTGATAACCACAATTCTCATTAGGCATTTGGCATTTATGGCTGGGTACTGCTCCCCTCCACTTCTGGAGCTAGTTCCTTAATGGAGGGAAGCTCGTCTTTTACACATCAGGATCCCCCAAAGCACATCTCACCACTATGCATAGTTAGAAATGTTCTGATCTAAGGGAGCATCAGTTTATAACTGCACTAACAGATGTCTCAGAGCCAGTGGTATGTCCAGGAACTCCTACCACGCAAACACCCCCCACACACACACACCCACACACTCAGAGCCTGCTCTAGAGGGGGGGGGGAAATCCACCCTCTGGCAATCTGCATTGGTCTTTATTCTCTCCATCCAACATTACTGTACATAAATGTCAGGACCCAGTGAATAGAGGTCATACCTACTGTTCATAATGTTCCCAGCTCCCAAGAACACGAGAACGAGATGCTTGCAGCGAGGGGACCGAGAACACGGTGGGTAGGAGGCAGGGAGCAGTTGGGACAGGTGTTGCTTTGACTCTGCCAGAACAGGGAGGGAGTGGAAGAGACGCGCACCAAGCAAGTCGTGCCTCGTTCTGAGCCACGAGCATGAAGCAATTTCTAGAAAACGAAGCTAACGGTGTGAGAACTAAATGCTTTCATGGATGCTGTCCCACACGGTCAAAATGATTAAGAGAAAGGGCAAGCCCATATTTCACAGAGCTCTTTTCAATCATTTTTAATCTATGAAAGGATTTATTTATAATCTAAACATTTTAAAGGTGAAACCGAACACACGAAATAAATAATGTAGAGAGAGCCACAGGCAAATCCCCCGAAGATTCAGAAGCCCTGAGGTCCAGATGTACTGTCTGCAGACATTCCAATTATTCAAGACCAGTGGCTGCACCTTCTCTTGTTAATGGCTCCATGGAAAGAACTCCATCTCACTCTGCTTGGTAACCGACTCCTTCCTGTGTCCAGAGAGTCAGTCATCACCTTCACCCCTCTCGTCACAACGTTCCCCATTTTAAATAATCTGGGGGCCTGGTGACACAGAGATCACGCATTCCCAAAGCTCATACAACTGAAAACAAACAAACAGAAAAGCCCAGGGAATTCTCCTTGACTTCCTTCTCTTCTACGTGGACATTTAACTACAGAGAGCTGCCGCTGGAAACAAAACACTGTGCTGTAATTCCTGACGGTGTCAAATACGAGTTTAACTGGCTACACACACAGGCTTATCCAATTACAGTTTTAATCTAATTATTTCTATCAACTATTATCTATCTATCTACCTACCTACCTATCTATCCATCCATCCACGTACCTATCCATCCATCTACCCATCTATCCATCCATCCGTCTATCCATCTATCATCTGTCTACCTACCTACCTATCTATCTATCCATCTACCTAACCATCTATCCATTATCTATCTACCCATCCATATCTCTCTCTTTACATCCATGTAAACATTTGGCTAGAAGACCTTCAAAAGGTGCCCAAGTTTTTGAGATTCTCCTATTTTCAACCAATACATAAAAGTACTAAACTATGGGGCCTCAAACTATCTTGAACTTTAAATCTCAGGTTTTTTTTTTTCCTTTACCTTTGAGATTAAAGGTAAGGAAGATGTACTGCCACCTAATTCAAAGTCATTTGAACACTACGGCCTCGGCTGACACTTCACAAAATGCTAAGTAGCATCTGGTGAAAAGGGGACACAAGCCCCGTGACTCGACTTCTGCATGTGTTCGAGAGAAGGCTGGGTGAGGGGGAGCGAGGCTCTGAGGAGGCAGCTGCCGGTTTCCAAGTCTCCCAACCACAGGCGTGTTCCAGAAGCCATCCCCCGGCCTTGCCTCTCACCCACATCCCCACTGTATCCCTGCACAAAAGGGCCAAGGCTGCCCCGTGAGCTCCAGCAGGGGACCGTCCCCCAAAGCTACCTATTGGAAAGCTATGTGCACTGAGCGACCAAAGGAGCACAGTCCTAAATAATTATGTGTTAACTGAGAAGAAGGGAACTTAGAAAGTGGAACATAATCAGAAACCAATTTAACTCCTAGAAGGTCCTGGCACAATTACAGTCCCTAAAACGACTTTATTATGACAGGGCCACAGGCATTTCTGTATCTCTATTACCCAGTGTTTGCTGCCAATGGAAGTGGAAGATGAGAGGCCTTATTACTACAGAGAGAAATACATCTATCGAGAGATGCCCTGAGCTTCCAGTGCAAGGCAAAGCCCCATTTCTCAAATGGTGACGCTGTGGGGCTTCTCTTATTCCTTCTCTAAACTTACTTTAAGCTGTATAATTGGATTGCACAGTTCCATATGAGGGCATTTAAATACCTCTGGCATTCACATAAGAGTCGCTCTGGGGGGAAACAAGAAATCTGCATCTTTTAACAAAATGTTTTGCCCAAAGCGGTTAGACAAAAGGCAACAAATGCAAAGCGACACATCCTATCCCTGCAGAACAGTAAGTCAAGGAGTCGTGGCTGCAAATTTGCCTGAACATGATTTTTCCGCATCATTCAGGAATGCTGGGAAGGAGGGGCAACTTCAGGTGAAGTGATGAAAGAGGTGCAGAGGCTGTCACTTCAATTCCAAGGGACGGATGCTTTCCTCCAGCTGATCGGTCTCCTGGCATCTCCCACAAGCAGCATGGCGTCAAGTCAGGGTCTAAACAGCATCAGCCACTTCCCTTGGTGGGATCTTGGGTGAGGAACGAAGACCACGTGAGCACAGAGAAGTGACTTCTAGGAAAGACCCTGGTGTGTCTCGAGGTGAAGTGATGCACAAAAGGTGGAGGGCTTTGGTGGGACCCGCCCCAGTCTCTGCAACTTGGGAAACAGTGGGAAGGCCAGTGTCATGAGAACTTTCTGGGAATGAGGCTGGAAGAGTTGGCTGGGGCCGTGAGAGGTTGGAGACACCAAGGTGCAGAATTTGCACCTCTGATGGTAGGCAATGGGGGCCCTGAGGACTTGAAAGCAGGGAAGAGGCCAGAAAGACAAAAGGGTCGGCCGCCCTTGTTTCCTGAATGCATGAGATTTCCTCATTTCTTTTTCAAATCAATAAGACTTCGACATCCATCAGACTCCTAACTAAAATGCAAATTGCTCTGAACCTTTCTGCTGGCCAGCTCTGGGAGATCCACAGATCTGGGAGAAGTGGGCTCAGTCCGCGAGGCCCAGGAATACAGAGAATCCCCAGGGAGAGTCTGCTCCAGACTAAGAAGGCCTCATCCCTGCTGGGGGTCTCCTGGAGCAGACAGCTGTGGGCCCTGGTCTGCAGCTCTGACTCATGCTCAACACACTGGTGCTCTAGAGGCACAGTCCGTCTCCTGTCTCAGGTTCCGGCCAAAACAGTGCGTGTCGCGCATGAACCACTGTGGGCTGAAGGCGAGACATCCTGAAAGTGGCAGGACCGAACACCGCTCTCTGCCACTTGACCACCCGCCTAACTTTCTGCTGCTTTGCTGGTAAAGCATCTTCTGAGCACCCTGTATGTTCCAGGCAGTGTTGCTACTTCACAGACATCACTGTGTGTGACGCTCACAAGTCTTGGGGGGTATGAATTACCTAATATTTTACAAATAAGGAAACGAAAGCTCAGAGGAGTAAAAGTCCATGTTCCTTACAGTAGGCTTAGATCAAGGTGACAACTGGTCACAATTATGCCACCTGCCTTAGGAGCGTCAGTCAGTGAGGTCAGCATGATATAAGTATAACCCTGCAACCGTGTTCCTTTTACACTGTATGGAGGAAAATTTCCAACATACGCAAAAGTAGACAGCAAAAGAGACCCCCGTACTCCTCACTCAGCTTCAACAATTACCACCTTCTGCTCCTGGTTGCTTCCACTCTCCCCCATCCTGCCCCCCTCCCACATTATTATTATTGTTGTTAGTTTTAAACAGACGGGATTCCTAAGGGCAGCTTTAGGTTCACAGCAAGATCGAATGCAATGTACAGAGCGTTCCCCACCCCCGCTGGCTCCTCCACGACTGACATGCTGCACCAGGGCGGTACATGCGTTCTAACTGATGGACTTACATTGACTCATCATCGTCACCCAAAGTGCAGAGCGCCATTAGGGCTCACTCCTGGGGTTGTACATTCTACGGCTTTGGACAAGTATACAAGAACACATTTCCACCATTACAGTATCACACAGAACAGTGTCACTGTGCTAAAAGCCCTCTGCACTCTGCCTGTCACCCTCCCCCTCCCACTGGGCCCCTGCGAGTCACTGATCTTTACTGTCTCCATAGAGCTGGTTTTTCCAGGATGTCATTTTGTTGAATCCTACAGTGTGTAGCCTTTTCATAGTGGCCCCTATTGTTTTTAGAATGTTTTCTAATTTTTCCCAGGTTTAAGACCCTTAACAGTTAAGGCACTTTACAGCAAAGACTTGAAACACATTCTCTTGTCAAACTCTTTTCTAACTCATCTGGGCAGCAAGTGCCTGCCGTACACAGAGTTCATGGGTCATCACGGCCTCCAGGCACATCCTGCTCCACAGCCTGGGCTAATGCTCAGGAAGCACCTCTGCCCCGACGGGCTGGAGGGTTAGGGTGGGTCGCTCTATGGACAATGGCTTATTAGCACAGACCTCACCAGGCTCTTCTGACGTCTCCATGTCTGTGATGCGGCAGTTGTCTCATGAACGGCGTCAATTACTGTTACGACTAATACACACCCACCCCTGGCTTCTTCCCATGCTGCCTACAACTATTTCTCCCATCCTTCAAGGCAAGGTTCCCCACAGCCTAATTTTGTAAAAAAAGATTTTTGATTTCTTTTTTAATAAAGGCTTTAAAAAATTGTGGTAAAGTACATGTAACACAAAATTGACCATTTTAACCATTTTTAAATGTACGCACGTTTCAGTGGCATTAAATACGTTCACCTTGTGGTGCAACCATCACCCCCATCCATTTCCAGAGCTCTTTTCATAAAACAGAAACTCTGTCCTGATTAAACAGTAACCCTCTACTCTCTCCAGCCCCTGGCCCCTGGCAACCACCCTTCTCCTTTCTGTCTCTAGGATTTTGATTACTCTAGGGACCTCATAGAAGTGGAATCCTACAATGTCTGTCATTTCGTGTCTGGCTTACTTAACTCAGCATAATGTCCTCAAGGTTCATCCATGTTGTAGCATGTGTCAGAACGTCCTTCCTATTAAAGGCTGAACAATATTCTATTGTATGGATAATACCACGTTTTATTTATCCACTCATCCATGGATGGGCACTTGGGTTGCTTCCACCTTTCGGCTACAGTGAAGAATGCTACTGTAAACATGGGTGAACAAATATCTCTTCAAGTCCCTGCTTTCAATTCTTTTGGGTCTATACCCAGAAGTGGAATTGCTAGGTCAGGTGGTAATTCTATGTTTAGTTTTCTGAGGAACCTCCATACTGTTTTCCGCAGCGGTCGTACCATTTTACATTCTGGCCAACAGTTCAAGGTTCCAATTCCTCCACATCTTTGCCAACACTTGCGTTTTTCTGTTTTGGGTTTTTATGTTTTTGTTTTTGGATAGTAGCCATTCTAATGGGTGTGAGGTGGTATAAATAAAGTTTTCTTAGAACACAACCACATCTTTTCAATGAGGGATTTTCTATGGCTGTCTTCGCACGACAAAGGCAGTGTTGAACAGTGATGCCTGCAAGGTACCTGGCCCTTAACAGCAAGTTTTGCCAACCTCTGCAAAGCTGTGCTTCAGTTCTGATCTGTCCTCTACACAGATTTTTGGAGAGTTCTGCACCTATTTCAGGAGGGAGCCAGGGCTCTCATCTGTTTCTTGGCATCAGAAAATAAAGCTTGTTGATCAAACAGATGTTAAAAAGCCCCCTCCAGAGCTTAGAGAAAACAGCTTCCTTATCTGAGCCTAGGAGTGGTGTTACCAAGAGTTGGGAGAGGAACCTCTCTGGCAGTCCAGTGGTTAAGACTCTGCACTTCCACTGCAGGGGGTGAAGGTTCGACCCCTGGTTGGGGAAGATCCCATATGCTGCGAGGTGTGGGCGAAAAAAAAAAAAAAAAAAAAAGAGTTGGGAGAAAAACGATTTGGAAACCAAAGTCGGCAGGTTCCCTCCATTTGCACCTCCAGGTGCAACTAACTAACTAACAGTTTTATTTCAGGGTCAAGTTTTTTAAATGTATAAAGCCACCCTCTCCCTCTACTCTCTAATACCTTCTTCTACTTTCCTCTCCATCCCCAATCCTGCCTGCCTCACCTATTTCAACATCACACAACAACACAAAATAAGTGTTGGCTGATTTAGGGACATCCTGGGTAAAGGGGGAAAATCCCCAAGACAGACACATCAGGAAGGCCCAACAGCAAATGCTAAGAAGGGACAGGCATATCTCCATTCTAGAATCAGCCACGTCGAATAAGCGAGGGTCCTGGCTGACCCCAGAGACCCCCGCCACCAGCACCCCAGCATCCATCTGGCAAGCCTCCTCCTTCCTCTCCCACGGTCCACCTGTTGTTCCCGTGATTATAACTAGAGGCGTCAGGACAGCCATGGTGGATCTGCCCAAGGACAGCCACGGGTGGGTAGGCTAGGGGGCAGAGGAAGCGGGAGGGAGGCGTGACCACTGACCCATCCCTTAGCCATACTCCCCGACTGCCCTGGAAGACATGCTTTCCAGGGTGTAAGAGCGTGTGTATCTGTCACCGAAGTATTTTCTGAGTTCCAGATATGTGGGAGTAGGGGGTGGTGGTAGAAATGAGGACTCAAGAGTCGCTTTTTAGTGATGAAACATTTTGGAAACAAATAGTGGTGACGGTTGCACAACAAGGTGGATGGAATGAATGCCACTGAACTGTACCCATACATACGGTTAAAATGGCAAATTTTACCCCAATAAAAAAAAAAGAAAGAAAAACATGAGAAGGGAAGAGAACAGAGTATTTCCAGAAACTGTAGCAGGGGGAATCCTGATTTTTCTGTTCATAACCCCACCATCATCCGTATGACGCAGTGCCATGATTTAAAAACAAACAAACAAAAATAAACTAACAAATGAAGAAGAACCAACTTGGGAATAAGAACTTCTGAATTTTCCTCCCCAAAGAGCCAGTTTGTTCAGATTTATTTTGGGAGGAGGTGGGGTGTTAAAAAAAAGTGTCAGTATAAATAAACAGAAAGCTGATAGTGACAACCACCATCCGCCCAGAGGCCTTTAAGATCCTAGTACATCATTTCTCACTTAACGTCACACATGACAGTGGTCACCTAACAGGGCATGTCTCAGATCTACTGCAAGTCCATTGACACTTCATTCCCTATAGCACTCAGCAGTGTATCTTGTATAAAATACAGTACAATTGAATCCGCTTAGTAAGCCCAAGAAAACGTGAAGTGGTCAGAGGCTCTGAGCCAACTGCAGGGCCCAGGGCAAAAAATCTTAAGAGAAACTAGCATAGTTACACAAAGGGGATGATTCTTTCCAGCTATTTCACACTCAGAATATATTAGCTATGCCCAGAATCTATCCCGGTTCATTTTCATGACTTGCTAATGGGCACTGTCATCATTTAGCAAACGAATGTAATTTGCTTTAGGTTCGTTTGCCAAAGGCTAAAAACTGGGACAAGGTTTTCTGCCCATTCGGGGGGCTGGGTGCTTGCACGTGTGCGTGGAGCAGGCACCTGGCAGCTGGCGGTGTTTCCACATTTTCCCTCCTCACTGGTGTTCGGCTTCTTCTACTCACTACTCGTTTAGTTTCCCTCTCACTAGGCTGGTGGGCCTCTCCGTGGGGGGGGGGGGTACCCCTCAGAGAGCTCCGTGCCTAAATCACGTCCCATCACTCAGGCTGTGCAACCTTGGGCTAGTGAATGAACACCTCTGAACTCCAGTTTTCCTTATCGAGGTCTGTGAGTGGGGGAGATAGAGGGGTCAGTGTCTGCAAAGGGCTTGGGTCATTCTAGCTGCTCAGTAATTGGCAGGTGCTATCGGGAGTGTGATAAAGATACAAAAAATGAAGACCTCTGTCCTCTTCTTTGTTATTTGTTTCCAAAGAGGCCTCTGAGGAGCTCTTCAGCTTGTAGTGAGCAAAGGAGACTTTACAAGATGAGCGCTCCTGAAAGCTCAGGTGCTGTTGAAGCTCTTAGAAAACAATGTCTTGTAACTTCAGGTCTTTGATTTTATTGGGGCTTAGAATTCTCATCACTCAATGGTCGAGTGTATGGAACTTTCTTCCACTATCTTCATCCGTGGAGAGCAGCTCAGGCAGTGCCAAAGACTTTCATGGAAGGGGTAACTTCTCAAGACGGAAAAGGGTGGCCTGGTGAGGGTCACGCGCGGGTTTGGAGACTAACAGTGCTGCAGAGACAGGTCCCAGCCCAGGGCCGCAGCTCTGGCCAGGGTGGGTTCTAACATGGAGGCTCTTGACTTCCAGGCTCACAGGCAGAAGCCAGTTCTTTGCAGCTGTAGGTCTGAGGCCCCCATTTCCTTGCTGCCGGCTGGGGTCCCCTGTCTACTCTTACGAGCCACCTGCATATTCCCCCTCATGCGGCCGTCATCACATCAGCATTTGAGTCCTTCTGATGCTTCAAACTCCCACTTCCTTCTGCCATGAGCCAGAGAAAAGACTCTCCTTTTATAGGACTCCTGGGACGACATGAGGCCCACCCAGATAATCTCCCTATCTTAAGATCAACTAATTATATCTGCAAAAACCCCTTTTTCCAGGCGATGCACAGTCACAGGAAGGATAATGTATCCTATTCATACTCCCATCCACGCCCCAGCAGAGGAGATTCTCCAAGGACCCTCACTGACCACTTGGAACAACGAACCTCTATGCCAAACTGCTTTTTCTGGGTCCCACTTTCATTCTTCCGCAAGAGAGAGAGAAAGAGAGAGAGAGAGAGAGAGAGAGAGAGAGGAGGGGGGGGGCGGGGGGAAGGCTACCATCATGGAATTCTCTCTTTTGTTGGCTGCCATGCTGTTCTGAGTATCTGAGACAAGATAAAAGACTCAGCTTAGTGAAGGGGAGGTCGGTGGAAGCTAAAACTCGAAATACCAACCTGAACCAGGTCTTGCAAGAATGAAGTGGCTCTTTCAGAAGCCGTTTGTTTGCAATCCACCGAGTGACACTTTCTATTAACAGGCATAACCTTATTCCAAGCCCAGGATGCCGTCTGATTCCAAGCTCATTTACTTGCTGGATTCAGTGTAGCAACCCAGAACACAAGAGCTCAAGAACTGAATAAGGATTTTCTTCCCCATACAGTCCATAAAAATCACCTCAACAGCCATTCTTATTTACATAATTCCTCTGATTTATCCTAAAGAAATGAGGCTTTCTTTTTAGCGAGAGTAGCATGGTCCTGCACATTAAGTACAGAACTAGAATTTCCCATGCCCGTGTTATAACCCTAAGCAAGGAAATATAAAATTGGACAGTATCATATCTCAGAGGTTTGCAAACTACAGCCCATGGGCTAAGTCCACTCGTCTGCTTGTGTGTGTAAATAAAGTTTTACTGGCACAGAGGCATGCCCATTCATTTACATGTTGCAACAGTGAAGGTAGAGCCCACACAAAGCTGAAAATATGGCCTATTTTTTATTTTATTTTTTATTTCTATAAATTTATTTATTTTATTTATTGTATTTTTGGCTGCGTTGGGTCTTCGTTGCTGCGTGCGGGCTTTTCTCTAGTTGCGGCGAGCCGGGGCTACTCTTTCTTGCGGTGAGTGGGCTTCTCATTGCAGTGGCTTCTCCTGTTGCGGAGCACGGGCTCTAGGCGCACAGGCTTCAGTAGTTGTGGCTCGCAGGCTCTAGAGCACAGGCTCAGTAGCTGTGGCGCACGGGCTTAGTTGCTCCGCGCATGTGGGACCTTCCCGGGCCAGGGCTCGAACCCGTGTCTCCTGCATTGGCAGGCGGATTCTTAACAACTGCGCCACTAGGGAAGTCCTGACCTATTATGTAAACAAATGATTTTCAAGCAGAAAAGATGTAATCACCTATTCCAATCTCTAAAAACAGTTTCCACTACTTTCTCTCTGTAAACTAATTAATCCTCCTCTACTTGCTTGTTTAAATCTGTTTACTTTTTACTATTAAGACCGTTTGATCTTGTTTATTCTTTCCTGGATAGAACAGTGAGCATCTCCGCATCCTCAACCACAGCCATCAAGCAACCCTGAGCTTCCCCCTCATCAAAAGCCTCGCCACGAGACTGGAAGACTAGAATCAAGCCTTGGTTAGTGTTAAGAGGCAGGTCAGCACAATGGTTAGAGTAGGGACTCCAACGATAAACAGCCTGAGATGAAATCTGGCTTCTACCACTGACCCACAGTGCAAACTTGAGCTGGTTTCCTCCTCCATGAAATGGGTGTCAAGAGTAATCGACCTGCTAGGTGGTGAAGGTTAAATGAGCTAAAGCGTGTACAGTGCCTGGAACAGTTGCTGGAACACAATAAGCTCAAGGTGAGTGTTAGGAGTCTGAAAATTATGCTCAAGTACTTCATCAGAGAGTGCTGGTTTAAGGGATAAATTCTAAGTGCTATTATAGACAGCTGGTCACCAACCTTTAATCAGAAAACCACATTCCAGAAGACTGCTTGGGCAAGTGCTCTGGCTAAGCTTCTTCTTGATCGAAAGCAGAAGCGTGAGAAGAATAATTGTTAGAAATTATTTTCTTATGGGAAATGTGTGCCTTCTTCTTTTTTTTTTTTTTTTTTTTTTTTTTTTTTTTTGCGGTACGCGGCCCTCTCACTGTTGTGGCCTCTCCCATTGCGGAGCACAGGCTCCGGACGCGCAGGCTCAGCAGCCATGGCTCACAGGCCCAGCCGCTCCACCCAGCCGTCCGCGGCATATGGGATCTTCCCGGACCGGGGCACGAACCCGTGTCCCCTGCATCGGCAGGCGGACTCTCAACCACTGCACCACCAGGGAAGCCCCGTGTGCCTTCTTAATGAATATAATGGTTAATAGAAGTGGGCTGTCCTAGTGGAAATCAATGCTATGCAAGGGAAGTGGATCAGCTAAAATATTTTAGGGACTCTGTTCGCTCCTGTGTGAATAGGGTGCTTGGTTCCAAGGAGCCCGGTGTTGACGGACGGGGGGCCCAGAGCTTGACCCTACGCTCTAGTGTCAAGTCACTGGTCTGGAGGGCTCTGGTTGCCTGATGGTGACTATAGGCTTGTGTGAACCTTGCCTCCCAAAGATTTTCTCAACACCTAAACTGACAGAGAAATGGGGCATCTTGAAGTCTCAGAACAAACGCGGCACGTGGGATCTTCCCGGAGCGGGGCACGAACCCACGTCCCCTGCATTGGCAGGCGGACTCCCAACCACTGTGCCACCAGGGAAGCCCAGAAAGCATTTCTTAATAGATGTCTCTGTGTGGCAGACTTCGACCTGACACTTTCACTATAACTTGGTAGCAAAGTGGTGAACAGCTACCTTTCACCCATTTTCACTAATGAACAGCTCACAGTATCTATGAAAAAGAACCTAGAACGCGCCTTCGGTCAGTTCCCAATAGTACTGCTCTCCCCCAAACAGAGGCATGATGGGCCCTGGACTGGACTTCAGCTGTCACATCTGCAAAACGGGCTTGGAGACAATGCTGCCTGGGAGATGGTGTACATAGGGGTCCCCGATCCTGCCCTGGAAACTCAGTGGGGGCCAATCAGAGCTGTCTTCTTCAGGTGCCCCCCCTCTGAAATCAACTTTCCAGTCGTTTCTAAATTCTACTATCGACACGTTACTTTAACGAATGCCCAATTAATGGCAAGTCTGAGATGACAGGGGATGACGGTGATGTCTGCTTCGTGTCTCCCAGGAGATGTGGTGGTGCCAGGTTGTCAACTGAATTTGAGATGGTTTATTTCTGCTCAGCCCCTCGCTGTCATCTTGGGTCCAGGGGTTGAAGGCATCAGAAGCAGATTTCTCTTCCCATAAAGGGTCCTCTGAGTCAGCATCTACAGCACACTTCTCGAGGGCCTGGAGAATGTCTCTGTGGACCTGCTGCTTCCTGATCCCGTGACAACACACAGCTCAGCTGGGAGAGCCGAAGGACCCCGCCCACCTCAAGATTCAAGAACCAGCATCCTCCCTGAAATACTTCTTTCCACCTCTGCTGCGACCCCTCACCCTGGAGAGACGGCACAAGACTCAGCTGCACGGCGGATTATTCCACAGTTGACCTGGACACCACCCATCAGTGAGAGAAACCCTGGACACCGGCTGAGATGCTGAAATGCATTCGAAGAAAAGTCGCCTCTTGCTCATCCCATGCAAGGACAAGGGAGGTGACACTGATCAAGCAACCCTTACAAGCACCTATTGCGCCAGGACTCAGCTGTACGCTCATGTGCTCTCTACAGTGCACAGATGGGACACACGGGAAGCCCTCATCCCTGGCCAGACCAGGGGCTCTGCCTCGAGGGTCATCTCTGCCCAGCCTTGCGCTCCCCACGTCCCCACCCCAGGGAGCGGGCAGAACACTGTAAAAGGGGAACCCAGGGTGGAGGGGAACTCAGGAAGGTCCCTGGAGAGGAGGGCGGAGCCTTTTGAAGAGCCGAGGGTGCAAGGAGAATAAACACCTTTCTCTCTGCTCCAGACTGAGCCATCCCACCTGCCCGAAGCGTGAAGCAGCATCACGAATTTACACTGTAATGCGTCTAATTACTTTTTTACGTTGAGATAAAGAACATCTTTATGAAACTGCCATTTAGAAGGAAATCCACAAATGTCAAGTGAAAACAAGAAGAGGGGACAGCCGTGCTCGGGCTGATTTATTCTCAGGGCCACAAGCAGACGTCACCGGGAGTCCCGGACCCCTACCTGGCCCAGGTTGGAAAGAGGCAAGGCCAAGGGGACAGGGGAAGTCGAGCGATGTCCCTGAGTGCACTACTTTTCCTAAGACTGCTGTAACAAATTACCACAACTTAGTGGTTTAAAACAACACAAATGTATTATCTCACACTTCTGGAGGTCAGAGTCCAGAACGGATCTTACTGGGCTAAAATTGAAGTATCAGAAGAGCTGCATTCCTTCTCGAGGCTCTAGGGAAGGTTCCATCTTCTTGCCTCTTCCAGCTTTCCACCTTCCGTCTGTAACCTTAAGATGCCCCAGTCATGTAGCCTAAGGTATTCACAGGATCGGGGGTTGGGGTATGGGCATCTTAGGGGGACTCGTGCTCTGCCCACCACACTGACAGAATCAAATGACCTGGCAACCATAACGCCTGTATTGGTCCAAAGTACCGATATGGTGCATCTCTCCCTGCTCCAGCCGCCTGAGCTACTGCCCAAGAGCTGATATTCTTCCCTATTCCTTTCATGATAACGACCCTGTCTCCTGCAAGGCAGAGTCCACAGGTAGCCATTTTCTGTATCCTCAGACCATCATTTACATAATAAGTTCCCAGTTAACATAAGAATGACTGATTATCGATTATTAATTATTGATGACAGCATGCAAATAACACGTCCATCATTAACATGGCATTTACCATGCTGAATAGTTAGTCCAGGGAGCAGTAAACTTCTTCCGTAAAAGGCCAGATAGGCTCTGCCGGCCATTTGGCCTCTGTTGTAACTACTCAACTCTGCTGCTGTAGCAAAAAACAAACGAGTGTGGGCTTCCCTGGTGGCGCAGTGGTTGAGAGTCCGCCTGCCGATGCAGGAGACACGGGTTCGTGCCCCGGTCCGGGAAGATCCCACATGCCGCAGAGCAGCTGGGCCCACGAGCCATGGCCGCTGAGCCTGCGCGTCCGGAGCCTGTGCTCCGCAACGGGAGAGGCTGCGACAGTGAGAGGCCCATGTACTGCAAAAACAAACAAACAAACAGACAAACGAGTGGGTGTGCCAATAAAACTTCTTTTACGAACACTGGGATTTGAATTTCATATAATTCTTGTGTGTCATGAAATGTTATTCTTTTGACTTTTTGCTTTCGACCCTTTAAAAACGTAAACACTGTTTTTAGCTCGTAGGCCATAAAAACAGACAAACAAAAATGACCAAACCAAATAAAACAAAACAGGTGGCAAGCCAGATGTGGCCCATAGGTTGCAGTTTGCTGACCTCTGGTTTAAGGAGTTAGGTTTGTGCCCATTTCCCACTGCCCCTCGTTCTTGCCCTCTGGTTCTTGAACGAGACTGAGCACCAACTGTGCACTGGGAACTGCGCTGATCAGGGGTGAGTGAGGGGCGGAAGCTGGGGTGCGGGAGGACCACGAGGTTTCAAAGACGCCGGCCTGTGCCCAGCGCACCAGGATGGAAGGTGTCATTTACGGTGATAACCACTGTGATGGGATCAGAGCGCGGAGAAATCTCCCCTGGGGAGTGAGATCTTGGCTTCAGGCTTGGGGTCCCACTGCTGTCAGTGAGGTCTGGGATCAGGTGGGAGGTCAAGGGTGGGATGTATACATTTGAAACTAGATCTGAGCCCAGGTACAAACAGATCCTTAGGAACGGATGAGAGAACACGGAAAAGAGATTTTAGAATAAGTGGGACAAAAGGAAGGCCAAGAATAGAGCCCAGGGAAACTCCAACCTTTCTGGGCAGAGGAAGTAGAACCTGGAGGCGAGCGGAGGGGAAGGGAGGGGAGGGGGAAGGGTTCCCATGGTCTGGGCTGGGCTGACTCCCTTCCACACCAGCTGCATTGACTACTCCATAAATACTTCTAGAGCAAACCAGTGCCCAAAGGAACAATGTGACACCGGATTTTAAGCTTGGGATCTGCCGCCTGTCACCACTGCTGCTCTAGCCCCTTCCCTCCTCTTCCCACGTCCAGGCTCTGGGCTCATCACCCTCCCCGTACACCTGCTGCTCAGCCCGTCTGCCTTGGGCCCATTTCTCAGCTTGTCTCCGGTTTACAGCCCCGTTGCCCGGCTCTGACCTTATTTTGGACCTTCATCAGGTCCATGGTGCTGGATTTAATGCTATCCAACCCGACGTGCTCCCAGCCACGCGGCTGCGCGCGAAGGAGCCCTGGGCTTCCCGTTCTACTTACACAGCTGCTTGCTGGCTGCACTGGCCCCTGTGTGTCAGCAGCCCCAGCCTTCCCAGCCAGCCTTCTGGAAAGGCTCAAAATAGATTAAAAAAAACAAAACAAACAAACAAAAAAAACCGAACTCCACATCTGCCTCTGCTCTCCCTGCCAGATTCCTTCTTCTTCTTCTTTTTTTTTTTTTTAATGACCCCTTTATTTCTTTCATGCCCTCACCCTAGTCGGCTATGTCTGTGCTAAAGAGGGGAGGGGGTGAGGCAAAGCTCGAGAGTCTGCAAAGCCAGGCCCCAGACCTTCTGCCCAGTCGACGGCTACTGGAACGAAGAGAGGGAGAAGAATCCTGAGCACAGACCAGGTGCAGAAGCGCTCTGGGTCCTACCTTTTTACCCCTGAGAAAAAGCCCAAGGGGCAGAGGCCACTGCCTGTAAAATATGAAGGATTAGGGCTCCACCTCATGGGTTGATTTAAGATTAAGTGAGACGCGAGATGAGTGGATAAGGGCTAGCATCCCTTTTGTTTCACATTAAAAAATTGTTTTTAAACTGAAGTATAGTTGATTTACAACTGTTGTGTTAGGGCTAGCATCCTACTTCCCCTTTACCTAGGAGTCCATAAGGTTCTCATGCAGGAAGCAAGTCGTGGAGCAAAGACCAAAGTCTGTCTGCTTCAAAGCCCATGCTCCTTAGCCACAGTTAATAAAACAAAGCAGTTCAGACACATGTGGCCATGCTGTGCTCTGCTTCTGGAAAGCCTGGCAGAGATGATCCAAAGGCCACCTTCTCACATGACTATGATTTTTGGGAACCAGACACGGCTTGGGCTGAAGGAGATGGAATCCAGAATCTCCTTGTTCTGCCTAGTCAATTGCATTCACCAAAAAAATAATTCCGTTTTCCGTGTTACTCCACTTTTCACCACCCGAACGTGGCCATGACCACGGTAGGCAGTGACTTTGCTATTAACAGGAGGCAGCTGGGTGATCACGGGCTAATGATCATACTTGCTAATGCTAAGTGACTTATTACCCATAAACCCACGCGTAAAGGGCTCCGGGAAGCCCCCGCCAGCTGAACACATGCAACTTAAGCTTCTTAATTGAAAATATAATCTGTATTGCAGAGATTAAAATATATTGGATTCATTTGGGCTCTATTCTTCCCCATTGTCCCACATACATTTTCTTTATGCTACACAATCAAATTAGTTCCCCTGCTACGGAAATTATTTCCGCACAATAAATCAGTTTTACGGTGAGGCTATGTCTGAATGTCCTATTTAAAGGAAAAGCAAACTGGGGATGGAAACAATTTTCTTCCTGATGCGATCAGTGTTCACACCACATGCTTTTGGCAATCTCTGTTGGTTTTATCTCTTTTGATTTCTTAGTTTTCTTGTCTTCCCCTTTATCGTCCTTGGGAAGGCTTTGGTTCTGTGCAGTGGGGAAAAGACAGGTAGGAGCAAGCCTGAGAGGAAAAGCCTTGGTATTCCAGCCTCTCGTCCAGGGACGGCCCATTCCCACCCTCCCCGGAAGCCACGCGGACCCCTGCCAGGGACAGCACAGCCGTCCAGGGGCTCTCCAGCCCCTTGCCATATTTTTTTTTCGTAGCACTTATAGTTGCTGACGTCACCTGATCTAGTTATATATTTGGTGATTACTGTCTGAGGCCACACTGGTTAGAAGGCAAACCCCGTGAAGGCAGGGGCCTGATCCGGGCTATGCAGTGTTAGATACCTGGCGTCTACAGCAGGGCCTGGCACAAATCTAGACCAACAGTCAAACACATTACAAAACGAGACGATGCCACCATATTGGGGCCGACGTGTGGTGAGCTTCGTTCCCGCTGAAAGCGGGTAAGGGAGGGAAAGTGTTCACCAAAGGTGTCCTCGGGGCCCTAACACGTTATGGGGATGTGTTAACTTGTAGGATGAGCCCAGGCCTCACTGACCTTTCAGTGCTTCCCACGTGCAGGACCTTTGCAAGTGCTGCCCCCACTCCCTAGAGGGCTCCTGCTTCCTGCCTGGACACACCCGGCTAACTCCTTCCACTTCTTCAGCTCCCAGCCTTCCCAGGCCCACTCATCCCTCATAACACGCTCCTATAGGATCATGTATCTCTTCGCCAGGGTGCCTGGGTCACATGTGTCATTAGACATTCACTTGTTTGGCGGTTTGAGCCAAGTCCAGCTTCCTCCTGTGGACCCTCAGCTGCCTGATGGTAGGCTCCACACCCGTCTTTGCTTACATTTATCCCCAGCATCTAGCACTCTATGTGGCCTTAGCAGGCACTCGATGAACACTTGACTAGAGAAAGAATGAACCAATGTTGCCATGAAAATGATCCCCAAGTTCACTCATCATTTCAAATCTGAATGAGGTTGAATTTAGCAAACCTGTGTCCGTTTGTCTCATGTACGTCTCTACGTTAAGATGGGACAAGAGAAGGCTGATAACTGCTGGGTGCCGACTCTGGCCCGGAGAGGCTGCAAGACACCCTGCCTGCCTTCAGAATAGGGGCTGATTATGACCCAAAGGCCACTGTCTTCCTGGTCCATCAGTATCACTAAGGCAGAACCTATGGGCGCTAGAACGGCAGCAAGTTCCACTGGTGGGGACTACAGTGCACCTCACAGCACAGCGGCTGTGTGTGTTCAGACACCCTGGGGTGTCCAAGTAAGAACTCGGGTGTCCACCGGTAACTCACGGAGCTGGAAAGGCACCAGCATATTAGTGGAGCACCATGTCAGTGGCGTTCAGAACTTTGAAAGATTGAACGTTGTAAGTTGTTCAAAGCCTGCCGTGTTTATTATCTCAACTAACCAAACCCTATGTGGTGGCTCCAGGACATGTCTGTCTTGAACTGCCATCCAGGACGCTGCAGCCCAGGCTGGGGTTTCAGGGAACTACCTTCTCAATGTCACCAATGAATAAACTGGAACCAGAATCCAGAGCGCCTAACCCTGGACATTGGACATGGTGTATGTGTTCTCACCAGCCGACTGTCACTTCTATGATTATAAACTCAGGGGATCAGAGGCGCAGTGGCCTGCTTGAGCAGCAAGACCCCTGGACTCCAGGTTAGACATTTGAGAATTACCTGTACGAACAGGGCCGGCAAATAAAGAAAAATGTGTACCATTTCAAGCAAAGGATTTCAATATTATATATCAAGTTTGAGAAAAAAACACCATTTCAGTGCTGCTTTGTAAAAGGCTGTAGTGGACTAAGCCTTTCTCTCTGGGTCCAGCCACACTAAGATGCACAGAGTGCACTAACAGAGCAGGGCTGTTTTAAACTCGGGATCCTGGAATCAGAACAGAGTGCGTGTGTCACTGCACCCGGACCCACAGGCTTATACAAAAATACACCCTTAATGAGGTCACAGAGTTAAGACTGAAATGGCTGAAATGCATAGTGTGGGCCCAGAAAAACTGTCAGCAAAGTCTCAAAATAGCTTTACTAAGGTCTGTCAAATTTGGGGAAATAATTCAGGAAAATGATACAAGTGCATACACGGACGCAGCAGCTCATTGGAGCATAAGGCAGCTCAGGGAACAAGGTTTGGGGTGAGACATCTGATTATTTAAGGGGAATTTCTTTGTTCGATGCTGGCAGTTTTCATCCCCTGATGGTGTGGGGGTCTTCATTCTTGGTGGCAGTGTCTATTTCCAAGTTCACGGGCACAGATGCCTGAAAATGCTCTGGGTGATGGGGGTTGGGGAGTGGGGTGGCCCCAGAGGTGCCAGTTGCCTGGGGAATGTGAGGGATCCCTGTCTCGGGCCCTAGTCTGTGGTTTCCCTGTCCTTTTGCTTTAGTTTTTCTGCAGGATAGTGCTGTTTCATAAACCCACACTCAGTTATCTTGTCAACACTATCCTATTGGGTTAAAGTCATACATCTTTGCTAAAATCACCCACGGTCTGAAAAAATAAACCAAAGAAATACAAAAATAACAACCCAAACACAGTACTTTGAAATACAAAAAAGAAAGAAGAAACAAAGCAAAACGTTTGTTTTTAATGCTCTGTTTAAAATGCATCCAAATAAAAGCTAAACAGCATATGGATGGCTTTTTATACTTTCTTCTAAACGTGATTTCTGATTTCTAAGAAAAAAAAATCAATATTCCCTCCTATCTTTTCACCAATGCTGTGGAGTTTTACTATTGGATAAATATAGTCCATCCGTCTCTTTTCCCCAGAAATTCTAAATAAAAGTACTCAAATGCCTGTTCCCCCGTTGGCTGAGAAGGATGCATGAAACCCTGAAATTCAGCTGATGTGCCTCTGGGGGCGGCGCTCATAACAGGTAAGGAAAATAGGGTTCCGTATTCATTTGCTAGGTTTGCCGTAACAAAGTACCACAGACGGGCGGTGTATACACAACAGAAATGTACTTCCTCGCAACTCTGGAGGCTGGGAGTCCGAGATCAAGGTGGCGGCAGGGCTGGTTTCTGGTGAGGTCTCTCTCCTTGGCTTGTAGACGGCCGTCTCCTCCCTGTGTCCTCACACGGTCCTCCCTCTGTGTGGGTCTGTGTCCTGATCTCCTCTTCTCACAAGGACACTAGTCAAATTGGATTAGGGTTCACCCTAATGATCTCGTTTTAACTTTAATTAGGCCCTATCTCCAAATACAGTCACATTCTGAGGTCCTCGGGTTAGGACTTCAACACATGAATTCTGGTGAGGACACAATTCAGCTCAGAATAGGTTCATTCCTGTGGAATCTTTATCATCCCTCTCTCTTTTTTTTTTTTTGTGGTACGCGGGCCTCTCACTGTCGTGGCCTCTCCCGTTGTGGAGCACAGGCTCCGGATGTGCAGGCTCAGCGGCCATGGCTCACGGGCCTAGTTGCTTCGTGGCATGTGGGATCCTCCCGGACCAGGGCACGAACCCGTGTCCCCTGCATCAGCAGGCAGACTCTCAACAACTGTGCCACCAGGGAAGCCCTATCATCTCTTTTTAACAGTCCACAGAACGTGGTTCCCATGAGGTACCTATGGATTTGGTGGTACTTTTCCCCTTTGCCAACTTTCCATGCCACCAAATCCCAAACCTTTGTCATGGGGGAGGGGGCAGGTCTGCACTGTGCCGACTGGATAACCCCCTTGGCATAAGGAAGAATGAGCTGGCCTAGTCTAACCCTAAGACCAGGAAGCACCTCTGGCCAGCACCAGCTGGGCTGGAATGGGGGACTTGCCTCTCCCAGGGCTCTCTGCCCTGGTGGTGCTGCTTGTATGCTACAGTCATCACCTTATCACTGTCACTACTGTCTTTACGTGTCCATCTGCCCATCTCCTTGAAAGCAGAGCCCAACTCCTTCATCTCTGAATCTCCAACGCACAGAGTAAAGACACAAGACACTCTCTGAACAGCAACCCCTACAGTGTGTGGACTCATAAAAAGCCTGTGTTGAGCACCTGTGCCAGTCATAGAAGGGGTGAGCCGGATCACGGTTCACAGACCTGAACGTCCAGGCGAGACAGACAAGGTTCCTTCCCCTACAGCCATTTTCTAGAGGAATCTGGGGAGACTCAGAAACCAGCTTCCCTCAGATGCACTCCCTCGGATGTGACTGGTTTGGTCACATCACGATTCCTAGTTTTCAACAGAAACCTAATGTTGCAGACAAGATACATGTGGCTTTGCCTACATATACACATACATTTGAAATCACTCAGAGAAGCAGCAGCTCTGGGGCCAGAAAGCATGCAAGATAACTTACAACTTAAAGAAACCCACTTATGATGGAAGTTGCTGGAGTTGTTTTGGACTTTCCCCAATACCAGCACAGCGCTCAGCTCAGAAATCAGCAGGTGCAGGTTTCCATGGTTCATCCAGAACACAGCCCAGGAGAAGCATCATTCATTTCCAAGTGGCCTTGGCCTTTGTTATTCCTTTTCCCTTCTCCCATCTTACAGTTGAGAAAAAATGGCTCCCAAATCATACTTAAGCACACACAAGCACACAATCCCGACCAACTCTAAATATTTCCACTCCCAAGGAGAGCATTTCTATGGCCTGCCCTTCCTTGTTTTCAAGATGCACTAAAAATAGACATCATTACGATAACCCAGGTCCCCGGAGGAATTTCATGTCATGAGCAGGCTCAGGAGTCAAAGTGGAAAAGCAGGTGCGTGTGACACGCTCTGAGTCAAGAGGAATATTTCCAGTCTCAATATTCCTGGGCAGGAAAAGTCATTTTCTCTGAAGGGTGCAAAGCTCTAAAAAACAAGGCATAAAATCTGTTCCACACAAAACATCTTAACAGAACAAATCAATTGTGTACATTAGAGAGCTGCTGTACAAAAATAACACACACACACAGACCCAGCTCAATGGCAAACATGCCCAAACTCAGAGCCGAGCCAGACAGGAGCCCCTGTGAGCCAGGAGTCCCTGGAATCACAGGCCGGGGGCTTTAGTTCTAGATTGGGTCTCTCTGCCCTTGGGCAAATCCATCCCAAGAAAAGGCACTTGACAATACATCTCCAAAGGGAGGTTCCCAGCAGAGCCATGACGGTATCAGAAAATGAGAAATGAACTCATTGATTTGAGGAGGAACTGTTTCCTTTGACAAGGTCTCTGATAATGTGTGGGGACTTTGGAATATCATTGGCTATTTTGTTGACTTCAAAACACTCGAACTTGAGCAGTCAGTGGACTACTGCCTTTCTAGCCCCCTTTGAAGTCTCCTTAAGTTCACGTCTTAGTGGACTTCGGGGAGCAGGACGGCCAGCAGGCTACAGCGAAAGGAGAAAAGGCAAGAGACCTGCGGTCACTCCACTGCCTTCATCCTGACAAGTGCCTTAGCTCCTTGCAGAGAACTTCTATCTACAGAATGAGGATAGATTGGGGAGTTGTGTGAGGATGATAAGGGGAAGCCAATGTATTGTAATAAAAATGAAGCAAAACACGCCTCATATCCATTAGGATGGGTACTATCAGAAAGAAAGGAAGGAAGGAAGAAAGGAAGGGAGGGAGGGAGGAGGAAAGAAAGGAAGGAAGAAAGGAAGGAAGGAAGGAAGGAAGAAAGAAAGAAAGAAAGAAAGAAGAAAAAGAAACAAGGAAGGAAGGAAGGAAGAAAGAAAGACAGACAGAAAGACAGAAAGACAGAAAGAAAGAAAGAAAGAAAGAAAGAAAGAAAGAAAGAAAGAAAGGAAGAAAAAGAGAGAGAAAAGAAGTGTTACTAAGGATTTGGAGAAACTGGAGTCTTTGTTCACCACAGTGGGAATTTAAAATGGAGTAATTACTGCAGAAAACTATAATGGAGGTTCCTCAAAAAACGAAAAATAGAATTATTATCTGATCCAGCAATCCCACTCCTGGGTATATACTCAAAAGAATTAAAGGCAGCATCTCAAACAGATGCTTATACACTCATATTCATAGCAGCATTATTCACAATAACCAAAAGTGGAAGCAACTCAAGTGACCATCAACAGATGAATGGGTGAACAAAATGTAGCCTAACCCATCCAACGGAATACTATTCAGCCTCAAAAAGGAAGGAAATTCGGGCACATGCTACAACATAGATGAGCCTTGAGGACATTATGCTCAGTGAATTAAGGACAAATATGGCATCATTCTACTTATATGAGGTATCGAGAAGAGTCAAACTCATAGAAATAGAAAACAGGGTGGGGGGTGTACCAGGGGCTGGGGGAGAAGAAAATGTAATTAGTGTTTAATGGGTGCAGAGATTCAGTTTTGCAAGATGAAAAAAGTTCCAGCACAATCACGTGAATAGACTTAATACTAATGAATTCTGTACTTTAAATAGTTTAAGTTGGTAAATTGTATATTACAGATATTTTGCCGCAATTAAATTTTTGATTAAAAATTAAAAAAAAACAACACCCACAGTCAGCATGCTTATGACACAGGAAGGGCTCCATACATTGTTCTGTTAATATCGGCCCATGGATTTGAGTGCGGTACCAAAAAGCCCATTACGCTGCTCATCACTGGCTATCCTCCTCTGTGAGTGGCCCGCAGGCTAACCGGTCTCTTTTCATGTTGTAAGATGGGGAAAGCCTTATCTGCTATGCGTGCCAGCAGCACTGTCCAAGATTAAATAAGATTCATGGATCCTCCAGGCTGCAGAATTGGAGCCTATCCCAGGTTATCAGAGAGAACGTCATGGGCCAGTGTCAGGACCAAGGCTTACAATGATTACAACAAGCCCCGGTATCCTGAGGAAAGCAGCAAGGCTGACTCAGGCCAGAGAAAAGCTGGAAAGGAAACAAGAACTTAAGTAGTTTAAGCAAATCCTGGAACCAACACATAAAAGGAGGGGGGACCTGCCTTCTCTTCACTGGGGTTGAAGCGAGAAGGGAATGAGCCTTGGGGGAGAACCAGGGAAGAACCCCTCCTCCGGGAGGAGTAGCAGAACCGGGTGGGGTGGGAAACAGCTGGCTGGCTGGGCGCTCACTCCCCCCCATCAGCTCTGGACAGAGAGCGCTCTCTATAAAGGGTGACTTGAAGCTAGCTTGCGGTTCTGCCTGCAGTCGATAAGGATGGATGAGAACCTTGCTCCTTGCCGTGTGCCCCATGGAAGAGCTGCCTCGGAAGTACCTGGGAACTTGCTAGAAAATGCAGAGTTCCAGGCTCCTTGCCAGATCTTCTGGATTCGAAGCTGCATTTTAATAAAATCTCCAGGAGATTTGTGTGCACAGTAAAATTTGGGAAGGACTGGGGTAGATGGCTCCCTGGTCCATTCTTACGTCTCATCATATCCAAATATCTGTACATGAAAAAAATAAAATAAAATGCACTGAAGGAGCGTTATGTCCAAACGCGACTGGAACTTAAGAACAACACATGGCTGCCTGCATCACACTCATTTCAGATTAATTTTCTGCCATTGGCTTCAGTTGCCCTTTTTTCTTCTCTCCTTCTAATTGTCATCTAGTAAGACATAAGAGGAGATAAATCAGCCTCCTAGTTTGGGGCATTAAGAGATTGTAGTAATGTGTTCTAGCAGCCCACTGGAGTTTATTTCCTTCTATTTCATGACAACCAAGGCATTAAATAGTCTTAAATCATCAGGCTGTCCCTTGCCTACTCTGTGACCACTCCTGTGGTTTTGAAAATCCAATATGAGAAATCATTCTTTATGGCAACCTCCGTAGCTGCGAGTGAAGCAATTTAGAGAACACTTTTCCGAGACCAGTTTCTACATACTCTGCTTCTGTTACAAATGACTCCCTTGTTTTGACAATACTTATAAAATACGCAGTTTAAGTAATACAAATGGCTTATCAAATTTCCATGATGTAAACAGTCAGCAAAGTTGTTTCCTATCAACAAATCCATAATAAGCAGCCACAAAGCTCAACTACTGACTTGCTACCCAGTCTTTCCAGGTAACTGGGCACCAAGCTGTCGGAAGAGACCTTGAGACCCATTTCCTTCATTTGCCAGAGTAAATCCCCAGGGACGGTGGGGCCTGGGGTACAACATGCGACAGGCTCCCCCATCCACAGGAAATCCCAAGTCCTGGCTCAGATTTGATTATCACTAGAACCTTAATGGAAAATGCAGAACACAGAATTCCCTTGACCTAGAATATAAGATGTGAAGGGATTTTTTTTTTAATGCTGTGAGTCATCTCACTGATTAAAAAACATTAACATTGAAAATTAAGAAGGTCCTTCGGGCTTCCCTGGTGGCGCAGTGGTTGAGAGTCCGCCTGCCGGTGCAGGGGACATGGGTTCGGAAGATCCCACATGCCGTGGAGCGGCTGGGCCCGTGAGCCATGGCCACTGAGCCTGCGCGTCCAGAGTCTGTGCTCCGCAACGGAATAGGCCACAACAGTGAGAGGCCCGCGTACCGCAAAAAAAAAAAAAAAAGGTCCTCCATAGGCTGGCTCCGATAAGTCTTGGAAATGGTCAGAGAAACGTGGTCCCAGCTGTGTAATTTCCTAATTACAAGATGTAGATAATCCCAAACTGAGATCAGAGAATGGGCCCTGCATCTCTAGTCCCCTCCACCACGAATGAAGAGCAAGGACACAGGTCCTGTACCGGAGGGGCAGCTGACCAGATGTCTAGCACACAGACCATGTCCAAAGCAGGTACTAAAATACTCATCAGGATTAGCCAAAGAAAGGGTAAGCTCAGATGCAGCCATGCCACGAGAGACAGTCCTGTGGCAAAGCAAGTGGTTTCTAAATTTCCACAAACCATGAAACCAACAGGATGGGATTGAGACACAATCTGAGACTCGTTCTATGGTGCTATGAGAAACAGAGTAACCTCACCCACCACCAAGGAGACAGGACAACACCAGCCACAGATCTCCTCCTGGTTCAAAAGGCAGTCTTAAAGGCAAACAGCCCACCAGGGGGCCATTCCATTACCAAGCCAGCCAGATGGCCACCTGCCCACCAGCTCCACACAGTCTCACCTTCTGGGCCGTGACAACTCTAGGGAAACATGAGATAAGGAGCTCCCACAAGAAAGCTGTAGGTGGCAAGAGACAGAAGAGGCCTGGACGAGAGGATGTCCCAGAGATGGCGGCCTTGTCTGGAGATGTGTTCAGACATTGGTGGGGGGGCGGGGCGGGGGGGGGCAGGCAAGCTTTCACATGTGAGACCCAGGAAGTGGGCCAGGAGCTCTGCAGTGAAAAGGATCCAAACAGCACCCAGACTCAGAGTCAAGCCTCCCCAGGGAGAGGCCGGGGCCGCAGAGGTGTCTGGATGCCACTTCTGTCCAAGCCATAGCAGTGGAAGGGTCACCGCTACGCACGCCACCCCTCCCAGGACCTGAGAAGGATGCAGACAGCAGACTGGGCACTGTTCACTAGGACAGACAGGGCATCGAACAGGAGAATTTCTTTTGAGGATTTGGCGTCCAGTTTTGGAGACCAGGTTGAGATCTAAATCATCTCAGAGGAGATGGGGATGGGTGGGAAAGAGTGGATGGTCCCACAGAGAAAGTGCAGATCCTGAAAAGGTAAAATGTCAAAACACGACAATGTTGCATTATGTTACCACGCCACCCCATGCCAAGGACCTCGCTGCCCAAGTGTGTGCAGAAGGAGGACGGATTCTCATTTGTCTTTCATAGTGACAAGCTGTCAATCAAAGTGATGAAATGCCAGAAAAATAAGAGATGCCCTCAGTCTGATTTGCACGGTTCCAGTGGGTTTTCTCCACCGCTTTCCACCACTTTACATTTAAGTTATCAAACTAACATTAAAAAACTAAAATGAAAACATTTTCTTATAAATGGATCTTACTTTTAATCCTAAAATGGTTCCCAAATTATTGTCAGTGTATTGCATCTTTTCAATTATGGCTAATTTAATGGTTATACTTTGCACATAATACATGTAAATATTTTTCTCAATTCTTATCCAGAGAGACATTATGGTAAAATTCTTTTTAAGAAATCAAGATGTTGATTCTCAAACTTCAATTTTAATGCCTCCCATGGCTTTGCTTGTGGTTTAATTTCATAAATAGCTGAAAATCTAACACATAGAGATGTAAAAGGCCCCCAAACAGTTATCCAAGCTTCCCGTAACGTAGTCAGTATAAACGCAACGTATTTCCCTGATAAATTCCTAAGACCATAAAATGCCAAGTCAGAGAAAGTAGGCCTAATGGTGACCTTAGAACAAACTTTTACGTGAAAGAAAAAACATTCTCATTCTCAACAACACAACTATGTTTTCAGGTAATCAGTCTCCTAAATGCCACTAAGATCTCCTATGATACCTAAATTTTCGCTTCTACATG
This sequence comes from Aethalodelphis obliquidens, assembly GCF_003676395.1. Taxonomy (NCBI): domain Eukaryota; kingdom Metazoa; phylum Chordata; class Mammalia; order Artiodactyla; family Delphinidae; genus Aethalodelphis; species Aethalodelphis obliquidens. Next base: position 40,693,655 of record NW_020837955.1, on the reverse strand, counting down.
CAATTACAGACCAGGCTCTAAGATGAGCTCACACATTCACTGCTCCTTAATTTGTGAGCCATAAGCACTGCAACAGCACAAAATGCCAAGAATTCATTTAGATCAAAAAGTAAATATGTCCCTAATAACAATGTTTCTAACAACCCACTTTTTAGGTTTTCAAATTGATATACCAACTGAAAATCAAATATATATCTGAAATATACTGGAGCTAACCACATAAAACATTCAATTTGTGATTACCTTATTTAGATACATAGATCCCACAGTCCTGGGTTCAAGCCATCTGGTCAACCTAGTACAATGAAGGTCAGGGGCCTGATCTATGAAATGAGCAGGTGAAAAGAACCTGACCCGGAAACAACTACCTCTGAAACCAACCAGAAGAAACAAATCAATAAACTTCTATCTCCGTATAGAAATGGTACAACCAATGGAAATCTCAATTCTGTAACAAAAAATACAGTCCCCCTGGATTCTTTTCTGATTGCGAATAGATTGCCAATCTATCATAAGACTTTGTTCTTGAGGATAAATTTTTGAGGTTGGAGAGCATGTTCCAGCTACTTTTGGCCTTATCTCCCCGAGGGCACGTCACTTTTTTTGCACTGTGTTACCAGACTGCCATCCTGTGTCCTAAACCACGTGCCCTTAGGGCAGGGCCGGGTCGTGTGCATCATGGGTATTCCCCTCGAGACCTAGCACAGAGCTAGGCATGTGTTAGGCACTCAAGTACCTGAAAAAGCCTCTGAAATCATTTATAGGGAAACACATTCCCGAGTTCACCAATGCTCCGCAGAGCCTCAGTGAATTATACTGACGGGTGTCCTGGGCACGATGACCATTGCAGCCACAGGCTTCTGACTTTCTAGACTTCTGGGCTCTTCTGGCCACACTCTTCAGGGCACATAATCCCAGGGTCAGTTGGGTAATTAAATAAGATATGAAGCAATGAATTGTGAGTGCCCGAAAGGAAGAACCATGTTTTGAAAACTAAATTGAATGCTTTAGAAGGATGATAAAGGTAAATAGTTTAAAAAATTCTGCAAAAGTAGGCATGGGTGAGACAACTGGAAAAACTAGAAAATGTGAAGATCTCCTAACTCCACTTTAAAGAAATCTTAGACAGAATTGATTGACTCTGTATTAGGAAAGTGAATCAGTGGAACCACATTCAAAAACAGTCACTGATTCTACATAAAAATATCAGGAAAAAAAAAGTGAAAAAAGGCACACTTCTGTGTTTTATGTAAAAAGAAAATAATTAAGGGGTGTAATAATCAGAAGGATAGCTTCCACTTTTTCAACTAATCACCTAACTTCTGGTTTAACCACACTGCAAAAGATTCCTTCTGCTCTGGAAGGCCTTAAAATTTAACTGAAAGTCACAAGTGCATAGAAGAAACTTCAGGAAAAGGGCTGACATTTTCCTCTTGTGTATGACTCCTGAAAATGCAAAAATACGCCAGAATTTTGGTCATGATAAAAGAGGAAATTATTTTCTGAAGCCCATGAAGGACCCCTAAGATAATCTCACATCACAGCGAGCTGAATAACAAGTTGCTAGGGTAATACCTCAAAGAATAGCATAGTTTTGAACATTTGATAAGTTTCAACTCCTGTCCCTCTGTGCCCATTGGGCCACATGGAACCCTGCATCCTGAGAGGCAAGAAAGCTCTTATGTTCTTTACACTGCTTTGCACATGCTGTTCCTTCGCCCCCAGGCCCTTTCCACTCTCAAATGCTCTCATCCTAGCAAACTGTTGAAACTCTTAAGAACAATCCCCAAAACAGCTTCTCCGCTGAACTCCCCCAGCTGCAGGCTGGCCCGGCTGAATCCTTCCCGTTGATGGGCCTGCACTGTGTCTTGTACATGACCCCATCCTAGCCCATCTCAATGCACTGTGATTACATAATACCCTCTCATCTTTCCTCCACTAAAAAAATATTTTTAAACTCCAGTATCGAACCCAGAAGAGGTCAGTAACTGTTGAGTAATAAGACTAAGTCAAGTGCTGACAAAGACTCTCTTTGACGAACTTGAGTCAGGCTCCTCTGAACCCTCTTCTTGATCAGGCTTTGACTTTAGCCCCCATGGTTGCTGGGCCTTAATAGCCTGGTTGTAGCAAGAATCCTGCTAAGTCAGTTTAGATACAACTCCCTCCTCCTCAATTTCTAATTAAATTTTTCATCCCCCACTTCGGATATACAATCAGCCCTCCATATCCACGAGATCCTCACGCATGGATTCAACCAACCATGGATCAAAACACCACTTTACATCAGGTACTTGAGCCTCCTCGGATTTTGGTACCCGCAGAGGATCCGGGAGCCAATCTCCTGTGGACATCAAGGGACAACTGCCTAAGGCCTGTCTTCAGGCTTTAGCAACAATCCCCCAACCCTTGATCCTCTTAGTAATTCTCCACCCACTGACCCTCCCATCTTGTTCCTTGGCTATAAATCTCCACTTGTTCTTATTGTATTTGGAGTTGAACTCGATCTTTCTCTGCTACTGCAAGTCTTGACACCCATCACAGCAGTCCTGAACAAAGTTTTCCTTACCATTTTAACAAGCGTCGTAATGATTTTCTTAACTGTGCACAGTTTTTGTATTTTATTGCAAACTTAAGCATGAGATTTAATTGTGCAACCTCATGGTAAAACAATGTTAAGATCACACTAGTGATCACACTAGTGATTTTAAGAAGCCAGACATTGAAAGAAAAATGCAGCTTTTCTAGTGACCTCACACTTGTGTTTTCATTGCACACAGAGCTGGCATCCATGTGGATGTTCTCACGACAAGACCCATTTAGAAATGTTTCTTTTCCACCTGTTTGAAGACCCACACACCTACCTCCTTCATGTAAGAGCTGAGAAAAAGCTGTACCTGGGTATAAAACAGTACACCTAGGGGCTTCCCTGGTGGCGCAGTGGTTGAGAATCTGCCTGCTAATGCAGGGGACACAGGTTCGAGCCCTGGTCTGGGAGGATCCCACATGCCACGGAGCAACTAGGCCCGTGAGCCACAACTACTGAGCCTGCGCGTCTGGAGCCTGTGCTCCGCAATAAGACAGGCCACGATAGTGAGAGGCCCGCGCACCGCGATGAAGAGTGGCCCCCGCTTGCCACAACTAGACAAAGCCCTTGCACAGAAACGAAGACGCAACACAGCAAAAATAAATAAAAAATTAATAAACTCCTACCCCCAACATCTTCTAAAAAAAAAAGAAAGTGGCTCTTGACACTATAAAAAAACAAACAAAAAAACAGTACACCTACAAACTATCAGCATCGACCACAAGGCTTCAACGGAAGTAATAAAGTTAAAAACCCAAACTGTCGGGATTGTTGCCTTGAGCACTCCATTTTTTAAACCACAATTTCCATGCAATGGCCTAGACTTTAGACACGGTGCTAGGTGGGACTGGATTCTGTGGGGAGATATCTTTGCCATCCTCAAAATGCCTCTAACTATGAAAACGGCCATGGCTTTGATTCAGAGACAGGCAGAGCCAGCAGAGAATTAAAAACAGCCTCAGAATTCCCACCGAGAGTAGCTCTGGCCCCGCAGGAATTGTCTCCTGGTGCCCCCTCCCTCCAAGCTCAGGACCCGTCTTGTCTGTTCAGTGATGCCTGCGCACACAGGTCCCCTCAGCACCTCCCTCACCCACCTGCCTTACAGGTGCGTGTGGAAAGGGCAGGCATCTGGGGCTTCAGGTGCATTGTGGGCTCAGGTGGGCCAAGCAGAGAGGTAAAGGTCTGGCTTGAATTCCTCCAGGGCAGACTGAGGGTGGGAAACACAGGCTGTAGAAAAGAGCTGGGCCAGAAAGGGACCTAGGTCAGCATCCTAGACTCTCACCTTTATGCAGAAGGGACCCTGGATTCTGAGACCTGTCATACTAACTAACCCATGGGGCCACTGGAAGGAAAAAGGCCCATGAGACCATCGCCAAATGAAAACACAGAGGTCTGGGGGCAACGGGCTCACTGTGTGCACTCACGGATCCTTAAGTAGCTGACTTGATGTAAACCCTTGCCTACAACACATTCGACATTTTTTTCGAATACTGAAATCTGAATGTACGTATTCACAGGTGACCACAAAGCCTTGAGAAATTATTATTCCACACAACGAAAGCGAAGCTATTTTGCAAACACCTATCATCCCTCTTACCCCTCCCTCTACAAAAAGAAGCCACTAGTACAGTACTCATTAAAGTTAGTTTGACAGGTTCATATTCGTTACATCAACCAAATATCTGGGTCATTTTGCTAGGGTCAATACACAGGCTAGGTGTTTAAAAAAGGATGCAAAATCTACTTTTCAAAGGTTTTGCTGAATCACGTTGGTGTGTAAAACGGGCTCAAGGAAACGCAACCATTAACCCGCTAATCTAGACGAAACCTGGGCTTCAACCCCTGCATCCAAGTGCTTTGGGAGCCATGGCCCAGTGCGCAGCCAGAAATGGACGTCAGCCTCTCAACTGGAAAAAGCTTCTAAAACACTCCTCTTTGTTGATCTTGGCTTCTCTCATAGAGATACGATCACACAGATGCGCACTGACTCTGCTAAGACAGAAACCTCAGCTGCTCTTCCCAGGGGAGGTGTGATTCTAACATCTCAGCTCCAGTGTTTGAATGAGGCTGGAAGGTTGGGAAAAGCTGCTATCTGTTCTGGAGACTGCAGCAGAGGGGTGCACCCAGGCTTCACACAGCCTGGCTGCAGGGGAGGCCGGAAGTGTCTGTCATCGCCTTCCAAATGGCCAGGAAGAAGTTCTGATAGAACAAGTTCCACTACAAACACAAAACAAAGAAAGTCAGGTGGTGCCCCAGGGAGCACAGGAGGGCCAGCTGGAGAGGAAGGAGGGAAAAGGCCTGGTACAGCCATCCTGGGGGTGGCCAGGGTGCAGACCAAAGGCCCCCTCAAATGAACAACCAGAAAGAATCCAACGGCAGATCTACAAGGAATCCCAGGGCCCGCAAAGGAAAAAGAAAACACACTGTAAAAGGGGAGGGGGCAGCCCTTTTCTGTTTCGTGACCTAACAGTTTTCCTGGAGGGCAGTCCTTGATGGGCCATGGTCTATGCATTTGCATAAGTCCCTGCTATTGTCTCTGGGGTCCTTCATTCTAGTACATACTGACCTTTGCTACTTCGGCTGTCTTTGTCCAAGCTGAGTCTCTCAGTGGCTGTTTTCCTGTTAGGCTTTTTCTAAGTAGCTCAGGAAAGAATCAGAATTATCAGGAAAGCACAAGGAAGATGGGATGGGTGATGGAGAAGAAGGAAGAGGGAATCAGACGCAGGAGAGAGGCCTTCCATTGTTCAATGTCCCCCTTCACATTGTGGTCTCTATCTGGCGATTCCCAAGAGCCCAGGTGGGGACACGTGCTCCCAGGCTGCAGCCCACCAGCACCTGTCATCAGGGGAGGACGCCAGCTCAAGCCCAAGGCTGCCACCAGCCTGTGGGATGTCCCTGAGGGGAAAGGCCACTGAGGCCACTGGTCACCTTCCTGTCTGTGCTCCTCCCGGCCTTTCTGCCTGAATCACCTCCTCCGAGCACAGAATTAATGTTGGGTGGGTGGGTAGAGGGCGGGCTGGCTTTGGAGAAACAGAGTTGGGTCCCAAAGGCAGGGCTGCTGCAAGAAAGGACACAGAGTCTGGGGGAAGTAACACTGCACAGATACTTTTCTCTCTTAAAACTACATCTCCAGAAAGAGGAGCAATGGATGGGGGTGCGAGGTTTGGTTTCACTGGTTGAGGTGAGTATGCGGTACAAGAACTTAGTTGAACGGAGCAAGTCCTGTCTACCTTTGACCACAGCACGGTGACCTTCCAAAGTAGCCACAATGGGCCTGGGAGGTCCCATCAGGACTCAACCAGACTGGCCGAGGTGACGTCCTAGTGTCCTAGGACTTTGGTAACAAATGACCAAAAAGTGGTGGAGTAAAACAACAGAAATTTATTCTCTCACAGTCCTGAAGACCGGGAAGTTCAAGGTCAAGGTGCCAGAGAGCCATGGTCCCTATGAAGCCAGTCTGGGAGACCCTACTCCATGCCTTTGTCTTAGTTTGTGGTGTCCCTGGCACCCCTCGGATATACATCACTCCAATCACTGTCTTCATTGTCACATGGCATTCTCCCTGCAAGCTGTGTCTGAGCCTCTGTTTTCTCCAGTCATAGGATTAGGGCCCACCCTACTCCAGTATGACTTCTTAACTTGACTACATCTGCACAGACACTATTTCCAAATAATGTTTTATTCACAGGTACCAGGGGATAGGAACTCAATGTATCTTTGCAGGGACGAAATTCATCCCCAACAGATGCTGGCTGCATCCCACCTCTACATCATCTGTTCCTTTATGAATGAAACCATCACTAGGCTCTTTGCCACCCTTGGGTAGATTTCCTCTTGTCTCTCATGAGCAGGGCCTTCATGTTCCTTCCCCAGGCCAAGAAAATCTCAAGAAATTTCTGACAAATGTGCCCAGCTGATTTTCCAAAGTGATGTTCTGCTCACTGCGGTCTCTGGACCTTGTGATATGAACCCAGAGCAGTTTGCGAGGTGTTTCCCTTGTAATCAACCAATAGCAGTTTTTATACATCTTCAGAAGGTTTAACAAAGCCCAGCTCTGAGCAGATCATCAGCTCCCGTGTCTCAGGAGCAGGTGGTAATCTTGGTTGTGAGATAATTTATGTCCCAGTTGGGGAAGAGGGAGATACTGAAGGGAAACGCTTTCTGGCTGACAATGGTCAAAGCAATTGCTTGGTTCACTCAAGGAGAACTGAAGGATATGCCAGTAAATTAAAAAAGAAAGGAAAACTCCCGATTAACTCAACCATAAGAGATAATTTAATGAAAAGATTTCATTTCAGTTAACGAATGACTTATTGAAAATACAAGCAAATTCACCCTCTGCTACAGTTATCACTAGAATTCCAAAAGAGGGAATTCACTCTCTAATTTGTCACAGACTAAAACTAACCCTAAACAAAGGGATTCATCTGTGAAACATCTGATTGGCTGACTGGTGAGGTTTTTTTTTTTTAATAAATTTATTTATTTATTTTTGGCTGTGCTGCGTCTTCATTACTGCACGCCGGCTTTCTTTTTAGTTTCAGCGAGCGGGGGCTACTCTTCCTTGCGGTGTGCGGGCTTCTCATTGCGGTGGCTTCTCTTGTTGCGGAGCACAGGCTCTAGGCGCGTGGGCTCAGTAGTTGTGGTGCACGTGCTTAGTGGCTCTGCCACATGTGGGATTTTCCTGGACCAGGGCTTGAACCCATGTCCCCTGCATTGGCAGGCAGATTTGTCCACCACTGCAGCACCAGGGAAGCCCTGACCTGTGATTTTTTGACACTAATTACCATACAGGTATTATTTGTATGGGTATTAGGTTTTAAGGTCACAGAACATGGTATCACAAAGTATATGCATAAGCAAATACCAAAATGATGGTACTCATAACTAGGAACCAATCTGATCTTAATAGCAGTTTCTAAATGCACACTGATTCACACTTAATGGATTATTTTCCCTACAGATAGGTTATTATACGGAGTGGGAATAATTACTTTTCCAATATGATGTTTGGTGAGATTAAGTAGTGTTTGTTTCCCCTCAAGATAAAATAAACAAAAGCTTGAAATGAGTAATATTCAGACCAGGAAGTGGAGAAGGCATCCTGATAGGTCACAGTGGTGGACTTGGAGTCGTGCTCCAAAAGGATGCTTAGAGCTGTCATCACTTTCTTCTGAAAATGCTTCCTGCATTTCCCTTCTCATGGACTGATTTTCACTGCAAGGGCTTCTCAAGCTAACGCTAGGAGTGTTTGGTTTATGTTTTCAATATTCCAAGATGCTAAAACCTAACTACAGAGAGTTACTAAAATTTATTACTGTAAAATTGGAAGAGGGATAGAGCATGATTGAGAGCTGCTTCGCTTTCTGAGGAATATCATTCTGTTGTTTAATTATGAGAACTTGATGAGAACACGTCCCACCTGAGGCCTCCTTCCTTGGCATCAGTTAGTTACACAAGCTGGTTCTTCGCTCTCCTTCACTGCTCAGCGCCCCTCTCTCTTTTCTTTACCTGCTTCCATGAGGATGGTCCCCAGGACAGAGTTCCCCACCCCGTGTCTTACCCCTCCCCCCACTCCGGAATTGGGGCTGATGGTTCTCGTGCCCCATCGCCTCTCTACCTTCCACCAGGATAAGCTACTCCTCCAGAGGCTACTTGTTTCTCAGCTCCAGGCCTATACTTGCAGGTTCCTACTGGTCTGCCCATCCTTCCTGTAGGCGTCTCAAACTACGCATGTCCCAAATCAAACTTACAACGGCCTTCTTCCCTTCCAAACCGACATCTGTGACGACAGCATCCTGCCTTGTCTTTTCTAGGCCCCTCCTTGCCTTCCGCAGTCAGCTCACTGGCACAACGACAGATTCTGGCTCCTAACCACCTCTTGTTTCCCTCCCTCCTTTGTACTCGCCCAGCTGCTGCTGTCCTATGAGCTGTGAATAGCTCCCCACTCTCTCTGCTGGCATCCCTGTCTCCACAGCATCCTCACCTGAGGCCTCAGCAAGTGGACCAGAACCCCTGACCCAGTCTTCTGGTGGACAGGCGAACGACCCCGCCTCCAGCCGCTGACAGGACAGGGTGCACATCTCACGTGGGGAAGGACGCCCTCTAGGATGTATTGACAGATGGCGCCTCTCCTTCACGTGCTGCCTGAGATCCAGGCGCAGGGGGCCACCCGCGTCCACCCATCAATCTCCTCCCTCTTTGGGAATGCCCCCTCCTTCCTCGTGCCCACACCACGCAAAGGCCACCTATGCCAGCCTCTCCCTCCTCGCCCTCGTCACCTTGTCCTGAAGTTGGCTGTGCACAGGCCGGCCTCTCCCGGGGACCAGGGTTTTGCAGAAGGTCAGCACTGAGGGAGATGAGCAGAAAATACGCTGGGCAGCAGCTACGTTCCAGCCGCGGTGAGCTCAGCGCCAAGACCAAGTGCACGCAGGGGTGAGGGAAGAGCCTCCACCTTCCCTCGGCAGGGCCTGGGTGGCAGGTTTTTGGCTGGCTTGGCAGGCAGGCAAAGAGAGAAAAGCTAACGGAACTGCTGGATAATCCTCTGTTTTGCCAATTAAACCACAACTAGCTTGGCTCACCTGCTGGGCACTGAGGTGTGACGAACAGGTGGGCGCGCTGGGGCCCCAAGAGGAACACAGGACTTTCCGGGAGAGGCAGGGGCCGAGGGCACCGTGCAGGGGACGGGCTGGCTCCAGGCCCCGCCTCGCCCTCCTCTTCTGCCTTCCCTTGTGAGTACCTTGATGTTTTGGTGTTTTATAAGGACCTATGTGAAAACTAATTGGCCCGTCTGTTTCGTAATGAAATCTGGTGCCACCTGGCAGGTAATCCGTCAGGTGGAAAGAGGCAGTCCCACATTGTTAAAAGTACTGAGGCAGACTTTTTGAGTGAGAAGGGACTTCAAAAATCATACATCAACTATAACACCCACTCATTTCATAGATGAGGAAGGGAAATCCCGGAGAGGTTAAGAAACTTGCTCCAAAGTGCACAGCATGCTCTAAAAAAGCCAGAGCCTGTCCACCCAGAATTGACCCCTCCTGTACTTAACTCTACTTAAAAGCGTAATTATCAGTACGCACTGGAGAAGAGTTAAATACCACAGATCTGATTTTAGGGTTTTCACATGTTGTTGAGGCTCCAGTTACACCTATCGTTTTTAAAAACAAGATAACATAATATATTCTAGCTATCCAAATGGGTCATCTAGGGGTGAGTCAGGAATCCTGACCTCCATCAGAAGCTATGGGCCATGTTTGTTAAAGGGGCTCCTTTCCCTGGCCCCAAATCCCTCCCATCATGGTTCTGTCATCTCTATTTAAGAACAGGAAAATTCACATACAATGCAATACTCGGTACAAATACACATCTCTTGGGAAAAGGTTCAACTTCAAAATTGTTCCATTCCAAGCCTATCTGAGCGACAGAGGCCTTAAAATAGGCAGGTGATGACCACCCAAAGGAGCGAGAGGATGGGGGGCAGGAGGAATGACACGAGCTGAGTTGGGGGGACAGACGGACCGCAGGAGGCAGGCACCCATACCTGCCCTGGAGGCTGGGGGTAGGCGAGTGAGCACACGCTGCTCCCCTGCGCTGTGCACCCACAGCATGGTCCCCGTGGCTCCCCAGAGACGTGAAGAAGCTCCATGCACGTGCATGCAGGGGGCAGACCAGGTGGTCGGAAGGTTCTAAAACCATGCCAGAGGCAGAGTCCGGGAGCTGGGAAGATGCCGGCAGAGGAGGGCTCCTGGCTGTTCTCACCAGCTTTTTAAAAAACTAAGAGCCCAGGCTTCTCTGGTGGCACAGTGGTTGAGAGTCCACCTGCTGATGCAGGGGATACGGGTTCGTGCCCCGGTCTGGGAAGATCCCACATGCCGCGGAGCGGCTGGGCCCGTGAGCCATGGCCACTGATCCTGCGCGTCCGGAGCCTGTGCTCCGCAACGGGAGAGGCCACAACAGTGAGAGGCCCGCGTACCGCCGGCCACTGATCCTGCGCAAAAGGAGCCCTCCCACTTTTGCTGCTTTCTTTTTATCTTGCGTAGTCATTCCACAAATATCTTTTGGGCGCTACTTCTATGCTAGGCTCCGGGTGACCTGGCACAGATCCTGTTGCCCGGGTTCAGAAGGGCTGATCGTCTGGCTCACTGGGCAGGCACGTACCTCGGTCCTCACAGACCCACGGGCCCACACTCACCCCCCGGAAAGCTGCCCAGCAGACTGAAGAGCATGACCTGCCCACAAGGGGAGAGGGGAGGGAGGGCGTGTGCCTCGGTCAAGGACACATGTCACGTCCACCTCGGCTGCAAAGCCACTGCTCTGTCCCTTGAGAATGGACCATGAACCTAGTCTGGGCGGGATGCACCAAAGGAGGATGCAAGTGACACAGGAAACTTGGTCCTGGCCCTTCAGGGTCCAGACAGGGCAGCAGTGTTCCTCCACAGCCCGAGCCACAGGGAAGGGAGAGTCACAGCCGCCTGCAGGCCACCAGCGCTCTCTCCGCAGAGGCAGGCATTTGCTTCTCTTCCCACCTAGACTATTGTCCCCTCAGAGATAATAGATTAGATGCCAGCCAGCAGTGCCCCATGTCCCCATAAAGGCCATGCCTCCAAGTCCGTGCTTCTTTGGAAGATCCGGGGCGGCAGTTCAGAGCACCAGGAGCCCCACGTCTCTGAAGCTTCCTGACCCCAATACGCTCCCCCCGCCCGGCAGTGCCATATGGAGGGGGCCCTTGTGGGATGCTGCGCCACTCCCACCACTAACAGCCCCGCTTCCTCTCTTCATCTTGCGGAGCTCCTGGCCGGCAGGGCTGGCAGGGCACTGCCGGGCTTCTGGAGTCCTTTCCCACAGGGCCTTTCACGTTACAAATTGAACCTGTCAAGTTGGGACTTCCCGGCCCTGTTTCTAACGTCCCTAACAACTGCAAAGCGGCAAGCGGGTGGCCAGGAGACAGGGCAAGAAATTTGTCTGCCAATATCAACTCTCGGGGGGTCGAGTGTCACTTCACATCATCATCAGGTTTCCTCGGCAAGAGGAGAGCATAAAGCCCATCGCTGCGGGTGAGACGTGAGAACAGCTTTTATTTCTCCTTAAATAAACGTGGTCAACAGCCTGATGAGTCGGCAGGCTGCACCTTTCAGCAGTCAACAGGAAGGCAAAAGTATCCAATGAACTTATTTACAAATCAGAAACAGGGCTTCCCTGGGGGCTCAGTGGTTGAGAGTCCGCCTGCCGATGCAGGGGACACGGGTTTGTGCCCCGGTCCGGGAAGATCCCACATGCCACGGAGCGGCTGGGCCTGTGAGCCATGGCCGCTGAGCCTGTGCGTCCAGAGCCTGTGCTCCGCAGCGGGAGAGGCCACAGCGGTGAGAGGTCTGCGTACCGCAAAAAACAAAACAAAACAAAACAAAACAAAACAAAAAAAACAGAAACAGACTCGCAGACATAGAAAACAAACTTATGGTTACCAAAGAGGAAGGAGGAGGGGAAAATGAGGAGTTTGGGATTAACAGAGATACGCTATTATATATAAAATAAATAAATGACAAAGACCTACTGTATAGCACAGGAAACTATATTCAGTATCTTTTAATAACCTATAATGGAAAAGAATCTGAAAAAGAATATATATATGTAAAACTGAATCATTTTGTTGTACACCTTAAACTAACACAACATTGTAACCCAACCGTACTTCAATTAAAAACAAAAAGGGTACCCAAAGACGCGTGCCATGACGCATGTGAAAATAAGCGTCTCACAGGTAACACCACACCTGGGATTTGTCAGTTACCGATGTCCTTTACTTCACAGCATTATACCCATTGTTCCATGGCCTCAGTTCAGTGTTATTTGGGGCATGTGACCCTGAGGCCCTGTGACAAACGTTGGTGGCCTTTATAAAGGCCCAAGAGCACTGTTTCACACTCGTGATCCATGAAACAGCAGAAGAGAACTCTGCTGCGAGGTGGCCAGTGGACATCGGCCACAGGGGATGTCCCAACCAGCGGAGAGCAGCCCAAGTCCCTCTGGTAATGGGGCTCAGATAGAACCCTCAGCTTCCTTCCCTGGGGCTGGCACACAGGCTCTGGAAAGATTGCATCTTGCACAGATATGGAGGCCCTAGCAAACATTTACAGAGGATTTAAAAGGGGAAAAAAAAACCAACTGGAGAGACTGGGAGTAGTCCTACTGGAAACGCACATAATGAAAACTGTCCACAATCAGCGTGGTCTGTTAGCAGCGCTGTCAGAGGCCAACTGTGACTCAGCTCAGGCAAGCTGACGAAATAGACGCAGAGGTGCTTTAGACACGCAGTTTCCAGGGATCTGCTGCTGCTTTGTCCTTGTCGAGCCACAGATATTCACTCCAGAGCAGTGCAGGGCACACACAGAGCCTGACGCCGCCAAGGGTTGGTGAGCTTGGCTACGTCCTACACCATCCTGCACCATGTAGGACGGAGACAGCCCGGGGGAGCCCAGTGCAACCCCTTTCCTCACACAGGCGCCCTACTGCCAGACCTCTTGTTTGACAGATTACTTATGGCCTGCACTTGGCTTCTGCCTCGAAATGCTGCCTGTTCCTCCGTGTTCTATCCATTGAGGCTTATGATAAACACTACACACCCACCGTAACAGTGGGGCAGGAGGCTGCGCTCTGCCTAACAAGGTGGAGAAAGAAGCAAAGCCACGGGGTAGGAGGCAACTTCCCGGCAGGGGTGGGTCAGCCACTGAGCCACCGGATGGCTGGATCGAGCCCCGTCCCGTCAGGTTCTCCCAGCGAACTGACCAACAGGGGCGTCTCTGATCAACAATCCCACCTCCGCTGCCTGCTTGCTACACAGGGCTGTGTACTAGGTATTGAGCCACAGGAGCATTAGAATTCCACTCGAGGGCTTCTAGAACTCACACGAAGAGGCAGGTACACCCATCTGTCTGAGAATGGGAGCTGCGTGTGGCGAGTAGCCCTTATTCCCCATCTGCCACAAGGAGGGGTGGGCGGGGGGACGGGGTGGGGGGACGGTAGCAGGAAGAAATGAAGCTGGCCCACACTGAAAGCATCGAGGAGAGGTACTCAGCAAGCCATTCCTGCAGATCACCCCCAGAGGCCCATCAAAGCGGTGCCTGACACGTGCTGGCACAGTCCCTGTCGTGCCTAAGCCCTCCTAGCCTGGGTCCTGACCCTTGTAACCAGGAGTCTCGACTAATTCAAAAGATGTGGATACGAGGGCATGTCACACCTTCCCAACCTCAACCCGCCCCATCAGTACTCAGGCTCCAGGTATGTGTCCATGGCTGAAGCAGGGGGAACTGCACATGCCCCCTGCACTTAACGCCACACCAAGGGGGTGGGCAGACCACCTAAGCCACAGCTCCCACCTGACCCCTGGACCTGTCCCTACCCTCACCCCATAGAAGGAACCAGCTCGCCTTGCCTTGGGGGAGTGAGCAAGGGAACCTGTTACTTGTTTTCGCTCCCTCCTGCTGCAGCAGGGGGCCCAATAAAGCCTTGCCTAAATTTCTTATCTGGCCTCTTATCAATTTCTGTTGATTAAGGGGGCCAAGAACCCTGGTTGGTAACCGATTTACTTATATTAAAAGTTAAGTAATAATGTATAGATGAACAACAAAGTAATAAAAATGGTTTCCTACAGAGAAAGGGAGGTGCCAAAATGAAAGCACTTTGAAGACACCTGTTTAGTGTATTCGAAAGACATAACAATATAAGAAAATAAAAGAGTAAGCACTACATTTTTTTTTTTTAAAAAAGAAACTATTCTATATATCAAATTGATGACTTTAACCATACCGGAGGAATCTCCTCAAATGTATGCAAAACACACTAATTTGACTTTGTATTTCTTGTAGAATACATCCTGCCAAAAAATAAACTATTTTCAGTAATCATATTGTTAGTAATAATATTAGCATTACTATTCTGAAACTATTTTACATATGTGTGTGAGAAATATATACTATATGCTATATATTATATATTATGTATTATAAATTATTGTATATTTTATCATCTATATACATATATTTAGACAAAGCAATAAGTAATTATGCTAGTGTCGTTAGAAACCAAGATTTTTGTTTTTGTTTTTTGCGGTACGCGGGCCTCTCGCTGCTGTGGCCTCTCCCGTTGCGGAGCACAGGTTCTGGACGCGCAGGCTCAGCGGCCATGGCTCACGGGCCCAGCCGCTCCGCAGCATGTGGAATCCTCCCGGACTGGGACATGAACCTGCGTCCCCTGCATCGGCAGGCGGACTACCAACCACTGCACCACCAGGGAAGCCCAGAAACCAAGATTTTTAGTGTAAGAAAAAAAATTACAAATAAAAAAAATCAAAGAAGATAAGTTAATAACTCCATAACTCTAAACTGGAATTGGGACTATCAGTATGAATTCCTATTATTGCTTTCTCTATTGAAAATGTATTTCCCAGCACTGCCCACTAAGACCTAGAAACAATGACTAATTCAGGTGCAATGAGCACCCTTATTGCCCAGCTATGGTCTCTAAATACCAATTCTCACTAAAAGCAACTAGGCTTCTTCAACGGCTAACTCCAGATTCGGGGCAGGAAATGTACCAAATCAGCCTGGGACAGCCTGTCACATCAGAAAGCCAAGCCATCCTCCAAGAGGACTTGGGCTGTGCGCAAAAGACCCAGGCGCCCACATGAAGAGAGTCCGGCCGGTCTACGATGGCACAACTGAGCAGCACAAACAGTAATGATGTCAATAGCCTGAGACACATGATGATTCATGATAATATTAAAGGAAAAAAAAAACAACAACTCATTGGTCATTGTTGGAGGATACTAGTGATCCAATTCACTATTTGGAAGATAAGCAAATAAAAGAGGCAAAGCATTTATCCTTTTGTTCCTCTGAAAACTGCTCTTTGGGCTAACCAAATACTTTGTGAAAAAACTTTCTATTTTGTGAAAGAATTCCAGCTAATGAATGCAGATAGAATAACAGAATATAAATAATAAATGCCCCCCACCTCAAATAATGGACCTAGTCAATGATCATCATTGGTTGCTATAATCATTGGGTGAATAATACTACATTTTTAATAAATCCTAAAAAAAAAAAAAAAGGATAAGTGCTGACAATACTGGAAGATCCTAATTAGTCTCAGCTTTGTAAGACGGACAGACATGATGTGCTTCCCAGTATGAGGGAACAGAAAGGACACCAGACCTCCTGAGAGGTGTTCTTGCCAAACAACAAGAAGCAAACAGAAAATAAATCTCACTGAGTTTGTAGACATATCAGTTTAGGGTAAACATAGTGGACTGGGAGATCCAATTTGAGAAATCCAGAATGTGGAAATTCCTACAGGATAAACATGGCAATATTTTCCATAAATAATTTTTTTAAAGTGAGAGGTTAAACCTCAAGATTATAAAGAAACTCATTAGATATAATAACCAAATGCAATGTTTGTACGTTGTTTAATTACTGACTTGAACAAACTATAGAAAATACATTAAGATGATGTTTTTAAGGTATAATAATACGTTGTGGTGGTATTTTTAAAATTCTTATTTTAAGAGCTATAACTAAAGTATTTATGTACGACCTGATATAATGCCTGGAATTTGCTTAAAAATAATGGTGAGAGAGAAGAAGTTCAGGTGATATCTAGAACAAGCTTAGTCACGGTTTATAACAGTTAAAGTTGAATGATGGTTATAACAGAGAGACATTATACTATTCTATTTTTCCATATATGTATACAAACTTCCATAATAAAAAGTTAAAAAGAAAAATACATTGGCATTAAAATTCCACTGGAGAAAAAGACACATTACCTTCAGGCAAATGATAAGACTCTGTAGAATAAATAAAAGCCAAAAGATACTGGAATCATTACCTTCAAGAAAATAACTTTTTCAAACTGAAGAAAAGTCACTGCCAGCCTAAAATTATTTTCCCGAAATATTCTTCAGAAATGAAATGAAAAAGATATTACATAGTAAAGAGAGAATTCGAAGTCAGCAGACCCAGGTGTTCCTCAATCAGAAAAAAAAAAAAAAAAAGATCCCAGATGGAAAGTAAGAGATACATGACGGTCATCATTTAATTATCATGGAAAGGAAACAGGATGGAGGCCTACACAGGAAGTTCCCTGGAGGGAAGGCAGGAAAAGCAGAATTGCAGAAAAGCAGGCTGGCAGCTGAATCCAGGGAAGCATGCCAGAGGGCACCTGGGGTCCTCAGCATGGAGTCCCTCTCCAACCTCCACACTGAAGGTGAAGCAGGGCTGGGAGCTGAGCTGTGAGGCTACCCCCACCACTGCCAAAGCCAGGAAAGGAGAAATATGTGCATACACCCAAGGGTCTACATTAAATCCAGGTCAGCAAGGTCATTTGTGGGCGATGGGCCACTTTATTTTTTATCTTCTAATACCTTCCATAATAAACATGGATTTCCTTCATGAAATAAACAAATACATTAAGCATAAAATTCAGTGCCATAAAATGTGCCTGTTTCACACTCAGATCTAATGCAAGTCCAATCAGAACTTGAAAAAATTTATATTTGGTAGGAGATTTAATAAAATAATTTGAAAGTTCATTTGGTAGAATAATAAATTCGAATATTAAAGAAGAATCAGAGAAAGAGTAATAAAGAAACACTGGTGCTGTTTGATATTAAAACATACCATAAAGCAGTAGTAATTGAAACAATGTGGTCGTGACCCAAGAATAGATTATATCATGGAAGCAACAGATTGCCCAGAAATGACCAATAACATTACCTAAAAAGTTAATTGAAAGAATCACTTTTAAATCATACAGGAGTATTTAATAAATGATGTTGTAATAAGCAATTGAAATTTAAAAATCAATTCAGAAACGCTTAGCATAAAAAATCAAAATCAGATAAAACTAAAATCTTAAGTACAAAATAATAAAATAAAAATAAAACCTAGAATTGAATATCACATTTGTGGATGGAGGATGCCATTATGGAGAAATCATAAAGAAAAAGATGGAGAGATTTGATAAGTTAAAAATTTGGATACAAAATAACAAAAGCAAATTCTTTAAAAAATATAAATAACCAAATGAAGTAGCAAACAACACAGGAAAAATAGTTGTAGAAATATCAAATGGGTTAATATGAGCACTGTATAAAAATGCTAATAAAATTCTTAAAAAAACATTAAAAGACAATAGATAAATAGGCAAAGGTTCTGAACAGTTTACAAAACAAAAAATGCAGTTAGAAAGAAAATGAACGCAAACTATTTTCTCTTGCAAATAACTGAAAAAATGGTAATGTAAACAAAACACGGCCACTTTTTGCCTGCTAAATTAACAAAAAAAAATTTTTTTAAGATAATACTGAATTCTGGCAAGTGTGCAATAAAATTGGTAAAAATCCTTTTGGAAAAAAATTCAACAATATGTATCAAACTCCAGCAATCCCACTTCTGGGAATGTATCCTAGGAAATAATCCAAAACACAGAAGCCATATGCATGAAGACACTCATCACAATGTTATCTACAACAGATAAAACTTGATAGTAATCTAAGTACAAGAAATGAGAGAACATCCTGGCAAGTTACTGGATAGATTCATGCAGCCAAAAAGAACACTGGTGATGGACCTCCCTGGTGGCGCAGTGGTTGAGAGTCCGCCTGCCGATGCAAGGGACGGGGGTTCGTGCCCCGGTCCGGGAAGATCCCACATGCCGCGGAGCGGCTGGGCCCGTGAGCCATGGCCGCTGAGCCTGCGCGTCCGGAGCCTGTGCTCCGCAACGGGAGAGGCCACAACAGTGAGAGGCCCGCGTACCGCAAAAAAAAAAAAAAGAACACTGGTGATGACAATTCTGTGCCAACATGGAAAATTGTCTATGATAGACTGGTAAGTGAAAAACGTAGCACACAGATGATATTTATATCAGGATTCTAAGAAAGTAAAACATACATGTAAAAACATCCGCCTAAAGCCAATTTGACAAAAGGGTCACATGTATCTTTCTTACTCCTTTCGGACTAGGTATAGGATGGTTTCCTTCCTCCTATGTTTACTGAATATAATGTATTGAAAGGAAACACTATGCAACTCTCCTGTGCCCTGTGAGGGTGGAAGCAGGCAGCATGCCTTCTGGAGGCTTCTGTAACCTCTAGGGTGATAAATCAGGCCAAGACCACAGAACAGGGCTCGGCCCCTGCTCTGCGCTTTGCTCTGACCTCATTGGCCTGTTTGGCTACAAGCACACTCTTCCCGTCCCCACCCTGACCTGTTCCTTCCAACAGCGACTACCCGTGGCAGACAAGGAACACAGCCGCTCCATCCAAGAGCAGGAGTGTGAAAGCACAGGGCAAAGAAAACCGATGATTCATTATTTAGTGCAGCCGAGCAAAACCCCAGTGCGATGCTCTGTGAGCAGAACTTCCAACTGGCATTCAGGGCCTTCGCGGAGCTAAGCCAAGGGCACCACAGCCCAGCACAGCCCCAGCAAGGCGCCACGTCTCAGCCAGACAGGACCCACAGAAGCACGGCGCTTCCAGCACATTTTCAACTCACGGGACACTTGGCCCCTGGGTGGAGGACTTTCCACATTTATCTGTTCTTACCTGGTGGGAAGAGAAAGGGTAGCAAAGTATTTGGTAAACCCATGAGTTACCTGGGTCCCCTCTGGCAGATCCCCAACGCACTCCAAAGATACTGTCTTTTTTTTTTTTTTCAGTCTGCCACTAAAAAACGACAACTGGTTGCCACCAAAACAGAGCTTGCTCTCAGGACTCAGGGTGATGTCGGAAATAGCTGAGGGAAAAAGAATATGTAGCCGAGAGAATCTTGTTGCTGCTGAAGAAGCAAAGAAAGAAATGGGGGGTGTGTGGAGAGGAGGGTGGGTAGGGGGTAGGGGAGGAGTGCCGGCTGGAGACATGGAGCATAATGAAAAGGGGGAGGTGTGCTGTCGTCTCCCTCAGGTGACTCCTTAGGCTTCCACTGGCTTTTTAAAATTAATCTTTGCAATGGAATTCTGAACGCTATTCATTCCCGGGCGGACCACCATCTGGTGGCTGAAGAAGCCACAAGGTTTCTGAGCAACAGTCGGCTGGAAGCCAACTGAGCATGCTCATCTGCCCGGCCCCGTGAGGGGGAAATCGGCCCACGTGTTTCAGGTTTGAGGGAGACCAGCCACATCCAGGGACCATGGAGCTCCGTGCAAGTCACATTCGCCTGTGCCTTTGGCCTCTCTTCCAGAAAGAGGAAAAAATACAGCAGAAGGAAAAAGCCCGGAAGTCATCTGTACTCAACTCAAAGGCCCAGAAGCTCAGAGCCTTCCAGAGGACAGGACATCACTAAAGAGGAAATGACAGCTGCCTTTTCAGGCATATGTGATGTTGCCAAGCAAAGGAATCAGAATCACAGTTAATAAAGATGCTTCTCAGGATTATAAACTCCAAACATTTCCACTCCTTCTCCCAATATGATATCAGAATCAAGTAGGTTCTGAAAACCATCTACACACTTAAAGTGGGTAAATTTTATTGAGTAGACATTATACCCCAATAATGTTGATTAAATTAAAAAGTCAAAGAGGAACTAGCTCTAACTCCCTTGAAACGTGAAGCTGCTGTAAAGCAATAGTTGACTATTTCCTGCCTTGGACGAAGGATAACTGCTTTCCTTTTTGGTTCCTCAAAGTAACTTGTAAACCTCTCCTCCCCCCTAAACTAAACTAAACTAAACTAAAATTTTAAAAAAGAACATTTAACAGCATCAAAACATGAATTATGCCTATTAATATACATAAAACTTCACGTTGTCTAACCACCTCTCAAGATAACATTGTCTTTGCTGAATAAAAGACTTGTAACAACCAAAGCAATTGAGTCTTTCCTGATATTTTTGGGGGGTGGGATGAATGTCATGATTTGATAAGATTTAATAGGTGTAGGGCTTCCCTGGTGGTGCAGTGGTTAAGAATCTGCCTGCCAGTGCAGGGGACATGGGTTCGAGCCCTGGTCTGGGAGGATCCCACATGCCGCGGAGCAACTAAGCCCGTGTGCGCCACAACTACTGAGCCTGAGCTCAAGAGTCCGCAAGCCACAACTCCTGAAGCCCGGGCACCTAGAGCCCGTGTTCTGCAACAAGAGAAGCCACCGCAGTGAGAAGCCCGTGCACTGCAACGAAGAGTAGCCCCTGCTCACTGCAACTAGAGAAAGCCCGCGTGCAGCAACAAAGACCCAACTCAGCCATAAATAAATAAATAAATAAATAAGATTTAATACGTGTAGAACAGCCTAAAGTTGGTTAAGAATTTAGCTGATTAGAGGCTAACTCAGCTGAGCCGAAGGAGACAGCTCACCTTCCCCTGAGCAGGAGGCTCAGAGGAGGGGAGACCACCTCCCCAGACGATGTAACTGGCATGTCATTTGTATGAAAGGGAAAGCTTTGGTCAGTGCCCCCATGAACCTTGTACCAGAACCTCCTAGAATAAAACAGATGTATAGATACATAGATATATCTCCCAGTGGCAGGAAGGAGACAAGAAAGAGGAAAGCAAACATTCGTGGTATACCTACTATGCGTTCCAGGATAATTTGCGAGCACCTAGTAAGTGCCCGGCCCTACTCTAGACACTCTCATACTGGGACCAACAAGACAAGTCTTGCCTGCTTCAGTAGGCAGAATAATAGCCTTTCCATGCTACCTTCAGAGATGTCTATGTCCTACTCCACAGAAACTGTGAATGTGTGTTAGGTGACATGGCAGGGGAGGAAAAAGGTTGCAGAGGAAATTCAGGCTGCCATTCAGCTGACCTTAGGGCCTGAGTTTGTCATTCAGGACTCCTGCTATCTGGCCTGAGAGCACCTCTCCAGGACCCTATCCTGCTCAATCGTGTGGGTCCCTCTGCTCAGCCGTCCTGGGTCACCAACAGATTCCCTACCCCAGGCCCTGCACAGCACTGGGGCTTTGCACACTATGCTCCTTCACAGGAGCATAGCAGGAGAACCTTCCCCCTGCTTCTGCTGACTGAGTTCTCTTCTGCCTTTACAGCCCAGCTCCCAGATCCCCCTCTGCTTGGCACTTTTCCTGAACCCCTGTGAGAGGAAGCCTGCACTGGCGCCCACAGTACATGCGTGCCTCCGCTCTGAGACCATTTCCTCCCTCCTCATCCCAGCAGTGTAGCCTTGGTGGTCTGCACATCCTCCCTAGACAGGACTTCTCTCAGAGAGAAGGAGATGAGAGGAAGGAAGGGTGGGCACCAACCAAGCCGGGAGCTGCAATGTTTTCTGCAGTCTTTTCCTAGAAGTGACACCTCTGACCTGTAGGGCGGTCAGCGTCTACATCCCGGCAACCCCAGCATCAGGGCTGGGGTCAGGGCCCCCGAGGTGCCAAGTCAGCATCTGCTCACCTGAACCAACTTGGGCCATTTGGTTCTCAAAGCATCCTGTTCAAACAGGCACCCAACTCTCAAGATGAGGCTGCATGAGCACGAGATCGGCCCCAGGTGTCTTCAGCAGGCCTTTGACACTCACAGGCCCTCTGGGTCCCGTCCCCAGCAATGCCAGTGAAGCACAGAGTCAGGAGACAGAAGGAACCCAGTCCTACCTGTGCACCTGCCGGGGATGTGACATGCCCGTGTAGCACCTGCGACCCACTCCCAGGAACATCACGGATCCCTGGCATATAGTGAAAGACTCACCTCCTAAGCCCTTCTGGAATGATCTGTCCTTTCATGTTGCTCCCGTAGGGTTGAGAGCTGTCCTATTGCAAATTCTCCCAGCAAAGGCGATCTTTATGTCACTGCCAGGGAGCTCACGAACTCTTAAGTTCTGTGTCATTCTCTCAACAAGCCACAAAACTACCTGAGACAATTACAGTTTGCTGTGCCACAGCTCAACAAGCTAATCCCTCTTTCTTGCGAACTTTCTACCAATTATGACTTTGGCAACGTCTTTCAGGAAAGCTGCCGCTTTATGAATTTGCTTCTTGAAGTACATTAAACAAATCGACTTTTCGATTTAAAAATAAAACTGTATCCGTGTGGCAAAGCCCGGGGGCCTCCGTTTCCCGCCACATTGGAAACACAGAGACAAAGTCTCCAGCACAAACCAAACAAGGAAGCCAGGGAAGTTATTTAAAACAAACACTCACTAAATGGAAATATATTAAATAAGGCTTTACTGTAAATTCCAACGGAGCAACTTGCTAAACTAAACAGTGTCAGGGATTCGCCAACTCAGGGAATAAAATACGGACCATGGGGCTGACCTGATTTTCATTTCCTTTGGACATTTCATAAATGGAAAAGCTGAAAATATTCCTGATTCTTCCTGGCTTGGGGAGAAAAAAAGTAAAAGGGAGGGAAAACAGACAGACACCTTCAGTTTCAAACCAACACGGATTATCAACGGCCTCATGAAGGCCTCTCAGTAGATGCTGAAGGACCAGGGCATTTTGCATTTCTCCCACAAGCCCCTAACTTACCTCTACATCAATTTGCCCCCGTAGTCACTGATCTACGCCCTGAATTCTCTGATGTCGAAGTGCCTGGCAAGAGGCTAAGTGCCTGTAAGAACAGTGAACAAAATGCCAACTTTGTCCCCAGGAACTGTCAAGGTTGAGCGAATCCCCTGCATTTTGGCCTTCAGTTTTCCAAATGCCTGAAAGCTGTCTGAATGCAAGGTGATGGGAAAGGGTGAAGATGATGCTGTGGGAAATGTGTGGTATTTTTGTCTGAGTTAAGAAAAAAAAAAAAAAATCTTTAAAAGAAAAAAAAGACAAAAACGGTTCACTGCCAGGGCATTTTACTCAAAGAACAAAGGTTTCTCCCTTTTAAAAAAGTAAAACATATAATATAAAGTTTTTAAACCACAAACGTATTTCTTAAAAAAATGAATGTGCTCTCAAAGTATGACATTTGACTCGACTTTCAGGTCACGCTTCTACAATTTTACTGATATGGAGATATTATGGAAAAGCCACTGATGGGATGAGTGAGAAATGATGGAGTGAAATAAGTATTTTCTTTGCATGTGATAGTCCCTTTCGGGCGGCCGTGCTCACAAGTGCAAGAACGTGAGCTGCGGTCTCCTAATGCAGCTGCAGCCGGGGGAAAGTGCACCAAGCTGACTGGATCTTCCTTCTGTGCTGTTCTTCCAAAGCGCATTGCAAAACGGGTCTGCAGTGAACACTAGCACATTTCTGTACTTGAATTCCAGCCATATTTCTGCCCCTGACAAAGATCTTCTCCTTCATCAAACTCAGGCTCCCCTGAACTCTCTTCTCAACTAAGCCCTGACCTGTGGGCTTCCGTGGTTGTCTCTGCGTCAACCAGTTTTAGCAAGAATCCGCCACCCTCCATAGCTGATCACCCCGGATATCTGACCTGGTTCCTCCCCCAACTCCACCCAGGTGGTGTGTGATCACCCTGGTCTGCCTTCAGCAAGAAACCTGTTAGGTTGGTTTAGCCAGCATCTTCCCTTACCTCTGATGCTTCCTTTTCATGATTTAACATCCACTGATCCCACCCTGCTCCTCGGCTAAAAGTGCCCACCTTTTGCTTCTTAGGTTCTCTGGGAGTTGAGCCCCATTTCTCTCCACCACTGCAAAACCCCACTGCTGTGGTTCCTACAGCCATCAGGATCGTCCTGAATAAGGTCTGCCTTGCCAATCTCTCACAAGTGTCAAGAGTAATTTTTTTTTTTTTGCGGTACGCGGGCCTCTCACTGCTGTGGCCTCTCCCGTTGCGGAGCACAGGCTCCGGACGCGCAGGCTCAGCGGCCATGGCTCACGGGCCCAGCCGCTCCGCGGCATGTGGGATCTTCCCGGACCGGGGCACGAACCCATGTCCCCTGCATCGGCAGGCGGACTCTCAACCACTGCGCCACCAGGGAAGCCCTAGAGTCATTTTTTTTTAATACCCCAAACATTTATTTAACTGACAAAGGGGCTGGAAGTTCTATATCAAAACAGTAGGGGAAAAAATGTTTATCCAAGCAATTGCATTATTGGATAATCTCATGCCTTCTCCCCCATCCACATCCTAAAGGGTAAAGAAGGTACAAAGGAGGTGAAAAATATAATTGGAGATTAAAAAATCAGAAAGTGAACTATGGTGTCAGGCAAACCGGGGTTTGAATTTGGTCCTCTCTGACTTATTAGTCACATGACCTGGCATGAACTGCCGAAAGCAGTATCAACTTCAGCTCCCTCACCTGCAAAATAAGGATCATATGATCAGCCTTCTGTGGCTACAGAGAGGATTGTGTCAAAGGACGCAAGGAAAGTGCAGCCCAGACTAAAGGCTTGATAAATATCAAATGCTTTTATTATGATCTTTATTATCCTTGATGATCATTCCTGTAAAATACACCTACAAGCCTAAGAATATAGTTGGGGCTTTTGAAGCTGTTTCAAAGCACCATGAATGCTAGTTCATTGTGAAAAAGCCAAGTGTATTGATTTATACTCCTTTGTAGAAGACACTACATTGGAAAAGCATTAATTAAATATAAAGCAGGATCAACAGATTCATCTAATATTTCTCGGGAACCCAGATGTTCAGGGCACTGAGCAGATGTCCTGGGGGCACAGGAGCTACATTAAGTGGTGGGTCTCACGCTGGTGTCTGTTCGTTCAGACCTTAAGAATCCGATTAGGTACTTATTTTTGCACCCATCGTCATATAAGCAGCAGATCTAACCACTTGATCTGATCTCCTGTTTGTCACACAGAAGGAAACTTTTTATTTGGTAAACAATGCTAGAGCATCTCATTAGTTTGCTAACATCAGTGATTACATTTTGTTAAGAAGAAGCACATCTTTTGAAAGGGAAACAAAGTAAGGTTTTCTCCTCTCCTCTCTTCACCTCCACCTGCCTCGCCCCCTCCCCTGCCAGTCTCACAGCCTGGGCGATGCTTTATCCTGTGATCAGTTAGCACGTGATCAGGTTCCACCTGCTCTCATCTGTTACCACGTGATCAGGTGGTGCTTTACCACATGAGCAGGTTCAATACTCAGGGTTAGGAAAGAACATAAACTTAAGTTTAATCAACCTTCTTTTATAGTTTTTTTAACTTACTTTCCTGGTACTCCCTAAACCTCATGTAATCTACCCCCTGACTGGATGAGAGATATTTAGGAGAAAAGTGAGAACAAAACCCTCTGGTCCGTTGAATGCCAGTTCTGCTTCATTTACTACTTTTCTCTCAGATCTTAATACTTGGTCTCATTTTCTGAGAATCTGAGAGCTTACCCACCCACCATCTTTGAGAGGTCCGCAAAGAGCTAATTAGAAACAGTAAAGGCCAGTGGTTGCATAATTGCCAGGAGTGCACTTAATGCTAATTTAAATATGTTGATGTCTCTTTTCTTGGGAAGGTCCAACACTATCTAGTTAGGTCTTTTTCTTCTAATGCACAGGGATTTAAGAGACATCTATAGGCAAAATCCCTTACGCCCAACCCCAATCGAGGAGGACCTAATATTCACTTTACCAGAGATTTTTCTTTTTTTAATCTATAGAACAGTGACACTACGGGTAGCATTAAATAGTTCTCCTTCGATGTGATCATGTAACCTCTATAGTTAAGAACAAAGCACATACACACGTATGGTTTGTACATACAGTTGTGTGTGTTCCCTACCTGGTTTATATCCAGGAAACCTGTTATCATAACTGCATAAATTACTTAAAAATTATATGAAATGATAAACTACGACTATGAAAAGAAAGTTGACTTTCATGTGAAAATGAAGTCAAAGCTTTGAAAAGACTAGACGGATGACTTGCTTTAAAAACTGCTGTCAGGGCTTCCCTGGTGGCGCGGTGGTTGAGAGTCCGCCTGCCGATGCAGGGGACACGGGTTCGTGCCCCAGGCCGGGAAGATCCCACATGCCGCGGAGCGGCTGGACCCGTGAGCCATGGCCGCTGAGCCTGTGCGTCCGGAGCCTGTGCTCCGCAACGGGAGAGGCCACAGCAGTGAGAGGCCCGCGTACCGCAAAAAAAAAAGAAAAACAAAAAACAAAACTGCTGTCAAATCAGATGGGCGTGAGAACATCCCAGAAATCCAGGAGAGTTCAAACCGCTATGTTACTGGTCTTGAGTTTTCCAGGTTTTAAAGGCATGAAAACTCACGTATTGCAGATGTTTTATGCCAGAAAGACAATGTGGAGTGCTCATCAGTAGACCCAACTTAAATTAAATAAGGAAGGTAGAACAACGTGGCAAACAGACCTTGTGAAACAAATGTACGTTTACATCTTATAAGTTAAAGTGTGCAAGGTATATACTACCTTTTTTTTAGTGATCTACCCCTACACCAAATGCTTTGATTAACAACCAATACTGTTCGTGATTGTACTGTATGAAATGCTTCTACAGTAGTGAAAATAGAGAATATTTTTATTTAAGTACAGTTGATTTACAACATTGTGTTAGTTTCAGGTGTACAGCAAAGTGATTCCATGCATATATATATATATATATATATATATATTCTTTTTTTGTATTCTTTTCCATTATAGGTTATTACAAGATATTGAATATAGTTCCCTGTGCTATACAGTAGTTTCTTGTTTGTTGTTTATTTTATATACAATAGTGTTTATCTGTTAATCCCATACTCCTAATTTATCCCTCTCCCCAGGAAATTTTTTAAAGTCAAAAGGACATTAGAATCTCTGCTGCTCACAAGATATTTCCACATTAACCTTTTCTAAAAGGGAAACTGATTATGTTCCAATTGAGCTCGCTCTCCACTCTCAACAGCAAGGCAGCTGAAATGGGAATCCCTTCATCACGGCTGCCCAACTGGCATTAGCATTTCCAGCTAGACGAGAGACACTTCTACGTGAATGAGATCAGTGAGATGCATGAAGGCCATTAGCTTCCAGGGCTCTATACACCCTGACCTGCTGCTCGCCGGCAGCAGAGACATGCATGTTATGTCACTGAGGAACTAGGAAAGTGAAGTTAGCAACAGAAAATGGCCCATAATGCTCAGCATGTGATTTCTAAAATCCCTTCATGCATTCTGCAACCGAGCAGTTCAAAAAGCAATGGAGACCAAAGAGCAACTAGGATGATGGAAGAACGTGGTTCTCGGGGCTTCCCTGGTGGCACAGTGGTTCAGAGTCTGCCTGCCGATGCAGGGGACGCGGGTTCGTGCTCAGGTCCAGGAAGATCCCACACGCCGCAGAGCGGCTGGGCCCGTGAGCCATGGCCGCTGAGCCTGTGCGTCCAGAGCCTGTGCTCCGCAACGGGAGAGGCCACAGCAGTGAGAGGCCCGCGGTTCACAAAATTCTTGCTGCGCCCGAGACTTCCTGGGACTGATCAAGAAGCGCTGAGCAGAGCTGTATATTCTGTACCTCTAAACAAAACAGAGAAAGGATGGCAAGCCACCAGCCTGAAGCGTACCATTGCTGGGACTCTGGACCACTGTGCCAGAGTGTCCTGGGCTCCTGCTTTTCCGTCCTTAAGGACTGGGGGGCGGGGCGGACACAAGATCGTAATCACTGACTTTTCCGAAAACCCCTTCTTGCTAATGATCTTGCTTCATACTTTAGCGAGAAAAGAGAAAGAAACACGCTGAAATCTTCTCATCATACAACAGTCACCTCTACACCTGTGATGACATCTGTACCCACTCTGTCTTCTGTCCTGTTACAACGGATCCATCGTGTTCGTTCCTATCAAAGGCCAGCCCGTGCCCTTCCATCCCATCTACTATGGACCCCACAGCTCAAACTGAGCTCCTCCACCCAGCCCACCACCACGCCTCATCTGTTTCTCTCTCCACTGGATGATTCCTACGTCAACAACAAATACATATCAAACCCATCTGGCATCACAGGTTCCCCCACACAACAATGCATCACTACATCCTGACAGAGGTGCCCGCTCAGTGTGTCCACTCTCTCCATGACCCCCGCAGGCTGGTTTCCTCCTTGACAATTACAAGGATACCGCTCTGCTCAACAGCAGCAGTGACCCCTGTGTGGCCGATTCCTCTGTTCACTTCTCTGTGATCTTACACGTCCTCTCATCAGAATTCAACCTCGTCTTCCCTCTCCTGGCTTTTCTCCTTTGATGCCATCTCTTCTGCTGTTAACCCCTTCCATGCAAGAGTGTCTTGAGGCTTCAGCCTGGTCCGCTTCACTTTTCCAGCCACACTCCCTCCCCAGGTGGCTTCAATTTCATCATCTAAATGCTAGGGACATCCAACTGGATCTCCTAACCTCCCCTTTCGTCTGAACTCCAGTCTGAATTTCCAGTGCTAGCCGAGCTTCTCTACCTGGCTGTCTCCTAGGCATCTCATTATTAACCAGGTTGTTCATTCTCCACAGGTTGGTATCTCCCCTAAGGGGGTGAAAATTGGTTCTTGGGGAGGATGTAGAACATTTGAGCCATTACCCTGGCCTGCGGCCCTCCAAGCTCACCCTACCTACAAAATTTTACTTCTTAGCACTTAATGTCTCTTCTTAATTAAACTTAAATCTTATTTAATCCTTCTCCTTACGAGGGTGATAATGAAAAAAAAAAAAGGTTGAGAAACACTGAACTAGGCCGGAACAGAGCTCCCCAAAAGCCTGATTTTCCATCTCATTAAAATTTCCACCCATCCCTTTTTTGTGTTTTTTTGGTGTGGTTTTTTTTTTTTGGTACTACTGTTATACCTCTTTTATTATAGTTGATTTACAATATTATATTAGTTTCAGTTGTACAACATAGTGATTCAGTATTTTATGGCTCATACCCATTTGAAGTTATTTATAGACTATTGGCTATATTCCCTGTGCTGTACAATATGTCCTTGCATCTTATTTTATCCTTAGGGGTAGGGATTTAAGAGGTAAAGACTATTATTTTGCCCCCCCATCCCTTGCCCCATCGGTAACTACTAGTTTGTTCTCTGTATCTGTGCGTCTGCTTCTGTTTTGGTCTATTCTTTCGTTTTACTTTTCAGATTCCACTTATAAGTGATAACATACAGTATTTGTCTTTCTCTGCCGTGTCCGTCCATGTTGTTGCAAATGGCAAGACTGTGGTCTTTTTTATGGCTGAGTAATATTCCACTGTATCTATATCCACCACATCTTTATTCTAAGAAATCTAAGGCTTCTCTTTGATTCTCCATTTTCCTTCCCTCCCTACACACAGTTTGCAACAGGTCCATTTGACCCCGCCTCCAAAACATGCCCCAAAGCCCCCATTCCTCTTTCTCTCCCCAGAGACTATCTGAGCCCAGGCCACAGCCATCTCTCGCCTAGATTCTTCCAGCGGCTCCTCATTGGCCCTCCAATGACACAGTTCTCTCTTCTTCTCTACTCTCGGCAAAACAGCCCAGTCTCAGAAAAACAAACGTCAGTGATACCATTTCTCTGATTTAAAGCTTCCAGCAACTTTCCGCCTCAAAATAAATCTCTGATAGAACAGCAAGACCAGCCTTCTTTCTGCTCCTTGTATCTTGCATACATACCCACCAGACAGCCTGTGTCCACCTGCTCTCTGAACAGGACACTCTTCCATCTATTGGGTTGGCCAAAAAGTTGTTCATTTGGGTTTTTCCATAACATCTTACAGAAAATCCTAAACAAACTTTTCGGCCAACCCAATACTTTAGTGAGGATTTTTTTTTTTTTTTTTTTGGCTGCTTCGCGCAGCTTGCGGGATCTTAGTTCCCTGATCTGGGATTGAGCCCAGGCCCCTGGCAATGAGAGCTTGGAGTCCTAACCACTGGACCACTAGGGAATTCCCTCTTCCATCTGCTTTAGGTCCCAACTTCACTGCCACTCCCCTGCAAAGCCCTTCACTGAACCCTTGGTCTAAAGTCAGCCACCTAGCCTTGCCTGTCACAGCCTCCCATTCAAATTCTCTGAATGATCCTCATCACCATCTATATTTTCCAACATGCCTCGTTCATTTTTTTTTTAAATAAATAAATGTATTTATTTTTGGCTGCGTTGGGTCTTCGTTGCTGTGCGTGGACTTTCTCAAGTTGCGGCGAGCGGGGGCTACTCTTTGTTGTGGTGTGAGGGCTTCTCACTGCGGTGGCTTCTCTTGTTGCGGAGCATGGGCTCTAGGTACACAGGCTTCAGTAGTTGTGCCACACGGGCTCTAGAGAGTAGGCTAAGTAGTTGTGGCGCACAGGCTTAGTTGCTCCGCGGCACGCGGGATCTTCCCGGACAGGGATCAAACCCATGTCCCCTGCACTGGCAGGCGGATTCTCAACCACTGTGCCACCAGGGAAGTCCACCTCCTTGATTTTTAAAAAATTTTAAGTAAATTTAAATCTGGGAATAGGTTTAGATTTACAAAAAACAGTTGCACAGAGAGTTCTGGTACGTGATTGTCACTCCGTTTCCCTGGATGCTAACATCTTACATCACCATAATATCTTAAATCACCATGGTACCTTTGTCTCCATCATGGAACCAGTGCTGCATCATTGCTCTTCACTAAACCACACATTATTCAGATTTCACTAGTTTCCTCCCCATATCCTTTTACTGCCCCAGGATCTCAGCTAGGTTACCACATCACTTACAGTCCTCCCGTCCTTTGGGTCCCTCTGGCCTGTGACAGTTTCCCAGACTTTTCTTGATTCTTGATGACCTTGACTGGAGCACCTGTCAGATATTTTGTAGAGTATCCCTCAATTGGAGATTGTCTGAAGCTTTCCTCATGGAGAGACTTAGGTGTATTCATGTGCTGCTCCGTTTGTTTCTTGGCCATCTGTTTCCAATGCACTGGACCCCAGATGCCTCTGAACTCTGACGACTGAAACGCCTGCAGCTCCTGGAGGCTGAATCGACTCTGTTTTACTTGTTCTGTGTCCCCAGAGCCAGAACAATGCCCGTCCCACAATAAACTATCAGTACACATGCATTGACACAGGAGCAAGAATACAGATACACACCACGATCTAAGCCACATGAAATTTTCTCATTTTATAGGATCATATGCAAAATCACACATCTGTGTCTGAAGACTTCACACTGGGTTAAAGATGCTCACATGCAATTAAGATGAAACCCCATCTTAAGTCTATTTGCAGCATCTTTCCCTCTCCCTATCTCAGTGGGAACACTGTACTTTTTAGAAAAGTCTTCATTCTTAGAGGCACCAAATTCTTTCGCTATTTCCCGGCTTTGTCGTGTTTTTGTTTTTTCTTATATTACAAGATCCCGTGCATCCGCTGCAGGCCAGTTATTTGCTTTACAATATCTTCTGGAATGCCCATTGCAAGCCACTGTGGTCTCCACTTCAGGAATGAGGAAGCTGCAACTCCAGGAATTAATGGAGTCACCAAGGCTGTGTGGCTTCTACGTGAAGGAACTCAGGTCTGAACCGAGAGCCTGAGCCTCGGGCTGGTCCCTCCACAGCTTTGTGGACCACCCACTGCCTCCTGGTTTTGCCTCCTGGAGCATCCGTGTGGCTGAAAGGAGATACGATATCTACCGGAACGGATGTCCATCAGTGCCTGAGATGCAGGAGAGCACGGAAGACACCACATGGGAAGCCAGGGAAGGGATGAAGGCGATGAAAGCTGGAATCTCAGCAAGTGTAAGGACTTGAGGAATGTGAAGGAAAGTAGGGCAGAAACGGGGTAAGACATGCAAACAATGGCGAGAAAGAAGGCGACATAGGTAAGAGGCAGGGAGACCGAATGCCCATGGTTCATAGAATGAAAAATAAAGACAGCCCACGTTGCTTATAGAAGGTGTCCTTTTTGCAAATACAGATTGCCAAACTATAAAGTCTGGGAAACAGCAAACTTGAAAGCCCTGTGCTATTTTCATCCCTTTGTTGAGGATTTCCAGAAGATCAGAGGCATCTTTAGCTACCCATCCCTTCATCTCCACATCCATCCAATAACAATTCTTTAAATCCCAAATTTGTGTGCAGCTCTGGGCTGCAGAGAGGCTGGGCTGACCCTCTGCGAAGCAGAAGAGCCGTCCTCGAATAGCTCAACTTTGAAGCTGAGGTGGGTATTCCAAAAAGATGAGCTTAGAAATTCAAAGGGAATTAGTTGAAAGAAATAAACACCTGAATGAAGTGAAATGTAGCAATGAGGCGGAACAGGACCCACTTGTCTAGAAGAGACACAGTCATGTGCATATCACCCAATAATAGGACCTAAAGATGGTCTCCTGCTACCTATGGCACGGCAGCAAGCCCCCATGCGCTCCCCAAAGCATCTTCGCACAATCAAGAGTGTAAATAACTAAACTGATGAACGTTCCCTTTTGGGATCAGCAGAATCACCGAGGAACTGATCGACAGTGTGGTGCTTCCTCATGGCCCCTTCATCACAGTGATGCCTCGTGACCGTGAGTGCAGAGTCTGCCGTTGCTTCCTAAACCTCACTCCAGCCTCGGGCATTTCCCAGCCCTGGGAGTACATGATCTTGAATTGTCCCTCAGAGAACAAATCTGAAATCCCAGCAAATAAAGAGAGTTTCCCTTGAATCTAAACTCAAGAATTTTCACTGATCTCAAGACGACCACTACAAAATCTGCCTCTAACTTGGTCACCTGCGGTCTCGGCCAGGTGGTCTTTCACAGTCAGTCCCGCATGTAGCTGACCAGAGGCTGATATGAGGCTACCAGATCCTTCTTCCTCTCCCTCAAGCCCAGAGCCTCCCCACCCCAGCTCTGGAGGACTCACTGGGCTTGACCCTGGGCACAGGGTCAAAGGGTGGGTAGTTAGTGGACCTCAGCACCTTGATGTGGAAGATTATAGCTCCTCCGATAAAGGAGCACTTCTGCGGCCCCAGGGGACCCAGTCACTTTCTTCCAGGAAAGGTTTTTGGCTCCAACACCCCACAGATCTCTAAAGTGTAAACAGAAGCCAGCCCTGAGGGCGATTTTCTTTTCAAAGCCGTACAGATTGCCCTTGGGCAGCCCCCAGGCCCGCAACACAGAGAGCAAACTCTCTTCCGAGGCGCATGGGTTTAGCATCTTTGCAACTTCCGTCATCTGGAGTGGCAGAGGAGATGGGCTTCATCCCACAGGAAGGCCACACACCTCAAGGGATGCAGAGAACAGCTTCCTGGAATCTAAGGGAGGCCGCAGGGCAGGGATGGACCCTGTCCCCATTGCCCTCACTGCCAGGACCAGAGTCAAGGCCAAAGGAAAGGTTGATCCCCTCTGAGGTCGGGGAAGTGGACGTGAACTGCACTTAATACGCAAGGTCATCCCAGCCACACAGGCAGGGTGGGGTCGGGACTCTCTCAGGGCAGGAACACACTGAATCACAAAACGTTGCCTCCTGCGGTCCCCGCTGTGGATTTATCTCCATCCATGAAGCGGTATCACGGGCACTGCAGCGAGCTCGATGCAGACAGCTCCCGTGTTGCCTCACCCCAGGCCAGCTCAATTGACAAGGGAGAGAAAGGGGGCCAGAGCTGTGTTAGCTGCCGGCTTTCCAGGCTCCCAAAGCCCCACCCCTGCATCCCACTAATTCAAGAATGATCATCCAATAACACCCATCACGAGGATGGTGAGGACACTCCCTCTGGCACTGGTGGAGGGTGGCTCTTTGCTGGCCACTGGCATAACCATCGTGAATCCTTCCAGATGGCTGTTAATTCACAGGTGGCTGGGGAAGGCAAACCACTGCCCCAAGGCTGTCCAACTAGCAGGGGTGTGTTTGAACCAAAGTCTGTCAAACTCTAAGGCAGGTGTGCTTCTCCACCTACAAAGGGAGCTCCTTACCTGATGCAACCTTAGCAACCTTGATAATAACATCACAGAATTGGGATTCACTTTTCTGTCCTGACTTTCACCCAGGTGATCACGAGTAACATAGAAGGCTTGTGCCAGCTCTTCGAATCTGACGCTGAGGACATATTCTATGATTCAAAACAAAACAAAAGCAATTGCAGCCTCACCTCTAAGGACCAAGATAAGAAACTTCATAGAAATTAACATCAGAGAAACACGGGCTTCCCCTGAAGAAAGCAGTAGCTCCTTTCACATCAGACCCCAAGGATGACGGGACTCACACTGTCCCTCATTTGTCTGGGCGGAGAGACATATTTATGCCTGGGTCACCCAGGGTTCCCTCTAGCCCCTTCTTATCCCAACAATCCCAGCTCAATACATGTTCTCTTTCAAGTGTTGTGTTATGTACATGGCTTCTTTAAACTGAAAAACCACGAAAATCTACCTTTGGGGCAGATGATCAATAATTAGCAGGATGTCTGCCTTCTCGCCGTTTTTCTCAGTATGAGAAACTCGCTTCATAATGCACTGGATATTGGGGAGCTAAGTTCTAGGAGAGAACACCTAACTATGTGACAAACACTGCTCAGAAATGCCAGGCCCCCCAAAATTACATGCAAACCATGTTTACCTCCAAGCATATCTCATAAAAGAGAAACACGCCATTCCCTCGAAATCAAGCTTAATTCGTAGGTTTAATATCAAAAATAAAGAAATCTATCCAATATGCAGCGTCTTTTCATATTCCATTTCCAAATCATCTGCAGGTTAATAGCTAATTAAAAACACCTTGGACACAATACGCTGCAGGATCAGATGGGAATGAGATAGCCATTTACTTTAGTGGAGCAATAACATTCAGCTTGAAGAATCAAATCAGATTCCTGACCCCTTAATCCCAGGGATGTTGGGGAAAGCAGAGAGGCAGACGGCTCCCACATGGCAGGGAAGGGGGACTTGCAAGGAAGGGCCAAAGCTGCCCCCGTCAATGCCTCCACCGCTGCCTAGCCCTCCCCAGCTAGGACAAAGGAGGAATCGTGACAAAGGTGTGAAGGATGAAGGCGTGGAAAGGTCCCTGAAGCAAAGCCACCCTGGGAGGTATTAATGGTTCAGCCTCCATCAAAGGAGCTCAGCCCTATGAAACACTCCTGTCCCCTTTCAACACATACATCCCATCCCACCGAATCACAGGTGAGGAATTCAACCTGGTAACTTCAGACTTTCTGGCTCTTGCATGAAACCTCACTAAGGTTTTCCTCTGAACATAAATGAATCAAGAAAGAGAAAGGAGAGATGGAGGGGGCTCCCCTAACCTCCTCTCCCAAACCTCTGCATCCTGAACAGCCCCATGTTAGGGATGCAATGGCAACAGTTCAGAAAAAAATGGGGAAAAGATATCTCTGCATATGCAAAATGGATTGAAAGCTGAAAAAAGTGGTAAGTGCTAAAAAGCTACCCACGGGTCAGACAGCTGGAGTGCTCCAGGGATGATTAATATTTATATTCACAAATATCAACATTTAGCACTTTCTATCCCTTCCTAAGATCCTGTGCACCCAAGACGTGGAGTCAGTGGACACTGGGTCTTGAGCAGAGAGAAGGGCTCATGGCACCTCTGACACAGCAATGCGGGAAAAGGCTTTGGCTACGGGGCTTTTGTTTGGAACCATTAGAAGCCAATGAAATGAAAAGAGCAAAAGCTGTCAGAGTTCATTTTCTTCCTAGATCCACCAAACTGTAGAATAACAAAATATTTCACTTTTCAATATAATTTGTATTTTCAATTTACTTGCAGCTCTGGGAATCTGACAGGTACGGTATTAAGTAAAACCCTCCTCTGAAGTCTCATTGGAAAGGTTAAGAAGAAACAGCCAGCAGCCAGCAGCTTACAGACCTGCAGTCAGAGGCTGGCTCGTACGTACAAACACGGATCTCCCTCATACATTTCTGTGGTACATTTAGAACACCTTCAATTAAGGAAATTCATTAGCTAACAGCTAATCACTAGCTAATCATTTGTTTATTGTATACCTACATCTGGAATTATTTCTTTGTGGACCCCAAAATAACAAGGGTAACTGTGTTTCATTCCTGGAAAAGAACCACTACAAGAGTATGTCATGTGTTTTACCAGCTGACTTTGTAATAAGAACATTCCCTATCGACATTCATTCTTTGCAGTCAGGCAATTACTCAGCCACTGTTTGTTCAGCACCTACTATGCGCTGGACAGCGACACCGAACTCCGAGCATCACTGAGGTGATGAGCGATTTCCCACAATGCAGCGTCCAAGGGTCATGCACAAAAGTACAGAATCCCATGAAAATGTACCACATGACACATAAAAAAAAGCATCTTATATGAGCAAAAATGTATAGAAACCATTACGAACCTAACATTCTGAGTCCATGGAGAAATTATATTAACAGTATTATCATTTCTTTATACACCTGCAAATGTACTACATATGTGAATTTTTTTTAAGTATTCCACTGTCAAGCTGAAGATGGAGATAAAATATTACTCAATTTTATTTCCCATCTTGTGTCTAGAGAAGAACAAGAGCTTGATAAATAATGGTGTAATTCCATGTTCAATCTTCAAGATGATTTCATGTCAAAAACTGCATTTCACGGAGCTTCCATATAGAAAATATGTTAAGCCTCGCTATCTGGATGGTCACCATGCTTGTTAGGACCAACTGACCAGCAGGAAGTCCACTCGTCTTCCTTCTGCAAGAGTCCTCAAAGATTTTTTTAAAATAAAATTTTTCAAATAAAAAATTTTAATGTCAACCCACAAACACCACTCTTAAGAGGGAGTAAAAAAAAAAAAGGACTCGGTGAGTAAGAAAAGATATCAGCAACACACATCCCTGAAACAAGGATGCATGGATAAAAAAGATGTGGTGTATATATACAATAGAATGCTAGCCATGAGAAAGAAGGGAATCCTGTCATTTGTGAAAACATGGATGGACCTTGAAGGCATTATGCGAAGTGAAATAAGTCAGACAGAAAAAGACAGACACTGTATGATCTCACTTGTATGAGGGGTCTAAAACAAAACAAAAACAAAAACCGTAACTCCCCCATAAGAGACACTTGCTAATATCTTCCACCCATGTCCTATGTGCCAGGCACTGGAAGGGCACCCCCGGGATCTAAATTCTCGTCAGTGTGACTTACTCTCACTGTCACCTGAACCCGAGCCACGCCCACAGGGATCTTCTGTGAAGCTGTAGCCCCTGGCAGGGCATCTTGGGGAAAACTGCCTCCAATCCTCCCCCTCTACAGGAAAGCTCAGCCCTGGCATCGTCAGTGGACGCCTGCTATTATCTATGGTAAAGGCTCCTGTCCTTGCTGGGGTCATGCAACAGAGAAGGGTGGCTGAGAAAAGCGGAAACAAAGAAAAGGGGATCACTGAAATGGATGACATATATTTCTATTAATTACTTAACGTTACCGAGACTCAGTTTTTTCATCCATAAAATGGGGATATAATTGACATGGGGGGGATGAGTCTTTGCAGCAGGTGACTCTCGTGTACATGGAAGGATGTTTAGCAGCATCACTGGATTCTCCCCACAAGGTGCCAGTGGTTCACACCGTGATAACAAATTGTGTCTGGACATTGCCGAATGGCCTCTAGGGGGGAAAAGCGCCCCAGGTTGAGAACCACAGAGCAGACACCTAAGACAATGCTGGCAACACAGCGAGCATTCAGTTACCATGGGCTTCCTCCTCCACCCATTCTAGACTTAAGAGCATGACACCAGAGGGTCTCACACTACACACGCTTTCTGCTAAGCCCCAGGAGCACTGGAGGTAAAATTTTAGGATGGAAAGATCTGGAATACGACCTTAATAAATTCTATTTCGTCCATTTTGTTTTGCATTGAGAGCAGTCTCATGCAGCAGTAGAGAGGGCACTTGGCTTCATTCCTCCTGAAGTGAAGTACATCCTCTAGCATTAAGTGCCGGCAGGATGGCGTCGTCAACACCAGCCGGGAGCTCACAGCAAGGTGTGCACTGGCTCGGAGAATTCTTACAGCATTTGCCCTTTCAAAACTTTCCTCTAAAGCAAGCTTCCCTAAGTAAGAGTCCTGGCTAAGAGTGCTTCATCACTGCCGTTCCTTGGAGAGTACTTTGATTTTTCATCTCGGAATTAAATAAAGAGGCCATTTGAATAAGACCCAACTGCATAAAATATCTATGCCATGTGCAATGAATTAGTGGTTATCAACAGCCAGGTAAAATCTGGAATTATCTGTGTTAGTTTTAGGCCAAAAGCTTAATTATTAAGCAAAGAGCAGAAGTATCCCTGCCAGAGAATAACTGTATGGAAAATGGTAAAATAACTTATGAAAACGCCATGAAGGATCAACAGAGTTCCAACTAATAGCAAAGCACTGCACACGTGGGCTCCTCTCCCTGCCGTGGGGTCCAGAGCACCCTTCCTAGATGCAAATCAAGAGCTGGCTTAGAATCCCGGTGCTTCACGAGGTTCACCTCTGCCTCGGAAGACGATCTCACGTGTTTCTCCCTGAGACTGGCCAGAAATGTGCTGAGCTGCAGCCCCAGTGGGCCCAATCCGGAAGCAGACCTGGGTCTCAGTGCCTGCAAACTGGGGTCTGAGCTGCAAAACATCTCCTCTTAGCCCAGTTTCCCTGTAGAGGATGAAGGTTCCAAGAGTGATGTTATGAACTGTAGGAGCCAAAGAAAGTGCAGGCGTGCTGAGCACTAGGGAAATTTTCATTCCAGAGTGTTTTCATTATCCTGACTTTGAATTCCTGTTTCTTCACTCAAAAACTATATATATATATATATATATATATATATTTTTTTTCCCCCCTTTGGTCCTTAGCTAGTGGGGTTGTGACAGTGTTTACGTCAGCTACTGTATACTGTTTCAAAGGAAAAAATGATACTTAGGTGTGCCTGAAACCGTCAAGTTATTGGATATGCAAAACCTCAAAAGGAACCCAGTTATTTTCAAAAATAAATTAAAAACAACATCAACTAAAACCCCACGCTTCAAAGAAAGGAGAAAGGATGTTGAGAAGAAATAATCCAAGAGTCTCTTGAGCCCAAAATGCTTGAACCCATGCCTTTAACTTGCACCAAGATTTCAACTCCACGCCCTTTCACCGGAGCAGCGTTTCCTGGAAAGGAGGTTGAGTTGGAAACAAAACACGCTGTCCTCCCAGACCCGACCATTAGGTGTCTGTTCTGGCTGTGGCTAGTGCCACAGTACTTAAGGCCGGTCCCCGGAAAGTGGGGACCCCCACCTTCCTCTCTCCCGAAAGCAAATGGTACATTTTCTCTGATCTAAGCCCAAGGCACAGAGCTGGCAAGGATGAAAATTCTTCCACAGCAATGAAACCCAATGGCGCTATACCTGCAAACAGCCTACCCTGCAAATCTGCCTTCTGAGCAGCTTCACGACGTCTAAGAAACCGGGCATCTCAAAGATGGAATCCCTTTCTAAGTCTTAAGGACCCTTCCTATCATGACTATATGTCAAATTAATTTTGGCAGAAACAGTCGTGAGCTTGCCTTCCTGGATGCTGATACATCTGATGAATAATACTTACCAGTGGGGAAAATGCCATATTTTACAGGAGAAAAATAGCTAAGTTACAAAAATATGCATGGAAAATTGACCCAATGGAAGGAGCCATATGTGGCTGTAAGTGTGTAAATATGTGTTGTACGCATTAGGTTGGTAGAAACATAATGCACTGTGTTGATGGATTGAGGAAAACACTCCCTGGTCCAAAAATGCCTGAATCACAGGTGAGAGAAGAGGAGTAGAAATCAGCCAACACTGCCATGCAAAGACAATTGAGAACGCAGACTGTGCTCCCATCACCTGGGACTGTTTGGCCTTCAAACGGCCATGATCAAAAAACGAGTAACACCCAGACATGTGACATCAATAGCAGTATGATCTCATCAATTCCAGGCTGGGAAGAAATGTCAGTGTTTCAAAGTACACATTTAAGATGAAACCTTGACTTCAGGTAAACAAACCAGACAATAGTTTGGATGGGTTGGTCTCCAGTATTTGAACGGTCAACAACTAGACAAGACTAAATTGGGCAGCTCAGCAAAATCCACTACATTCGAGAAGCTAGTCTTTAGGACAGGTCCAATGATGACCAACTGCTCATGGTCAACATGCTGACCAGTAACATCTTAAGCATCTCAAAATTGAAATAAAAATAATGTCTTCCGTTTTCTGTGGGCACAATTTTGAGTTCTCAACTTACTCCTTCAATGTGATATTCTTTTGCTCAATGTCATATATAAGGATCTCTACCATAAGTTGCCAATCTCCCCTGACAAACAGCAAGAATATTTTTTATCACCCAGTGAGAATTTTGCAAAATCCATTATATTTTCCTTCGTGCTCCGTCTCCCAGGCAGCTTCAAGTATTTTGGCTTCTAAAAAACTTCCAGTTTTCTCTATGGCTTTACATGGTCTATTTGATGCTCACAGTCTATGAATCCTTACTTGTAAAATATACCAAGTTCTGTTATGAATGTGTGTAGGATATTAAAAAACAAATTATAAATATAACCTCCTTAGGCCCCAGCTTAACATGGACAAAACCAAGGAGAACGAGACACAAAATCTACACCAAAGAGGACACTGGAAAATACTGATAATCAGAGTTGTAAACGATGAGAGCTCTGAGGAAGTAAAAATGATGGTTTATTTTTCATCCTAAGAGAAGAGGACACAAGCAACAAGACCTAGGGAGAAGCTCAATCAGGGTAACTGAATTTTTAAAATTCTTCTGCAAGTCTGAAGGGTGGACAAATGTAAGAAAGGTTTTATTCCATGTTCTGCAGTTCACATGAATAAGAAAGTCTAATTCTAAAAATCTGAAAATTATACTCAATCCTGCCCCTGTTTTTACCCCATGGCACACAGTAGAAATGCCTTTTGCAAGTAAATAAAAGTAGTTAATAACAAATGCTTCCTTCAAGGTGAAAAAGGAACTCAGTCAAACCAACAGACTCATTTCCTACCAAGTCACTCCTATGCCTTAAAATTCTAGTCAGGATTATGACTAGACACACTACTGGGATGAATTCAGGATTATGACTAGACACTCTACTGGGATTATGACACTCTACTGGGATGAATTCAAGCCCTACGACCGGAAGAAAGACATAGAAATGCAACTAAGTGGTCACGTTTGTGTTAACAACCAGAGAGAACTCTAAGACAGCCACAGCATAACTCTTCAACATTAGACTAGGCTACACATACCACAAACTGTAAACCTGAACGTTTTAGCTGATAGAAGTTCAAGAATGGCGACCAGCACTTATCCGCCAACAAGTGAAGGTCTATGCTTCCAACGCCACCTGAGATCTTAAATGGAAACATAGCATTTGCTTCCCTCTGGGCAGATTAAATAGCACTTCTGGATGCTAACACACAAGCACACATCTACTATACCCGAACTGTGCTTATCTTTAATGTCACCTTGCCGTCTGACACTAGTATATCCTACAGCAGGCCATTGCCTGCTGTCAGGCCATTGCCAATCACTTACTATCTTTAATATAGCAACCAAGTGACTACTGTCCTTTGAGATACTCATTATATCCTATAAATCTGATTCCTGATTTACAAGTTGTTGCCCCCAAACTAATGTAAAATGTAACTAAAGACAGCATCCAAGCCCCACGAACTGAAGAACAGTCCATCTGCAGAGGCAAGGCTGAACAAGCACACGAATATTTACGGGGCCGTAGAGGCTGATTTTGTCAATTTCTAAGCTGTAGGTGGTAAAACTGCATGTCCAGCTGTGCCATTAAAACTTAGATACAGAC
The DNA here is from genome assembly GCF_003676395.1 of Aethalodelphis obliquidens. Classification (NCBI taxonomy): domain Eukaryota; kingdom Metazoa; phylum Chordata; class Mammalia; order Artiodactyla; family Delphinidae; genus Aethalodelphis; species Aethalodelphis obliquidens. The sequence continues at coordinate 40,651,501 of NW_020837955.1, read as the reverse complement.
TAGGGAAACTTCTGGGAATTACTGCTTATCCCAAGCAGGCAAGGAAACATCGTCTGATGCATGCCGGGAGGAGGAACAGACAACTCTGGCAGCACATAAGATATCAAGCTCTTAAGTCATAGGAGTAAAAAGGGGCAAACAGACAACGACAAAGAAACAGTGTTATATGGTATCTATGTAATTTCTATGGGAAATTATTTTATTAAGATATTAGTGAGATTCTGTCCTAAAAGTTCACAGCAGGACTCCATAAAGCTCAGTAATGGATGCGATCCTCTGTAACAGCATATACTTTGAATGGCTCCAAAAAGTTAAGCAGGGGGCTTCCCTGGTGGCGCAGTGGTTGAGAGTCCGCCTGCCGATGCAGGGGACATGGGTTCGTGCCTCCGTCTGGGAAGATCCCACATGCCGCGGAGCGGCTGGGCCCGTGAACCATGGCCGCTGAGCCTGTGCGTCCGGAGCCTGTGCTCCACAACAGGAGAGGCCGCAACAGTGAGAGGCCCGCGTACCGGAAAAAAAAAAAAAGCTAAGTAGGAACATCTTGACTTCTGTGCTTAAAATTCACTCAGGTAAGTAGTAAATCTTGCAGAAAAGTTGTGTTTTAAAGACATAAGGATTAAAAACAAAACAAAATACTCTCTTTGGGAAACAGGAGGCATACTCAAGGTAGCAGCGTGGTTTTAGGCTACGGGACTGGCCCTATAACCTCCCAGCTGTGTGGTTTTTGGCAACTTAAGAAACCTTTGTGCCTCAACTTTCCCATCTGTAAAGTGGGCATAAAAACAACAGCTGTCTCAAAGTGCTGCTGAGGGTATTAAGGACATGATGACTTGTAGTCTCCCCCGAGAAGTGCTTGGCACGTGGGAAGCATATGTTTCAGCTCACCCTTAGCCTGAAGATGAAAACACACAACACATCACAAAGAATGCACGTGTTAAATGAAAAAGGAGATAAACTCTGCACTCTGAAACTGGCATTTAAACAAGGATGTTAAAGAAAACTAAAGGGTCACCAACCAGATGTCTTAAGATAGCTTTAAGTGTTACCTAGCTGGCTGCATGGAGGCAGTATCTTCCTCAGCCACCCAACCGATTCAGCTTCTAAAACTCAATATTGTTTATTCAACAGAGGGGGTAGCGTTTTAAGGCAGTAAGATGTAAGAAAGAAAATTACAATGATCACAGCCCCAACTTTATATTTATTTATTTATTTATTTATTTATTGACTATTTATTTTTGGTTACGTCGGGTCTTCATTGCTGCGCACGGGTTTTCTCTAGTTGCAGCAAGCGGGGGCTACTCTTCGTTGCAGTGCACGGGCTTCTCATTGCGGTGGCTTCTCTTGTTGCGGAGCACGGGCTCTAGGCATGTGGGCTCAGCAGCTGTGGCACGCGGGCTCTAGAGCGCAGGCTCAGTAGTCATGGCTTGCGGGCTCTAGAATGCAGGCTCAGTAGTTGTGGCTCGTGGCCTCTAGAGCGCAGGCTCAGTAGTTGTGGCGCACGGGCTTAGTTGCTCTGTGGCATGTGGGATCTTCCCCGGACCAGGGATCGAACCCGTGTCCCCTGCATTGGCAAGCGGATTCTTAACCACTGCACCACCAGGGAAGTCCCTCACAGCTCCAACTTTGATCAGAGTCTAAAATGCCTCCTTCATGGCCTGCTCTTCTGTTATTCCCTGTGGCTGGGGACCTTGTGCCTGCAAAGTGTGTCAGCTGTGAGAGGAAGGCGGATTGGCTGCAGCTTCTCAGAGTCAAAATCTCTGCAAATATAAGTGTCTTTAGGAAACTCCCTGGTGGTCCAGTGGTTAGGACTCGGTGCTCTCACCGCAGGGCCTGGGTTCAATCCCTGGTTGGGGAACTAAAATCCCACAAGCTGCGGTGTGGCCAAAAAAAAAAAAAAAAAAAAAAAGGTCTTTACTTGGTATCAACAAACCCCCACACACATACACATACACACGTGTGCGTGCACACACAACCACACACATGCACAAACGTCCATACACATGCGCATGCACACACACCACACACACACACACACACACAAAGAGGCATACACAGACACAGCTCCTCCTTGGGACGTTCTGATGGAAGAAATGCTGTCAGCTGGAAGGCTTGGCCTCAGAGTACTAGAATTCTTGATGAGATGGCTCCGTACATTTTATGTACAACATAAAAGAAACCACAGGGATTTTACATTCTGAGTGTTTCCTCCTTTATGGAGATGTCTTTTAGGGCTGCAGCCTACGAGCATACTGCCCAAGATAACAGGATGGACTTCCGGCTCCAGACCCTAATTCCATCATCATTGACACAAGACTTTATCCTCAGAAGTCTCCGGCATCTGCCTTTAAGAGGACACAACAAACCAGGGCTTCTGCCTTGCAGAGCTGCCTTTCCCTACAAACAAAGAGCTCTCCTCCATGTGGCTGAGATGCAAAGGCTTGGGTTGGTGGAGATGCCACGGCACACCTGCATCTCTGTCACGTGGCTGCACCCTGCAGAGTGGCACGTGAGGAGGAATGCAGGGAACGCACAATTCCAGCGAGCACGGGTCAAGGGACATCCTCACCCCGGGAACTACAGAACATCCTGGGAGAAGCTGGACAGGGTCTCCGGAGAAGGAAACTCTGAGGGCTGCGCTCCATGCTTTGAGTCACAGAGTACGTGGTTTTCGCCCACGTGCAGGTCTGGGGTGATGATCAGATACCTCAGTGCTGGCAGGAGAAGGCAGAGGATGCAGTCGCAGGAAGAGGCTATGATGCAACCGTAAGGGTATAACTGAAAACAGACTCTCCATCACCATCAAAATAGCATCAGGGGCTTCCCTGGTGGCGCAGAGGTTGAGAGTCCGCCTGCCGATGCAGGGGACGCGGGTTCGTGCCCCGGTCTGGGAAGATCCCACATGCCACGGAGCGGCTGGGCCCGTGAGCCATGGCCGCTGAGCCTGCGCGTCCGGAGCCTGTGCTCCGCAACGGGAGAGGCCACAACAGTGAGAGGCCTGCGTACCGCAAAAAAAAGTAAAGTGTGGCTGCATCCTCCTCAGTGGGGTGACAGTTTAACCTCGGTGGGACCCCTGGGACTGGGGTCACCAAGTCACACAACTTCTGAGGACAGATGGCATCTGACATTGCAGGAACAGCCCTCTCCCACCCTCGTCCCCAGGGTATGGAATGCACAGCCTGGGTGCTAGGACACGGCCACTCTGCAGGGGAGATGCGGCACAGGTCAAGTCCACATGCGGGGTCAGGCGTCCACACGCACGCCTCCCGACCACACCCGGGGCCGCCCGGCTGCCTGACTCAGCGGCCGCCTTTAGCTCTACTCAGTCGAGTAACGGAGTCGTGATTTCACTACCGACGTGGCGAGTTTATCTGCCGGGTCTAGTTAAATGCAGAGGCCTCGAGTTATTTCATTGCTAGACGGCAAGGATGGGTCTGTCGTTTTCAGCTACGGCATCCAGCAGAGCACGGAGAGCCCGAGTCTTCCTGTAGATCCAGGACAGTGGGTTTTGTTGGTTGTTTGTTGAAGATACGCCACTAAAAACATGAACACTGCAGCTCTCTAGACTCATTCTAAATCATCACTCACAAAAGTTAATCCCGACAGAGAAAAAAGGAAGGAACTCCTCGTGCTTTAAGTTCCTCACTTTCTGGGTGAGGATTCAGATCCCAAGAGAGAGCAGGTGGAAATGCAAGAGGCCAAGGCCAGGACCCCTGCTGTGAGCGCTGGCCACGTTTATATCTCCAGCTGTGAGAGGCCGCTCCCTCCCGAGCCTCTCCACTTAATTCTCAGATGTTGTCTGATGTGAGGAAGGAGGCTTCAGCCACAGCAACGTATGACTTAAGATGGACAACACTTACTTCGGCTCAGTCCTAGTGGAGGCCTGCTCAGAACCCACAGCTTATGGTACACAGGGCCGACTTCATCCCTGCTGTCCTGGAAAGGAGCATCACCCACAAAAGGCAAAGGGAAAGGCCCTTGCTGCTATGAATTTATCCATAGGGTGGACAAATCATTAAAAAGAGGCTCAGGAAAAACGTAAATGAAAACCACGATGAGACGTCGTACACATGTATCAGAAGGGCTAAAATGAAAAACGGTGACAATGGCAAATGCTGACGAGGATGCAGAGAAGCTGGATCTCTCTTACATGGCTCACGGGAACGGAGAATGGCAGAGTCTGGCAGTTTCTTACAAAACTAAACATATGATTACCATGCAATCCAGCATTTGCATCCCAGGTCAGTTGTGCCAGAGAAATGAAGACTTAAGTTCATACAAAAACCTGTACAGGAATGTTCACAGCAGATGTATTTGTAATAGCCCCAAACTGGAAATAGTCTAGACGTCCTTCAACAGTAAAAATGGTTAAACCACCTGTGGCACGTCCATACTAGGGAACACTAACTCAGCAATGAAAAGGAACAAACCACTGATCCGAGAACCTCAATGAGTCTCCAGGGAATTAGGCAGAGTGAAAGAAAAAAAGTCAATCATCCCAAAAGGTTACAGCCTGTATGATTCCATTTATATAACATTTTCGAAATGACAAAATTTTAGAAATGGAGAACAAATTAGTGGTTGCCAGGGATTAGGGAAGGGGGAGGGTCACAAATGGGGAACCACAGGATCCCCTGTGGTGAAGGCAATGTTCAGCGTTTTCACCGTGAGGGTGGATTTGAGAACACACGCATGTGAAAAAAACTGCAAGACACTAAACACAAACACTAATGAGTACAAGTCAAGTGGGAAGATCTGAAGAAGGTGGGTAAATTGTATCAATGTCAGTTCCCTGGTTGTAGTTTGGGGCTAAGGTTTTACAAAAGGTTATCATCAAGGAAAACTGGGTAAATGGTACACAAGATCTCCTGTCTTACTTCTTACCGCAGCACTGACTATGAACCTACAGTTATCTCCATAAAAATTGCAAAAAGAAAGAAGCAGAAAAAAGAAGTCAACAGAAATTCCTTCTGGAAACCACATGCGATCGAGAACCCCATGATCTTTGTTGGCGCTTACAGAAATTATAAAACCCAAGTGCTAGAAAATTAACCAGCAGCCCTCACAAGAAGATGAACAAGGCACGTGCTTAATATTTAATACGTGTGATGAAAATGCTCACGATGCTTTCCAGCTGAAATACGTGAAATGCAAACACTTTCAAAAAACTCCCACAGAGCTGAGAATCGCTTTGGGTAACAAACACACATGGTTGAGATTAGATGGCAAACTGATGCCCTTGACAAAGGTGAAGGGAAAGGCGGGTCATGTTCATATTTGTTTTCTCCAGGGGGCAGAGCCCAAGTTCTCAGCCCCAGAGCCTGTGCTGGCATAGGCAAAGCACCCAATCTCCAGGCCCATTTCTCCAAAGAACCATTTGCATCACAGAAGGGGGAGCACCCTGTATATTGTGGGAGACCCCACGGTATCCAAGCAACACCTCCATTCCCACCAGACATGAATCAGGCACCTCGTCAAGGAGAGCCTTCCCCTGTACTCACTTATTCTGCATCATGTTCATGATCACCCAGTCGAAAGGGTAGACATTCTTCCCAATGAGGTTCTTAAACATGATGAATGTTTCCATCAGAAAATCCTGAAATAAAAAAGAGAACACTGAAACAAGCCACCCAGAAAAAGGTGAAAACCAATGCCCCCTGGAATAATTTTACATTATAAATGACTTTTTTTTTTTTTCTTTTAACTGAATGAGAACATACGAAAAAGTAATGAAGATGTATTTCACAGGAGGTATGTATTACACTTCCGCCTTTCTGTTTGCCTGAGCACCTCCTGTCCCGGAGAACTTTTCCAAGGACATATTAAAAGATACTCCTTGGGCATATCTAAGAGTCACAAAGAGTCAGTCCCCAAAGGTTACAAATACATAGTCACACTCTTTCTGCTTAAAGAAACCTTTTTAAACAAACGTAACACGCAGGTCATAACTATGTCTTATATTTACTCTACAGAGATTTTTCATTATGAACACGGCCCACTGGGTTGAATATGTGGTATTATTATCCTTTTCTTTTTCTTATGTAATTTAACAGCTGAAAGGCTCAAACAGGAACTCCTGACCATCTGCACCTATTCAGCTCCCAGTAAACCATTTGAGCATGTGGTCGCATTCCAGACTCTTTTATGTGGCATCCTCAAATCCACAAGCTCCTCAGTTATACCTCTGTTGTCTCCTAGATGGTCCCTGAATTTCACGAGTGGTGCCCTGCTGCCCCACCTTGCTTCCTGGCCAATCAGACCGCTCCTGGCATCGGGAAGGGGTTCCCCTTTCCTAGTGGGTCTACTCTGTGCCTGCCAGAATTAGGAAAATTTCTTGAATCTGACAGTTTAGTGCTTATTCTGAGCTAACCTGAACAAAACAAGCGGTTATCCTGAAAAGCACACATCCCGGTAGCCCGGGATGCACGCTCCCTCAAGATCTGGGTGGGAAGGGGACAGGCAACTGAGAATTCATGTAGGAAAATGAGGTTACAGTCAGAGATGGCCAAATAGAGTGGATGTTTCTCATTTATTTAATCTACTGATTCATAATTAGGTACAATGGCTGTGAAGACCAAGGTGGTGAACAGAATTTATGGAGCCAAGAAAGCAATTCCCAGCACAGAGTTCTACCCAAGAACTTCTTGCAAAGAGACACCAGTTCCATCTGACAGCAGCAATAAGCCGATGTTCAGAGATGCTTCCTCTGCAACCGAAACAGCAATGCCAGGTTACAGCGAGTCATCTCTGCCTTGGGAGGGGTCTGTCGAGCCTCCTCCCATGAATAAAAACTCAAGGAGCAATCATGATCACCCTTTATACAACAGAGGCCTCCAGTGCAGGAGAGGTTAGGATCCCGGGCAGAGTCAGGAGGGAAAAGTCAGTTCCATGTCCTCCAAACTCTGCCCACAGGAGCCCTGACCAGCAGGGCTTGTGAGCAGGGGTGTTCTAGGTGCCCCCTGACACAAGGAACAGTTTCTCTCCCCAGTTTAATTACTGAAATTCATACTTCACTCCTTAAGTTTCCCCACTTTGTCGAGAGTTTCACATTTTAATGACCAGGTTGCCTACTTTGCCAGCTGAGTGCCGTAATTTAGTCACATCTCTATTTGCATGAAATTGCTGGCTTTCTTGCTGATCACTCCTCAAAGCCTAATAATTGAGATACAGGGTCTGGTTTTTATTATTCTAGAAGAGAAGCATATTTTCCCAATTCCTTTTTTTTTTTTTCCCTCTAGGAAACACAGTCCCGTACTTCATTAGTATGGCTCAGCTGTTAAATGTTGGTACTTTGCTGATCAAACAAAATGCTGCAGATTGTCGGAGATGAGGTTTTGCAAGGCTTCCCTGTCGGTCTGCATAATTTACTAGCCATGGTGGTGGTCCCCACCGTTGCATTTGCCTAGAACGGCTGATGAGGCTGAATAGACTATTACAACTGCTATCTCCAAGTCAAAGAGGGGAGTTGGAAGATTCACATGAGATATTTTGTGAAAAGTTCATTTTTTTAGAATCAATTCATCCCTGCTACATTTTTAGTTAGATTATTCACAAGATGCTCCATATAATAAGTGGACAGCTCTAACAAGAGCCATCAGTGTATTCCACAGGCAAAATCTTCTTGTAAAACCATCCGCTTCTGTCCATCTCTATACCCACCCACTTGGATAACTGATCATCCTTTTTCACCTGGACTACCAGCGGGGCATCCTAGCCCATCTACCTATGGTCATTCTTGTCTCTCTTGGTCCCCACACTTCACCCAGAGTGACCTTTTCAAATTACAAATCTGATCAGGGCACCAACACTTCCCCCAATCTCCCACTGAACCCACGTCCTCAGGGGCTTCCCAGTGTTCCTAGATTAAAGCCAAAGAGTCTTGATTCTCAGAAGTAGGAAGTCACCATTCTCTTAAGTCAGAGAAATAACTGTTTCAGACAAGGACCATCAATACATGCTAAACTTATCAGATGAAAGATTGCTAGAGGAAGACCTTTGCAATTTTCTGCAGATGCCAAAGTATTACCCAAAGATTACATGATAATCTTCAAGGGGCATGTATCTTCACAACAGAGAGATCTGGTAGTGACTCCCTTTTAACCAAGTGATCAAACCCAGCATCATCAGTAGTGGTCAGCCCAGCATTTCCAGACTCCCAACAGACACACCAGGGAATGCTTAACACCAACTTCTATTCCGCTTGCCAAAAGGGGGAACTTGAATTTTAGATCAAGCTTCCAGTTTGCAGGACATAGGAATTTGCAGAAACAAATCTGCACACGAGGCAGCAATCAAAAATTCCAGGATGGGTGAAAGTCTGCAAAGCTAATGACTTTATCCCTTCAAAACAATAAATAAAAATGAAGTAGAATTTTAAAAAGCAATGCCATGAATGGGAAGGAAAAACAAGGTGATGAACTCATTCTAGAAAAAAGAAGAGATGAATGAGAGAGAACCAAATACAACGTGTGAGTCCAGACTAGATGCAGATTTGAGAAAGCCTATAACGAAATACAACAAAGACTGGGGAGAACTGAGGAGAAATCTGAATACAGACGGTATGAAGAGATGATTGTTATGTTCTGGAAGGTCATTAAGGCCGTTGACTGTTGTCTTCAACCTTGAGAGATATTTGCTGAACCACTTACATGTTTCTCACATACTTATGGGATTTGGCTACATAGAAAGAGGTCCATAGAGATACAGGGGAGGCAAATATGGCAAGGTGCTTGCAACTGATGGATTCAGATGACAGGAAGAATGGTTTCCATTGTACTATTCTTTCAGCTTTTCTGTATGTTTGAAATTTTTCAAGATAAATAGAGCAAAGAGCACAAGCAAAATGGAGAGAATCAACATGAGATCAGTGAACTGTATCACCGTCAACATTCTGATTTCGACATTGTTCTATAGTTTTGCAAGATGCCACTATTGGGAGAAACTGGGTGAAGAATACAGGGGCGCTCTGCATTGTTTTTTCCAGCTGCATGTGACTACAATTTTCTCAAAATAAAAAGTTTACTCAAAAAATAAATGCCTTAAAAACAATTTTAAATAATTAAGGGAAAAACAGTAAATAAATGATACAGAAACGGAAACCAAACAAGCAGAAAAACACAAAGCCACTTAGCATGACCAATGGGGTCCTGTGCAGTTTGATGCCCCAGCACCTGTCCGGCTGCACCTCACCCCCAGGACTCTTGCTGCTCTACCACCTACAGTGAGTGCCCTTTCTTCTATTCCTCGATATTCCACAATCCTCTCCTTTGCAAAGAAGGCTTCCTGACCACCCGACTCAGTCCAGTCTGGCTGCTTTACAGGGATCATTCTTTTGGAGCATGGACAGCCTGGGTTATCTGAAGGACTCCCTGATTACCTGTGATATTCTCCACTAGACTGGGGGCCACGAGAGCAAAACCCGTCTGCATTGCCTGCTGTCACCTCCTCCGCCTGTTAACGCAAAGTCAGTCTCCAATAAACAGCTATTGAGTGAATTCACTATAAAGGATTCTGCACCCCCAAACTCATCATCCAGTGGAGACAGTCTTCGATAAAGCTGCATCTACGAGGAATGGTCACAAGAAATAAAGAAACGGATGCTCAGAGCAAGGCTCCTCCTGCTCCTCATGACATTCCCTACACAAGCTTGTGGATCACCCTTCGGTGGCCATTTCACACAGAAATCAAGGCTCTTTAAGACCAGGCCTGCCCAACAGCAGAATGTTTCCCAGGCAAGGACAGTCACCTGGCAAATACTCTTGCTTTCATAATCCCCGTGAGCATCCTCACCACTTTCCATTGGTGAGAAGTCACGCTGGACCACCCCAGCACAGGCTGCTGGTTGACTGGGATGGACAAGGTACAAGGGAAGGGGCAGTGGGCGATAGCCACCAGGTGAGGTCAAGGCAGGTGTCGGGTAGGGGTTCCCAGAAGGCGTTGGGATGGAAGCTGAATGGAGGCAGGAGGGTAATCCAGGAGGAGGATGCTAAGAGCTCAGAGCTCTGCCTGACTGGGCTTCCCTACATAACCTACAATTGCACAGGACTGGGAGAGGCCACAGAAAGAGGCGGGGATGCACGGTAGCCTGTGGCTGCCCCTGGGTCCTCCTTGGAGACGAGAGGGACCCCACAGCCTGGTTCTTTCAACCTTCGCCGTCCTGTATCCTGCATTCACTCAACCTGTAACCAATAAGCGTTACTTCCACCTGCACTGTTCTTGGATACGTCATTATTCACTCAGTCACTCCACAAACATTCCTTTATGGCCACTTAGTGGGAATTTGGGACAAGTGTCAAGAGAACAGGCTCCCCTGGAAGGTCCAGAGTACTCCTCTTCGCCTCTGATCTTACTATGGACACTGAGTAAGTTCTCCACCTGTGGTCCTGCTTAAGTAACTGGGACACAAGATAGCTAGCAGCCCCTTCTTCAGGCCAGCATCTCCACTGCAGAAGAACTTGAAGACCCCACATGGCTCACCATCCTAAAGGGACTGTCTCTGTTATGAGAGACTTTTGAGCCAAACGCGTCCACCCTTTTCCTTTCCTGGATTAGCCTTTCAGTTCCATGCTGTGCTCCATCCTTTCACTGTCTTGGGGTCCAAAGGGTCACTTGAGAGACTGTAAAAGTACCAGTTCTGAGGCCTGTGACTTTGGTGTTGATAATAACTGAGATTTTGGGATGGGATGAGTATGGGAATGACGCATCCAACCAAACCAGAGCTGAATGTGAAAACCTGAAGAAGCACTTCTTACAAGGAAGTAGTCTTGAGAAAATGGTCTAGGCTCTTCGTACACTGCATTACTAATTACCTTCCAATTATTTAACACAAAACGACCTTTCATTTTTGTGAGCATTTGTCCAAGTAGGAAAATAGTCAAATACCCTCTATGTATAGTTAATAGATAGGAACACACTTTACAAAGTTCTGACAGATTAACAACAATAAAAAAGGTTTACGATCCTTGCAGTATGAATTCATGATATCCAAACCACAAATGCCATTTTATAATGGAAATCCAATTGTCTGCAAATAATTGCTGTTCTGAACTACGGTGTCTAAGGAACCAAAATCCCTTGGGATATCAGGACCACAACATGCAACAAGTATCTGATGATCTACTCTGTGCAAGGAGAGAGGGTACACACTTGGAATTCGGCAAATTACAGTCATTTTTAAACACTATTTTGTATAATCGCTTTTCACAATACATTGAAGTTTCCCTATCCACAGCAACACTGAATAATTCAGATTAAATATATATATATGTATTTTTTTGCAGTACGCTGGCCTCTCACTGTTGTGGCCTCTCCTGTTGCGGAGCACAAGCTACGTACGCGCAGGCTCAGCAGCCATGGCTCACAGGCCCAGCCGCTCCGCGGCATGTGGGATCCTCCCGGACCGGGGCACGAACCCGTGTCCCCTGCATCGGCAGGCGGACTCTCAACCACTGCGCCACCAGGGAAGCCCCAGATTAAATATTTTTAACAGTTTGCATGAATAGTATGATTTTGATCATGTGACTATTCTGATAAAGGGCAAATAATTAAATGGAGTCCTAAGTTTTCAGCACAGGTAATGCTTCTCATTCTGAAAAGTTTACTATTCAGCCTGAAGTGTTGTCTAGGAAATTGTTCATAAAGGTTCAGCTACAACTATCCTTCCCCTGATCAAACATGAGGCATGAAATGTTTCACGTGGCAAATCTGATTTCACTGTGCCATGACTGCTGAAGAATCGCAGGATATAATCACATGTGCTACATGTTACACGCCTGAGTACAGTCCTACATTCAACTGCTCGTTAATATTTTTAAGGAAGACTAAACACAGAGACACACAAACACATACACATTCTTGCTCCTTGACTTTTATTTAAGGAAAATTGCTATGATTTTAAGGTATAAATCAATTTTTTAGAAATTTAAATACATATGTTATTATTATAATATTAAATATTATATATACATATATAACTTAAATATACATATGCACGCACACACACATACAGCAGCAACAGTTAATAAGGTAGTTTTTTTAATTAGAATTAATCCTTTGGAAAAAAGCCTTAAATGCATTGTCTCTATCCCTTAATAAGATTGATGGAAAGTGCAACCAACCTTGTTCTGGAAACGCTAGGAGAACTTGCTGCCGTCTATAGGAATCTAGGGGCCTCAGAAATGGAGTCTGTGTTCCCAGACAGGAGAGCCGAGGTGGACATACACTCAGAAACTCTGCAGACACATTGGCTGCGGCTTCGCAGAGGACATCTGCTGTATGGCCCTGCGATGTCAGCTTGTTACGGACAGAGCTCCTAAGTTCTCCTGTACGTCTCCTAATTAAGTCGTATCATACTCTCACTGAGGATGACTAGAGAATTATTTCAAGAAATGCTAACGAGCCTCCGTGAGTAAAGCTAATTAATAACGGAGCACAATTAGGGCTGACAATGCTTCCTGGCTTCTGCTATTGAAAGCCAGTCAATCAATGAACAGCAGCTAATGACAGACTCTCCATGGGTAACATCTCCAAATCTTCCGTGACCACAAAGCATGGGAGAGAAAAGAAAAGGGGCTTTTCTCGGCTGACACCCTGAATCACTCCCCAGGTCAGTAGAAGGAGAGAGTCTGTATCTTGACCCTTATCTTCTTACAAACACGCCTTTAGTTAGACCATCCCTGGTGGCTTCTGAAATCAAGTGGAGGCAAGTCCAAAATCATACTGAAAATGGAAATACTGACATCAGCGTTTTGCCTAAAATGCTGGCCTCAAAACACAGTTATAGAAAGTCAAAGTTACACTCACCACCACATCGGTCCTCATTTTCCCAAAAGTCTTGATCAAATGGGCATAATGATAATCTTCCATTTGTCGTAAAATAGCTGTCATACAGGCCACGAAGTTTCCCTGTAAACAAATCAAAAGATACGATGAGATGAGGAGACCCACAACACTCATGGGAGAAACTGCTGTAAACTAGGCATCTGGGATCAAAGCCCACCAGGGAGAAGCCATGTGCCAGGCTGGCCAGCTAGGAGAGTGGTCACTCCAGCCTCACCATCTTTCCTTTTGCTACATTTCCTTCTAACTACATTAAATGTTTCCTGATACATGACTGTCCAGTCTGGAAAAAAACAAGCTTGAAATATTCTCGCATTAAATATGTGCAATGAAAGACAGGCTCGAAACCGCCACCACTGTGCGTTGTGTTCCCTGGAAAGTTGCTGCCCCTGTTATCAGGCAAAGTGTGTGTGCAGCCCCTGCTCCCGGGCTGTGGCAAAGAGAGGACTTTTATTTCTCAAAATCTGCCTCTATCCCCCTTGGCCAATTTGGAGGCAATAACCACCGACTCCACAATGAGTTATGGCTCACTTCTCCTCCACCAGAAGTATGTGAGGAGGAATGCAGCCTCATCAGAATGTAAAGTGGGAGAGACGGGGCTATTTCTCATACCAGACAGAGCTGGCAGGAAAGGAAAAGAAGGGGAAAAAAGAAACCACCAAACAAAATCAAGACATGGAGAAACTGAGGGGCCAGAGCACTTAGCAACAGAAGTGACCAGCATGCAAGTGGCTGTGCATGTGGACATGTTTGCGTGTGCAGGTCTGTGCACGTGTGTGTGTGTGTGTGTGTGCAGACACACTAAGGGGGATTTGGTCTAGCGGTGGAGCAGGGGGTTAAGCAGTCCCATTGCCATTAACTGCAATGTATCACTTCTGGGGTTCATGGCTAACAATTTCCTAAAAGACTTCTTTGCTTTTAAATATTTTCCCCTAAGGTAATGATATTTCAAGAAACAGAGGACATATATTTTCTCCCATTAAACTAGCACAAGTCTGGTAAAATTATAGAATGAGATATACTTTGAGACATGTCCTTAATTTTGCCTTATTAAATGAGTTTACAAATTGCATTCTTTTACTAACTGTTTTACAAGCAATGTATTCGAATGCCTAAGTATCTCTTGTATTCATTTCAAATGCCTGCTCTACAGTGAAATGTTAAAGTCCAAAATTTTTTCGGATCCATTTTATATCTATAATAAACATATATGCTTCCAAATGGGTCCTCAGAGGATGCATTACGTAAGTTGAACAAGTAAAATAATGATAATAAGGTATCTTCCATTTGCCCAGAAATGTAAACTATTTACTAATGATGATAATTGCTGAAATTTAGATTTCAAGGTGGTGTTCAGGGAAAGAGCTAAATAATGCTTGTTTTCCTTTGGAGGAATGATTCGTAAAATGGTAAAATGTCTATTTATGAGTATACACTTTTTTTGTTTGTTTGTTTGCTTGTTTTTTACGGTATGTGGGCCTCTCACTGTTGTGGCCTCTCCTGTTGCAGAGCACAGGCTCCGGACGCTCAGGCTCAGCGGCCATGGCTCACAGGCCCAGCTGCTCTGCGGCATGTGGGATCTTCCCAGAATGGGGCACGAACCCGTGTCCCCTGCATCAGCAGACGGACTCTCAACCGCTGCGCCACCAGGGAAGCCCGTATGAGTATACACTTTTGAAATATGTAAATATTTGGCATCCCGTTGAGCTCAAGAGAAGCCGCCTTTGTATCTTCTTTACTCCTGATGAGATGTCACCTTTGGGATATCAGTCTTCATAATTTTACACGTTGACCAATTGCAATATGTCAGGCGCTGTGCTGAGGCCATTAGAACCATGGCCTCATTCAATCACACCTCAGATTCTCATCTCGTCCCATTTTATAGGCAGTAAAACTGAGGCTGAGTGGTGTTCCCCTCTTGATGAGAATATGGAAAACCAGCTGTGAACCCAGCACACCAGCTACAAGGTAGGTGCTTAGTAGCTGAGCTAATTTTCCTCTTATCCAGATAGGCACTTTAATTATTTTTCTGAGAAATCTGAGGTCACTGACAATGGCCAACATGAAGTAGAGACTTCATGCACTTCTGTGGTCATCAGAGAAAGTTGGGAAGAGGATGAGGAAATGGAAAGGCGGCCATAGACAGTGTCCCAATTTCTACCCTGACCGAGGTAGCTGTGACCTGGACTCCACCCTACTAGACAGGGAGCTTTTCTAGAGCAAGAAAAGGCCTATATCAGTCAAGGTTCACCTAACAGGGGCTCAGATTAATTCTCTGCAGGTCAAAAGAGTTAAAGAATAGGGACTTACAAATTAGAATCATTGAAATCACAAAGGTAGCTACGTATAATTCAGAGCAATAGACATTATGTACTGTACTTAAGATATCAAGTTGAAAGTGGAAAGAAAAGAAGACCCCAGCCCCAGAGCAGTCTTGAAAATGCAAAGGACATGCACACTGAATAACATTAATGGAAAAAAACCTAGAGCATCAGGAGTCTGGCCAGATACTCGAACACGTGACGTGGACATAATTTAGGGAGCAGAGTGCCATGTAATGCTGAAAATTCATGCAAGGCAAAGGCTAGGGGAACTGACACGATGCATGACATGAAAAACTGAAGAGAACGTAGCAATTTCCATAAAGCAAGGCCTGGGAATACTTAAATGGCCGGTCGGGAAGCCTTCTCTCTGGATGAGAACGTCACAGAGAGGGCAACCAAATGGCCTCCTATTTAACTGCAATGGGGACTAAATGGAGTAGCCCAGAGAAAGGGACAGAGGCAGGTCATCGCCATGAGTTAGAGGTCAAAAGGCCAAGGGGGCTTCCCTGGTGGCGCAGTGGTTGAGAGTCCGCCTGCCGATGCAGGGGATGTGGGTTCGTGCCCCAGTCCGGGAGGATCCCACATGCCGCGGAGCGCATGGGCCCGTGAGCCATGGCCGCTGTGCCTGCGCGTCTGGAGCCTGTGCTCCGCAACGGGAGAGGCCACAACAGTGAGAGAACCGCGCACTGCAAAAAAAAAAAAAAAAAAAAAAAAGGCCAGCAGGTGCAAATGTGCTCTTTACTTAACTTAAGGAAATGTTCCAGAAGCAATGTGTACTGTTCAGTCTTTCGGAGAGGAAGCAAATCTTGCTATTTCAGCCCTTTTCTAAGCTGAAGCTTTAGACCCCACTAGGAAAGAGGTAATATGCCTGTCAAATTTCACAGAAAGGCTCCCCCTTTCCTTTGGAATGGAGTCCCATCCACGGGGGCCACTATCTTTAGAGAAGCAGCATAGCGGACGCTATGGAGCATGAATGCCCATGTGAACTCCGCGGAACCCTCTAGAGCAGAGTGGTGGGTTTTTACGGGTAGATTAAAAGCAGGTATTTATGGAAGCTGTATTTGAAACCAATCGTACACCAGAAACAGAAATGGGGGAGAGCTGTCAAAAGAAACTTATTCTGCAGGCTCAGAATAAAATTACTATTCTATGCTTTGTCATTGATTTATTGGAAATGCATTTAGAAGTCCTAGGAAGCTTTCATGTCAGACAGTGGGTGGGCTGGCAGGTAGGCTGGTGGTGATTGTGCAGAATTCTTCCTGGAACCTGAGCCTGGGGACGGGGTTCCAGCCCCAGTGGCTGAGTAAAAATGAGTAAATAAATAAAAATAAGACATATTCCTTGTGACTTCAAAGCAATGCAAAATAGGGACAGAGAAATCAGGAGGCAGTGGAAGAAAACTTAAAAATCAGGTCATGGAAAGAAAGCCTCATAAACAAAAAATGTGAACTTCATTAGTAATCAAAGATGAAAACGGTATATCATCATTTGCCTGCCAAAGTAGCAGAGGAGTATTTAAGTGATGATAATGTTAGCACGGGCGCAGGGGATGAGCACTCTTAGATGCCACTGGTGGGAGCATAAATTGCTGTAACCTTTTTAAAAAGTGATTTGGCAATAGCTTTGAAAAGTCTTGGGAAAAAAGATACTCATCTCCTCAGGGTAATTCTACTTCTAACAAGCCACCTAAGGAAGTAATTCAGAATTAGAAATTTTATGCCCAAAGATGTCCACTGCATCACTGAAAACATCCCAATGTTCAACAGGTAGGAACTGTGTAAGTAATATGAGATTTTGTAAGGTTGCAAGATAAAATACAGGATGCCCAGTTCAATTTGAATCTCAGATAAATAAGTATGTCCCAAATTTTGTATTGGAAATTTCACATCAGACATTCATATACTAAGAAAATGATCTGTTGTTTACCTGAAGTAGATTTTTATTTGCTAAATCACGTAACCACACCATAGTTTTCTGATGAAATATTATGCCACCATCAAATACTAATCATGAAAATATGAACTATTTTAATAACATAAGAAAATGCTCAACGATGAAAATCAGACATAATTATGGTACATATACTTTTTAGCAAAACAAAGAATATAAATATAGCATAGGAAAAAAATAAAAAAGAAGAAACAATTAGAAGAAAAGACACCAGACAGTCGTGGGATGGGAGGAGGAGCCCAGCTTTTTTTTTTTTTTTTAGTGGTACGCGGGCCTCTCACTGTTGTGGCCTCTCCTGTTGTGGAGCACAGGCTCCAGACACGCAGGCTCAGCGGCCATGGCTCATGGGCCCAGCCGCTCCGCGGCATGTAGGATCTTCCCGGACAGGGGCACGAACCCATGTCCCCTGAATCGGCAGGTGGACGCTCAACCACTGTGCTACCAGGGCAGCCCCCAGATTACTTTTATAATGGAAAATATATTAGTATTTTACTTTTTATATAAATTTTTTATTGATTGACTGATTTTTGGCTGTGTAGGGTCTTTGTTGCTGCATGTGGGCTTCCTCTAGTTGTGGCGAGTGGGGAGCTTCTCTTGTTGCAGCGAATGGGCTCTAGGCGCACACTTCAGTAGTTGTGACATGTGGGCTCAGTAGTTGTGGCACGCGGGCTCAGTAGTTGTGGCTCATGGGCTCTACAGCGCAGGCTCAGTAGTTGTGGCGCACGGGCTTATTTGCTCCGCGGCATGTGGGATCTTCCCGGACTAGGGTTCAAACCTGTGTCCCCTGCATTCGCAGGTGGATTCTTAACCACTGTGCCACCAGGGAAGTCCCTATATTAGTATTTTAAAAGGTAGTCCTGAGAGAGACAGATAAGATCTCCTCTTTCTCCCTCTGCCCGTGAGTCCCCATTTCCTACTCCCTTATCCTCAAAAATCTCTTTCATGGGGCTCCCCCATCCACGAGGACTAGGTCACTGCTGCTCAAGCCCTGGACTGAACTTGCCTCTGAGCCCTCCCTCCTAGAACTACCCTCAATGCCCCAGTTTTAAATCTGTCTGGCACCCCAGTGCTCTAGGCAGGTGGACAGGTAGAATGAAGGACAGACTGGATGGAGGACAGGTAGGAAGGAGGACAGGTAAGACAGAGGACAGGTAGAATGGAGCACTGCTGGTGGAGCAGGGGACACTGAGTGGCAGGCTAGTGAATGCACAAAGTCCCTACAGGATATAGAGACAGAAGGTTTTTAAGAAAGAACAGATTTTGGAGAATGGGAACTTAGGATGAGTTCTTTTCAATGGTATCTTTGTCATCTTTGGCTAGTCTAAGGTCCAAGACTGAGTACATGAACTAGAAGGAAACATCCCAAGGATCTGAACTCACAGGCCTGAGCTGTGAAGGGGTGCTTCCTTTATGTACTAACATCAGGACTGAGTTATGTGGCTTGAACAATAACGTATGAAATTGATCTTGGTAATTCCACCCGCCAGTCCAGAATGTTTCATATGACCGCGGGGCTCACATTGTGCGTGGGGCACTCGGCACAGGCAGAAAAGTTAACTCTCGTCCAAGTGTTCTGAACGCCAAGGGATTTGGGGGCAGCTCCAAACCACAGAAGCTACTGGAGATGCGAAGAAAGCCCCAGGAGCATGGAGTCTGGAGGACGGGCACCAGGCTTGAATCAGAGGAGAATCTATTATTTGAATCGGGGATTACACTTCTTGGTGGCCAGTGATGAGATGTTAAAAATTTTAAACGTGGGCTTCCCTGGTGGCGCAGTGGTTGAGAGTCCGCCTGCCGATGCAGGGGACACGGGTTCGTGCCCCGGTCCGGGAAGATCCCACATGCCGCGGAGCGGCTGGGCCCGTGAGCCGTGGCCGCTGAGCCTGCGCGTCCGGAGCCTGTGCTCCGCTAAGGGAGAGGCCACAGCAGTGAGAGGCCCGCGTACCGCAAAAAAAAAAAAAAAAAATTTAAACGTGTTTCACGAAGGCAAGTGCTTTGAAGAGGAATTCTCATTTATATGTTTCATTTCAAATATATCAATGAAAACAAACCTACTTCATCACCATTAAAAATTAAAGAAAAAGTAATCCCCAATGATACTGCTAAATGACACTGGGCAAGAATTGTAGTAAAGACAGGAAGACGGATGACTTGATGGATTCTGGATGACTTTCATATTGGGGAGCATTCCAGCCAAAGAATCAATACTGTAAAGCAACGTTATGAGGACGAGGATTTGGAGAAGGGAATGTAATTGAGAGCTTAGTGCTCTGTTTCAGAGGCAGGGGTGACGTGAAATAAATCCCCGTACGGATAAGTTCTTGGACAGATGAGGAGAAAGCTCTCGAGAACGCAAAGGCTTCCTGTTTTCAAGAGGGAAAGCCAATGGTGAAACATTTACAGGTTCTATTTGTTACAAGGAAATTTAAGAGAGAAAAATAGGGAGTCCAAAAAGAGAACACAAATAATATCCCAAAATGTCATTAACTGCCCCAAAGCGTCCTCCAAAGTCTCTGTAGAGATGATGTTTGTGAAAATATACGTAGGGGGCTTCCACATAACAAATTTAAACCAATGAAAACACAAACTCATCTGTCTCTTCACATTAAACTGACAATAAAAAAGTTTTTACAACTCACAAACCAGATAGCTAGTGGGAAGCAGCCGCATAGCCCAGGGAGATCAGCTCGGTGCTTTGTGACCACCTAGAGGGCTAGGATAGGGAGGGTGGGAGGGAGATGAAAGAGGGAGGGGATATGGCGATATATGTATATGTATAGCTGATTCACTTTGTTATACAGCAGAAACTAACACACCATTGTAAAGCAATTATACTCCAATAAAGATGTTTAAAAACAAAAAACCTCACAAACCCACAAAGACCAAGAGAATAAGAAGAGACACAACTACAGACAAGAGAATTCTGGAAGCTGACAAGTCGATGCAGGAATGGTTACCGGCTGCCCTGGAGGCAGGAAGGGAGTGCATATCTAACAGGAATCCTGTTGATTCTGGCAGAGAACCCTAGGAAGGCTCAGAAACTGGAGGTGCCAGGTACTCAGAAAGCGAGGCTGCATGTCAGGTGGAAACCAAAAGCACTGATGTCTTTAAAACGTGGCCAATATGCCCACCCCAGCACATCCACCAAGGGAACCCCGCTCACTCCCGGCAGGGAACCACGTGTTTATCCTCTGGACAAAGCAAAAGAGACAGGAGCAGGAGCCACCTGGCTGAGACTATCCAATGATAAGCCAATCACTGGGGGCTTCCCTGGTGGCGCAGTGGTTGGAAATCCACCGGCCAATGAAGGGGACATGGGTTTGAGCCCTCATCTGGGAGGATCCCACATGCCACGGAGCAACTAAGCCCGCGCGCCACAACTACTGACACTGTGCTCTAGAGCCTGTGAAACACAACTAGTGAGCCCACGTGCCTAGAGCCCATGCTCCACAACAAGCGAAACCACCGCAATGAGAAGCCCATGCACCACAACGAAGAGTAGCCCCTGCTCGCCACAACTAGAGAAGGCCCATGCGCAGCAACAAAGACCCAACACAGCCAAAAAGAAATAAATTAAATAAAAGAAAAAAGAAGCCAATCACTGTAAACTCCCCACTCTGCTCGGCTCAGCTCCCAGCAAAGCAGCAAGGCTCAGCCCCTCCACCAGGCTTAGCCCCACAGCAAACTGGAACAGGAGACTGGAAGAATCCTCTTTGGAGAAACTGACCAGCACAAGAGCATACCCACTAACTTCCCATGGAGATTCTGACAGTGTGAGAGCCCAGCCCACAGTGGTTTGCCATGCAGTGAAGCCCAGCAGCCTCCAAGCTCTGTGAGAAAAGTCAACCAAGCGTTAATAAAGGAGACCTGAACAAACAAAAACAGAAGCCAGAGGAATGAAAGAAAATTTAGAAAACATAAGAAAATTCAAAGAACGATCATTATTTTCCTCAGGTAGATAGGAGATTATATCCATAAAACAAGAACATGATGTTATAAAAAGAAAAAAAGGGACAAAGACAAAGAAATGATTCTGGAATATTTCAGCTGTATTAGCAAAAATAAACATTTTAATAGAAGCGTCGGGATAAAAAACTAATGAAATCCTCCAAAAGTAGAACAAGAAGACACAGAGAGAGAGAAAAAAAATTCCACTGACAAAAGTATCGAAAAAATACTTAAGAATAAATTTAACTTGGTCCCTGAAAACTAGAAGGTAGTGTTAAAGGAATAAAAGAGGACCTAAATTAATAGAAAGATATCCCACGTTCATGGATGAGAAGACTTAATATTGTTAACATGGCTATACTCTCTAAATTGAGGTACAGATTCAACCCAATCCCTATCAAAATTCCAGCTGGCTGCTTTGCAGAAATTGACAAACCAATCACAGATGATCATATTTTGCATAATTCTATTTCTAGAAAATGTCCAGGATAGGCAAACCTACAAAAGCAGAAAGTTAGACTTGTGATTGCCAAGGGCTGGAGGTTTGGGCGGAAATGGGGAGTGACTGCTATTGCATACAGATTTCCTTTGAGGATGATGACAGTATTCTAAAATTGATCATGGTGATGGTTAAACAACTCTGTGCGTATAGTTAAAACCCTTAAATCGTTCACATTAAATAGATGAATTTTATGGCATATAAATTAGATCTCAATGAAGCTGTCAAAAATTTTAAATAAAACTTAAATTAATTAAGAGATGTAAGATAATTTTTCTAAAGTGTCATGCATACACAAAATGAAAGGGCCCACTGTGTGTCAAGCACGATCCAGACTCATACTTGTGAGATTTTGGAACACTACGGATAGAACAATGAATCTCAAACATTCAAGAACAAATGAAAAGCAAAAAGAGTTGCAGGTGTGGATCGGGAATTGCTCATGGAGGGGCCGGTGAAGGGGCAGCTAATTCTCAGGGCAAGTCAAACGATCTGTCCTTGTAAACCAAGTAATATACTATTCTGATTTAAAACAATAATAACCTACTTGGAAAACTCCTTCCAAATTCTATGATCCTTGTGAAATTGTTCTTTCTCTTTAGATTTGTGAAATAGATACAAGACAGTTTTCTTCACCTTTGCTTTGATTTCTTCACTTATGTGTTTTCCCATCATAGGAAATTACTTAACCCTTTTAGGATGGGGGTTACAAGGAAGAAATGACAATGCAGATAGAACAACGGTGTAAAATGAAGGTAAGAAGACAGTGCCCCACGTGAAAAACATCAGAAGGCAAAAGTCACTGCTGTACTTTGCAGAGTATTTCACGTCTTGTTAAGTAAATATGTGCTTAAGCATGAGATACAACAAAACGGCTGAATCGGGTACTATTGTTAACACTGAGGTTCTTGGAAAAATAAATATTCACTCACATAATTTGAACTTGGTACAACTTTCCCAGAAATACAATCCATGGCGAAATTGAGGGCTGTCTTTTGTTCCCTTTCTCATTTAAAGATAAATTCAGTCCCATGAATCCTTTATCCAAAGTACAGTTAATTTTCACCTATTTAGTTTCCAAAATATTGCGATCCCTTATTTTATCAATATAAAGGACCACGGAGTGAGGGATGATTGTAAAAAGAAGCTATACAAAATTAAAAATAGTAGAGTTGAGAAACTAATGTCATCTATTAGCTCTTTTACAACTACTAGCAACAAAATTAAACCTGAATCTTAAATTTTAATTGAATGCCAGTATTTCATATCATTGCAGACACTAAAGAAAGAAATCTAATTTTAAAAACAAAATCATTTTCCATTTTACAGTGGCAGTAATTGTAAGAAGATGTTTATAGGACGAATATACCAAAAGGGACTATCTGGATCTTGTATTAATCATAACAACATTTGCTGCTTATTCAATATAATAAATTAAACACATATTCACATTTGTTATAAGGGATGAAAATAAATCACAGTCAAATTTTATGTATACAATTTATACTTTATGTAATAATGAGGAATATATACTTTGTATACAACTTCTTGATAGAATTCATTTGTTGCTAGCGTAAGTCGGAGTATAGCAGAAAATTTTATATTTATTTTCATAAACTCAGAAAATCAGATAATTTAAAATAATCAGATTTTTCAAATGTTCTCCCATAATATATAGTAAGTGTAAATACACTGTAACAGAAACAAGAGTAACTGAGTCTTAATAAAATTTTGCCTCTGAAGGAGGATCAATGCTCTCCGTATTTTTTAAATTGACTTCTGTCCATAAAGGACACTCTTACCATCACAGTTATAGATTAAAGTTGAAACTCTTTACTGGATGAAATGAAATTCCTCTATATGAATCATAAATGGATGCTGTCCCTCAATATTATTTATATTGGTTACATGAGTCAGTGAGGAGAAAACTACGTCACATACCAAGGGTTAAAAAAATTAATGAATCTTTAAGGAGAATAAAATATATTTGGGAATATGAGATTATTATATAAAAGAAACAGGGATGATCTCGTTTATAAGATATTATTTCTTAGGAAATAGTGACTTATACATACATAAATACATCTACTGTGCGCAGATACAGGCTCAAACGCCACACATCACATCACCCATAGCTCGTCTGCTTACGACTGCGTAAGCACCCAAAGTGATTTAGGCTCTAAGTGCCTTGAGGTTTATTTTCAAAATTTCCTACTATGGGGAAGTGGGACTCAATCTGGGGGGTACCCAAGAGAAATTTTGCAGAGCAATGTACCTGTCGAGCAGGTATGTAAGAAAACACTGCAAGTATGAAGCACACCCCACTGGGGCTTCACGCCCATCTCATCTCCCTTCACCACAGTCCTGAGGAAATCGAAGGTCCCCAAGATTCGGAGGAGATGGAGCCACTTGGAATATCCATAAGAAAGTGTGGGGATAAGGCCAAAATGATGAAAAGATTCAAAATGTTGCAGAGTATTAACAGGTGCAACGCTCAACTCACAAAGAGTGGGTGCTGTGTTGAAAGCATGGAGTTCCGGGGCTTGGTCAGGTGAGTAGACACAGCACCGCCCAGAAGGAGCACACACAGGGGGCCTGGGACCAAGGCAGGATGAGGAGGATGCTGGAAGAGGCTATCCTGGCCACAGTGGGACACCTGCGACACCCGAGTGTCACAATGAACAAGGAGAGCAATGGATTACAACACATGGAAAGTCCTTGAGTCTATGTTGATACATGAGCAAGGGGACTGGTGAGGCAGGTGGCCAGAGAGGCAAAGGTAAGGCTCTTTTCTTACAGACCAAACAATGTAGATGGGACAAAAATCACCAGTTTCAGCTCCTAAAGCAATGGTTGATTCCAGCAAGGATCCTCAATGGGGGTTGAAACTATTAGGTCAAAGGTCCTTGGGGATGAAGATACTCAATCTGAAACTCACCCCCCCACACACTCTTCCTCATTACAACTGTGCCCCCCGGTTCGATGGAATGTGAAGGACACATTATCGCTGAGGTAGTATTTTATGCCAAAAATGTTAAATCATGAGGAATAACTTTTTGAGGAAAACATCCTTACCCTAGCTTTTCTCAGGGGGTGTATAGAGGATTTTAACTCCTTTTTACAGATAAGAGTATAGAGAGAGTTTAAGCCACCTGGCCAATACACAATTAGAAGATGAGAAGAGCAAGAAACAGCCCTCGGACCAAAGTTTAAAAAAAAAAAGGAAGACGGAGGAGGAGGGGGAAGAAAGGGAAGAAGGGGGAGGGGACGGGAGAGGGAGCAGCAGACAGCTCCAGATTATGGGACACTGGCCAAGCCCACTGGCCTGGGCCCAGTGTCTGGGTACATACGCAAATGATGGCTATAATGGTGCTGATGGTGATGATGACAGATAAAACACACAAGAACACTTTACAAGTCACGAAATTTGTACGCTAAAGTCACAAAACGTTCAAAACAGAGTCAAAGAATACCTAAAAAAACTGGAGAGACATATTACGTTCATGCTTTGGAAGAATCAATATAGTTAGGATGCCAAGTGATCTACAGTCAGCAGGAGGTTATTGTAGAAATTAACAATCTGATTCTAACTTTAAGTGGAAAAGCAAATAATGTGAAACAGCCAAAGAAATCTTGAAAAATGTAAAAGGACACACACTACCTGCTTTTACGATTGACTATAAAACTACAGATATTAAGACTGTGCGGTACTGGTGAAAAAGGCCTATAGATGAAAAAACCTGACTGCACACATATGGTTAACAGATTTTCAACAAAGGTGTCAAGAAAATTCAATGAAAAAGTATAATCTTTTCAACAAGTGGTATTTTCAAATGGTACAATTAGACACATATGAAAAGCCCCAAACAAAAAGGCAGGGGGTGGGGAGAGAGAATTGATCCTCACCCTGCCTCATATACAAAAATCAACACAAAATGTAACATAGACATAAATGCAAAACCCCCAAAACAGCAGAACTTCTAGAAGAAAACACAAGGAAAACCCTTCTGACCTTGGATTTGGCATGTACTTCCTGGGATACAAAAAGCATGAAACGTAAAAGAAAAAAATGACCAAAAGAACTTCTTCAAAATCAAAAACTTTGCTCTTTGAAAGACATTGAAAAGAAGGTGAAAAGGTAGACTGCAGAACTGGAGAAAATATTTGCAAAACACATCTTAGACAAAGGGCTTGTATCCAGAATATATAAAGAATTCTGAAAACTCAATTAACAACCAACCAAATCGAAAAACTGGCAAAAAAATTTAAAGAGACATTTCACTTAAAAGGAGATACAAATGGCCGAGACAGACATGAAACCATGTTCAGTGTCACTAATAATTAGGAAAATGCAAATTAAAACCACAGTGAGATACCACTACACACCTATTAGAATGGCTAAAGTTTAAAAAAAAAAAAGCAGGAAGTTGCAGAACAGACATTCTCCTATGTTGCTGGTCTGAAGGCAAAAGGATAGAGACATTTTGGAAAAGGTTTGGCAGGACCCAACCTTCCTGCTTCTAGGTATTTACCCAAGAGAAATGAAAACATATATCCACACAAAGACCTCTATACAAATATTTATAGACAGTCTTAGTCTTAATTGCCAAACATGGAGACACCTTACATGTCTATTACCTAGTAAGTGGATCAACAGACCGTGGTAAATCCATGTGACGGAATAGTACTGCGCAATACAATGGACCTACTACTGAATAAATAAATGTGCATCGTTCTCAAACACCAAGGGTTTCTTTTGTTTCAAAGAAAAAAAAAAACTGTGCTAACTGAAAGACGTCAACACAAAAGGCGACACAGTGTATCAATTCATTTATGTGACATTCTAGAAACCCAAAACTACAGTGACAAAGGGGAGACGGTTGACTCCAGAGGGGAATGATGAGGGGGGACTTTTTTAGGCATATCACAATCCTCTAACTTTGTATTTGGTGGTGATCACACAACTGTATATATCCATCAAAATTCAGAACTAAAAAGGGTGAATTTTACTGTATGATCATAGATATATATATATGATCACACAGTAAAAAGAAGAAGAAATATATATATATAAAGAAGAAAATTTGAAAATCATAAAATCCCCATAAGATGATATGCAACTAATATTGATATTCTGGTGGATTCATTCTTGCTCTCACATATATAGAAAGAGACTACTTTTAATGAACATTGGATCATACCTCAGTTACTGTAGCTTTAGCTTTCAAATGGTTTGTTATCTGTAGTACAAGTCCTACATCACTACCCTTGGTTTTCACATTTCCCTGAGTGTCCATGCCAATCTATTCTTTCGCATGAACTTTAGAACCACATTACTGAGCGTGAAACAAGTCCCACTGGAATTGAAATTGAGGTGGCACTGAATTTTTAAATTCATTGAGAAGGCTTATGATAGCAGCCTTCTCAATTACGCGCACCCAGTGTCTCTCCGTTTGTTCAAGTCTCTTTTGATGCCATTCAGGAATATTTTGTGATTTTCATCATATGGATCTTAAACGGCTCTTGTATTATTGTTCCTAGTGGGAGGAGAGCTTTTTCTCCAAAAAGCTTTAAATTTTTCTCTATATTTTTATTTGTATACTTGGGAAAACCATTGACTGTCAACTTGCAGAAATCTGTCATCACTCCCTGTAGTCTTTGTTATGAGGGGGGTGTGGAGGGGGGCCTGGGGAGAGATGTTAAAACAGACCAAGCCAACATCTGTCAACAATTTTGTGTTGTCCTTTCCAATCGCTATAAACTGTATTTCTGTTTCTGGACCTACTACACAGGTCCTCACCACCAAGATGATGGCAAGTTGTAATAAGAGCCAGCATCTTTGGGGTTGTTTTTAGAGATTTTAATGGGCATGCATGCCTTTAGGGTCTAATGTGTTATTTTTATTTTCTTAATTGAGATTTAATTGACATAGTTTAAGGCATACAATGTGTTGATTTCATACATTTATATATTGCAATACAATCACAACTTATGGTTAGCTAACACACCTATCATGTCCCATAATTGCCATTTTTATGGGTGGTGAGAATATTTAATATCTAGTCTCCTGGATATTGGCTTAAGATAGACCTTAAGATGTTAAGGAAAATTCCTAACCTAGAGATCATCTCTGACAAAATATGTGAAGCTAAACAAAAAGGATTATGGATATTACTAAAATATAAGAGTTTTATATTGAAGGGCAAAAAGATCCAGCAATAGAATTACGCATCAAAAGAGCACACAGGGGGCTTCCCTGGTGGCGCAGTGGTTGAGAGTCCGCCTGCCGATGCAGGGGACACGGGTTCATGACCCGGTCCGGGAAGATCCCACATGCCGTGGAGCGGCTGGGCCCGTGAGCCATGGCCGCTGAGCCTGCTCGTCCGGAGCCTGTGCTCCGCAACGGAAGAGGCCACAACAGTGAGAGGCCTGCATACGGCAACAAGAAAAAAAAAAAAAAAAAAGAGCACATAGGGATGCTGTTAAATTTTACTAAGGGGGCAAGAAAGGTACCACCCCCCAAAATAAATACGTAAGGCCAAGCTATAATAAAACAAAACTTAGAAGAGGGACATTTCTTCATAAATCCCATTTCCTAGGAAGGGCATCGTCTAACATTTACAGAGGCACACTGTGTTAGGCACTATTCCAGAAGCCCTCATGAAACTCACATTCTATTGGCCAGAGTGTGTTGACAGGGAGCTTACTGTCAGCTAAACTTAAACAAGAGCTTCACTCAACCCTGACAAGTGAAGCTCTTGTTTAAAGCTCCTTAGTATCTTAAGGAGACCCTCTGGTACTTGCTCTGAGGTATCATCATGCACCTGGCAAGTATACACTGTAGATACTGTCACATCACATTTTGCAAAAACAAGACAAAACCAAAACCCCTTCCACGATGTTGAGAAAAATATTCAACGGGATATCAATCAAAATATACAGCGAGTACCCAGAGTTATGTACACATTATTCACATCTATCTATTCCTACACAGACTTAATGAAAATACTAGAAGAAGCCATTCCCCTACTCTTCTCAAAATTTAGAGCTGTGTCTTGTAATTACCAATCATAATGGTGACCGCCACAGTTTTAATTAGGGAATATAAAACACTGTTTTCTTAAGATTAATCTCTTTAAACCAAATTCACATATTCTGAAGATTAATGTTTTACCATGACAATCACAGACATTTCAGGTACCTGACTCACGCATAAAAATAAAAAGGAGGCACCGGCTCCAGCTCCAGGGGCTCCGCTCGCCTGCCGGCACGCCGCACACCACCCACCGCCCGGGACCGCTCAGACCCCTTCCGACAGCCCTCTCTGCGCAGCCTAGGACGCCTCTCCCCCGTCCCCCGACCCCGCCGCGGAAAGTTATGTTTGAAGACCCGGGGTGGGGGGGTGGGAGAGAGAAACATGGACATGAAGAGGACGATCCACCTGGAGCTGAGGAGCTGCACCCCGGCAGCTGTTCAAGAACTTGTCCTGGACAACTGCACATCAAATGATGGGAAAATTGAGGGCTTAACGGCTAATGTGTGAACTTAGAGTTCCTCAGTTTAATTAATGTAGGCTTGATTTCAGTTTCAAATCTCCTCAACTACCCAAATTGAAAAAGCTTGAGCTCAGTGACAATTGAATCTTGGGAGATCTGGATAGGTTAGCAGAAAAACTTCCAAATCTTATACATCTAAACTTAAGTGGAAATAAACTGAAAGATATCAGCACCCTGGAACCTTTGAAAAAGTTGGAATGTCTGAAGAGCCTGGATCTGTTTAACCGTGAGGTTACTAACCTGACTGACTTCGGAGTTCCTGCCCCAGTTCACCGACCTGGTTGGCTATGACCGAGAAGACAGTGAAGCCCCTGACTCAGATGCCGAGGTGGATGGTGTGGGTGAAGAAGAGGATGAAGATGAAGACGAAGACGTAGAAGGGGAGGATGAAGACGAAGTCAGTGGGGAGGAAGAATTCGTATATGATGGAGAAGCTGATGAAGATGAAGACGGGGGCTTCCCTGGTGGCGCAGTGGTTGGGAGTCCGCCTGCCGATGCAGGGCACACGGGTTCGTGCTCCGTCCGGTCCGGGAGGATCCCACGTGCCGCGGAGCGGCTGGGCCCGTGAGCCATGGCTGCTGAGCCTGCGCGTCTGGAGCCTGCGCTCCGCAACAAGAGAGGCCGAGACAGCGAGAGGCCCGCGCACCGCGATGAAGAGCGGCCCCCGCTCGCCGCAACTAGAGAAAGTCCTCGCACAGAAACAAAGACCCAACACTGCCAAAAATACATAAATAAATTTATTTTTAAAAGATGAAGATGAAGATGAGGAGGAAGAAATCAGGAAAGGTGAAAAGAGGAAGAGAGAAACACGATGAAGGCAAAGATGATTGAGACCCCAATAACCTGCAAAAAAGAACTGTTCAGTATTGGCTGGACTGCTCACAGGGATTTGGTAGCTGTTTAAGAAAAAAAAAAAAAAAAGGTAGCTGTGATCACAAACCCCAGGACACCAACCCACCCAAAGAGCCAAAGAACAGTTTCTGTGACGTTCCACCGTCCTCCATTTAGTCCCTCTTAGGAATCCACCACCAAGCTTGGGGACTTCACCTCAACAAAATTATAAGCGTTGTTAGGTTTTTGTGTAAGACTTGCTGTAGCGTGGACAGCTGTGATCTGTGAGTCGACCGTCCGTGGCTGCCAGTTACACTGAGATTGTAACAGCATTTTTACGTTCTGTACAACAAAGAAGCTTTGTAAATAAAATCGGAACGTTTAAAAGAAAGAAAGAAAGGAAGCGTCACAAATCACACTGGTTTCCCTTCACCTGAACCCAAACCTCTAATCGCAGGTCACACTGAGACGATCTACATTGGGAGCCACTCTTCAACAGATCTTCAGCCAAGATTTTTTTTTTTATTAATCTTGATCAGACAAGATCTTAACAGCATGTAGTGGAAGGTAAATCCACAGAGTCGTACTATAATGACGAATTTTAATTATTCTCCAGAATCACTCCTTGTTTGCAAAATTGAGTATGTTTTTCACAAGCTAGTTCTCTGGCTACACAGTTAAAAGTGCAAAATGTAGTGATCCTAGCTCCTGTCTCAACAAGAAGTACAGGGGATAATGAAGCCCACTAGTTTTGAATTTAAATCAGCTCTTTTGGTGTCATGAAGGGGCAAAAAGCAGAATTCTAGACTGATCAGTTAAAGAGAAGCACGGTCAACAGGAGGTATTTGTTTGAAAGAATTGGAAACTTCACACAACTACATGGGAATTCTGGAAAGGAAAGCACCATTATTGGGGATGAAACTATTATCACAAATAATAATTTCTAATGTCGACCAATGAATGGGCCTATAAGGCCATCCATGAGCTGCCCCCCTCTCCACAAAATACCCCTGACTCCATCTCTGATATGAGCTGAACTTTGTCCCCCCTCCCCTGCAAATTCATATGTTGAAGTCCTAATCCCCCAGAGCCTCAGAATGTAAATGTATTTGAAGATGGGGTCTTTAAAGAGACAATTAAGGTAAAATAAGGTCATTAAGGTGGCCCTCATTCAATATTACTGGTATTCCTTAACGAAGAGAAGATTAGGACACACACAGAAGAAGGGCCACGTGAAGATGCAATAAGAAGACGGCCATCTACTAGCCAAGGAGAGAGACTTCAGAAGAAACCAACTCAGGAGGACACCTTGATAGTGGACTTCTGGCCTCTAGAACGATAAGGAATGAATTTTGGTTGTTTAAGCCACCCACTCTGTGGCTTTTGTTATGGCAGCCCTAGAACCTAATATAACCTCATGGCTTCAGTCACAGTCTCCATGGGGTCTCAGAACTTGCCCAGCTTCTCCCCTCAAGAAGCTAGGCTGCCCTGCCTGTGTCCTCTGATGAAGGCTCCTCCCCAAGAAGACCACCTTACGCCCAGCCCCTTCCTCCAGCACGTGGCTCCAAGGCCTGCTTCCCCAGCGCTGCTGCTGCTGCATCCCATTTAGAGTGGGACCCCTGCTCAGGCCCCAGCACACCCCATCCTCTCACACCACCTTCTCCTGCAGGAGTTACCTTCACACACATTCACGTAATCTACCTACTTATTAGAATTGTTGTTGATCAACTCTCCCCACTGGAATATAGACTCCAAGAGGGCAGGGATCACCGTTTCACTCGCCAACCAAGCTCTAATGCCAAGAAAAGAGCAATAAATCCTTTGATGAAGCAGACTGAATGCCCATGATGTTGTCATTAAAAAAAAAAAAAAAATTAAAGTGAAAAAAGGCCTGATATAAACAAATAAAAGGGAAATTACTCAGTCCAGCAAAGGCCATAATTGGAAATAAGGACAGATTAATAATATCATTAAAAACAATGTACTTCTAATGAAGTTATCAATTTCTTTAGTCTTTTTAAAGATCCCTAAACCTACTGCTAAGTAACACTTTTCTAAAGAAATTCATGTACCAAAGTATTTTTTACAATCAACTTGAAACGTATGTTCTGAGACGCTGACAATACTACCAGAATTTTTTTGTTATCTAATAGTACTGAATTCACGTTAGTTAGCAAAATGTCTCTGTGGCGGGGTTTGCTGTGAGCGCATCTGAATGTAAGCAACTACCTTGGGGATTCGCCATCTACCTTTTCTCTAAAGAGAGCTCTCTCTCTGGGTTATCATATTCAAAGCAAATTCAAACACTGTGTCCTGGAAGAAAAGAATTGACAGGTGAGTCTTAAAGCAAAGCTGGCCTGGTCATTTAACGGGCGTTGCACTGATAACGACAACCTGATATGCTAGAAAATTTGTGCACTTTTGTACATGGAGTAAAAGCCCAGGGCCCTGTTGTAAGACATGGTCTGTGAGTCTGTTTACTGGGCAGTAATAGGTGTGCACAGGTGCAGCCCGTGTCTTCCATCCCACGCAAAGCTTCACCTGAGTCACATCACGTCATTGTAAGCCTCCATCAAAACACAGGGCAAAGGCAAAAACCAAACAAGAGTGCGATGGTAGCCACCAAGCGATCACAATGCAGCCACGTAATCCAGCAAAAATGAGGAAGCAGAAAACCTCATTTTGCTCACAGGCTTTGTATAGCGTTTGAGAGAACATTCCGCCAAGTGCACCGTGCTGCTCCCCGCCCCACAGATGAGAGAGAAAGAGTCTTCCAACCACCCGGGGACCCGGGCACATTCCCGAGACTCAGGCACACCTTTCTGGAGGGTCTCCTCATCTACAGCCAGATGATTCAACTCCCCTTCCCTCTACAACCTGTGAGCAAAATCCATTCGTACGAAAAACAGGCGAGGGCAAATGTGGCTCGTTTTGAAATATTAAAATTATCGTCATAGAACACAGAATGCAGAGGAGAGTGTGTTGAAGCCCAAAGGACATTATTAACCCAGCATGTGTATATCACCATTTAAAAAAAAGTTTACTTTGAAAGAACAGATAAATTCAATAACATACAAAGAAATATGTGTGATCAAGGAGATCGTTATAATCTGACAGAGAAAAGAACATATTTATTTATTATTTTGAGATGCTAATGGCTTCAATAAAATTCTGAGAAAATTTTGATATAATTAGAGTCTTGTTAGGATAATGAGGTATTTATATGGTTCACATTTCTTGTGTATTTGATAAGTCCTTACTTTGGCATAATTGCTATGAAATAAATTTCTATAAAGTCAAAAAAATAAAAAGAATAAAATCACCTTCAAATTTCTAATACTTTCATGATTTTACCAGATGGAAAATCTACTCGGTTACTAACAAGTATCAGTTATAGGGTAGGCAGTAAAATTCAAGCTGAGGGTTATAAAGGTAATGGGGAAGAGACCAGTCAGAGCTCAGGAACGTCCAATACAGCACGTTTATGCAAGGCTCAAAAAGTCCTACCTTGTCGCATGTAACTCGGAGGGAGCTGAGGGGGATTGCTAGGGACCCATGCTCAGCCCAGCCTGAAAGTCACCCCGAGATTTGGCTTCCAGATCTGACTGTGTCTGAGCCGCAATGAAACCTCACCATCAGCGCCCCAATGGGAGAGTCACAAATCAAAGGAGGCTCATCCTGATTCTGCCAGCATGGAAGGAAGCGTGAGATTCTCACTGCCTGGAACCCTGAGAACAGGAGGAAGGCTTGGGCATCACTACGGCCCCGCCCCTTTCTACACACTACCTGCCCTTTATAACTGGCCATGAAGTAAGCCTTTTCCAACCAGAGGGCAGCATTTCCAGCCCAGGAAGAGCAGGGTAATTTCCGGGGGAACCAGAATTGGGGGAAAGTGTCCAGAGCGTCCGCTGCAGCCAGGCATTTCAGATAAAGGGCTGCTGGCAGACGGCTCAGGATGAAGCCGGTAGAGGACGAGAGAGCCCACCTCACATCCATTTCTCGTCTGCTTTCTGCCCATCAGGTGGGTGCTCAGGGCATGTCTGAGGATACAGAACGGAGGCCTTAGGAACACCGCTTGTAAAATGCGTTGGTTACAAACGGTCGCCAACCTTGCTGCAGCTGAGGGAGGCCCACACTGGCAGAGAGTTACAAGTCTCAATCACCTTCCCCCTACCCTGGGAAGCTCTTATGATGGCCAGGTGTCTTCACCTAGCAAGTATATTCGTGCTGCCCTGACCCCGAAGAGAGGGTGTCCAGGACAGCAGCTCTGGAGCAACAAGGACAGACTGAGCCAACTGCAGCAGATAAAGGAGAGGACAGGCAGGGCAACTGATTACAGGTGTGTTCAGAGAGCAATCGAGAGCTACCTGGTGAGGGGGAGGGGTCAAGAATGGCCACATGGGAGAGCTGACTGTACGCTAGGACCTCGGAATCATCCACTCACTCATCAACACACACATGCATCACTACTTGCTACAGGTCAGGTCCTGTGCTGGGGCTTGGAATATGAATGGAGATAAGCCACAGGTGCCTGCCCCGGTGTCTGGTGAGAAAAGACCCATTAAAGAGCAGTTGTGTTAGCGTGGCAGGGTCAAGATGGGGTGACACGGGTGCTGGGGGGGGGGGAATGGAACAGGGGCACCCAGCCCGGTGGAACTGGGGAGAGAAGTGGGAGAAATTCAGTCCAGGCAGAGATGCTCCCTAATCACAATGGTGAAGGTCCCAGGAGCCTGGGAGCTGGGAGCCCAACAGGCCCCTTTATGGGAACTGGTCACAGAGGCAGAAAGTAAGATAGAAGCAAAGACAGGGCAGGGACCTCAATGCTCAACTTTATTTGCCTGCAAGTTTCCTGTGTCTTATACATAGTTATTCTCTTTGCCAATTAGATCCTACTCCAGTCCACAAGTACGATCAACATGATGGGGATAGAAAGTTGCCTATTAGGAAAATTTCAAAACATCAACAACTTTGGTGCTCACTTAGAAAGGAGCATTTTGTATTAACTACTTCTTATGTTTGACAGGTTTTATCTGGCTTTCTCTTTGCATACTCTTGTACAGAAATGCAAATCCTTCCCTAGCAATTACAGAGTGAAATAGTGGAAAAGATACTTTTGTAACAACTTGTAATTTTCTAAGCTATGTCTCCAACAGCTAGAACTCACAAGGCTAACTTCTCTGCATTCTTCCAAAGCAACCCTCACTCCTTGGAGAGAAATCCTTCAATCTAATTGTAGTTAATTAGACAAAACTGATTAAGCCCTGCATTTGGTTGCCAGCAGTCTGGATCAACATGAGATGGTGAACAGAATAAACAAGGAAAAGGACGGGCTTGGCTGCATCCTATGTTGTGCCCTTTCTCTGGGATCTAAAAGGAAAGAATGGTGATGGGAGAAAATGTCAAGATTCACATAGCGGAGGGCGCACCACGGGCTCACCTGTCCTCTTCAGGGAGGTCTCTGACACACCCCTCTCTTGCCTGTAGCATTGATGCAGCAAGTGGGGCAATTGCTTTGCTTGACTAAAACTTGTTCCGTTCCAATAAAACACTCAATTATAAAAGTTTTTTAAAGTCCGTTCAGTACTTAGAAAATTCAGTTACGAGGGGCCTGCAAACAAATTACAATTCTTGTTCCCATCTAGTACTTTGTGTACTTCTGACACATAACAACATATGAATTCCAAACCTCTCTAATTCAGATTTACTGGCAGAGAGAGAATAGAGTTAATCGGTGGAAAATGTGAATTTCAGGATATATTTTGTAAACACTGATTTTACGTACATAAAGGAACTTACTCAAAAATAGATTACAAAAGTATATATAGTAATTTTTCTGATACTTCTAATTTAATGGTTACATATAACTTTTTCTTATTCCAACAGCACAGTTAACGTATTCAAGTTCATTAAAATGTATTTTAACTTTCTACTAGTTCGAGTTTAAGCAAATTTTTTATCATATACACTCCTTTTTGCCCTTCCACAAAACTCCTGCTTTAAATTCTCGCTTATTATTATTTGAAATTCTTTATTACAAATAACTTAAGCCATGGTAAAAGAAAAATGTAAACACATTTTAAAAGTGTTTCTTAATAGTCCTTCTCCATCCTCAAAAAAATAGTCCAAAGTTATCTTTGGATATAATTAAAACAGGATACTTTTTCTTATTAAATAGTTAATGGGACTTCCCTGGTGGCACAGTGGTTAAGAATCCACCTGCCAATGCAGGGGACACGGGTTTCAGCCCTGGTCCGGGAAGATCCCACATGCCGCGGAGCAACTAGAGCACATGAGCCTGCGCTGTAGAGCCTGAGAGCCACAACTACTGAAGACCGCGTGCCACAACTACTGAAGCCCACGTGCCTAGAGCCTGTGCTCCGCAACAA
This sequence comes from Aethalodelphis obliquidens, assembly GCF_003676395.1. NCBI lineage: Eukaryota > Metazoa > Chordata > Mammalia > Artiodactyla > Delphinidae > Aethalodelphis > Aethalodelphis obliquidens. Next base: position 40,615,173 of record NW_020837955.1, on the reverse strand, counting down.
AAGAAGCCACCGCAATGGGAAGCCCGTGCACTGCAACAAAGAGTAGCCCCCTTTCACTGCAACTAGAGAAAGCCCATGCACAGCAACAAAGACCCAACACAGCCAAAAATAAATAAATAAATTGGAAATAATTTTTTTAAAAAAGATTGCTTTGAAAAAATAGTTAATGGGTTATCAAGAAAACCTGGTTTTCCAGGGACAGAAAGTAAACACACAAATTTTTAAGAAGGCGCATGTGAGCCCAAAGCATAGCTATAAACATATACCAAGAAAACATCAGTATCTTATTTTTCTTGTGAGTCTCCAAGTCATTTTGATAAGCTAAGGAGCAGAAAGCAAACCTCAGCTGGTCCGTAGTCCCCACTGATAAAAGCTTATGGTGAAAAAAGGCAAACTGCTGATCCGGGAGTGTGTGTACGGAGATATGGAGAGACCAATGACAGAAAGGTGATTTATTAAGCTAATTACACAATTACTTTCAACAAGCCATTTGTAAGCACAAATCTTGATAAAAAATAAATGCTGGAAACATCAGCGTGTATAAAGTGTGACATCTGTACCCCTCTGTGCTGCTCCTGGAAGCTCAGATACAGCGACTTCCCTCCCTACACCCATGGGTAAAGACGACAAAGACAAAAATACTGACTGATGCTATTAGAACAGCATCTTCCTGATCCAATGTCATTGAATTAAAGAGTGTCTGTCAAACACTCTCAGCATAACAGTACTTTGTTGTCCAGCAGGCCGGGCTACACACAGTTCAGCTTTCCACTCTCCTCCGAATGAAGCCTCAAAACAGAAAAGCTGGGCTTCCCTGGTGGCGCAGTGGTTGAGAATTTGCCTGCTAATGCAGGGGACACGGGTTCGAGCCCTGGTCTGGGAAGGTCCCACATGCTGCGGAGCAACTGGGTCTGTGAGCCACAACTACTGAGCCTGCGCATCTGGAGCCTGTGCTCCGCAACAAGAGAGGCCGCCATAGTGAGAGGCCCGCGCACCGCGACGAAGAGTGGCCCCCGCTCGCCACAACTAGAGAAAGCCCACGCACAGAAACAAAGACGCAACACAGCAAAAATAAATAATAAATTAATTAATAAACTCCTACCCCCAACATCTAAAAAGAAAAAAAAACAGAAAAGCTGAGCTTCACAAGATGTAGACCGTCCTCCCAAAGGTTTAGTTCAAGAGTCTTTAATTGAAAAAGCACTGAGCTCTACATCAGATTAAGGAAATAACTGAAGGAAACTCAGTAAAGTAAAGATAAGCCATAAGGTGCAAGTTCCACACAAGAGATCATCTTTTTAAGACATTGTGACTCCAAGAGCTGCACATTAAACCACTTGCTGGGTATAGCTTCTCATCACTCCCTCTGGACGAACCTTAAACTACCGTACCTTTAAATCAACTGAGAAAGGCAGCTGCTCGTTCACCCAGGAAGATACAATGAAGATCAATCCAGGACACAGGAGTGGAAGGAACTTTAACCAGATGACATCTTTGAACATTTTTGGTTCTGTAACTTATCCCTAATGCTCCTAGCATTCATTCTGAAACCCATACCCTGGGCCAGAGACTGTGGGAGAGGCTGAGGATACAGAAATATGAAGACACAGTCTCAAGGCCTGAGAAGCTCCAACAGTTAAGGAGGGGACAGTGTGAACAATGAACAGGGCTGCATCAGCAACAGTCAAAATGGTAAGAGTTGGTCTACACCTGCCACTGGTGTAGGCTGGGGACATGGTCAGTATCACAGAGCAGGTTGGGCTGGGACAGAGATGGGACAGAAGGTAAGGAAGACAGGGTCTCACTCAGCACTGGATCAAGTGGGCTGAGAAGATGACCAGGGGATTCCACACCAAGGAATGCTTTGAAAGCCAGCCCTGATTGTCTAGAGTAGTAAAATCCACAGAGACAGAAAGTAGAAGGGTGCTAGGGTACCAGGGGCTGGAGGAGGGGAGAAGGGAGAGTTAGTGATTAATGGGTATAAGAGCTTCAGTTTGCAAAGATGAAAAGAGTTCTTCAGATGCATGGTGATGATGGTTGCGTAACAGTGTGAATGTACTTAATGCCATTGAACTGTACACTTAGAAAGGTTAGATGGTACCTTTTGAGTTATGTATATTTCATCACAATTAAATTTAAAAAAATTAATTAGCTCCAACAAGACCTAGTACTCCCTCCCCTTTATAGACAAAATGGCCAAGATGTGAGTGAGTAGAATGATGGGAGATAAGGAAGTTAGCCAAAAGCTAAGCACATAACCCCCGAAGAGCAGTGAGCTTAACCAAAACCTTTACTTCTTTAGGGCTGCTTCAAACAGATCATGAATCCACATGTTCACACTTGTTAGGACTTGCAGAGTCTATTTCAGCAAGTCCAGTCCAACCACAGTGCACTGACAGTTCCTTCTTTACCCCCAATCTTCTTGAACCTAAAAGGAAAACCTTAGGGCAAATCCACAGACCCAACTCTGAATCTGGAGAATTAAATAAACAATATCTAGAAGTTTGAGCTTAATAACTGATTATCCTTTGATTGGGAAATAAAAGCACAAAATCAGAGGAAAAAATAAGGAAAGGACCGTGAATTTCAATGTGACAGAGACAACGGGCATCAACGGTGCAGAGAGTATAGAGACATGTGAACTTTGCAAAAGCCCTGCTTTGTCTCAGTGCAAACGGTAGGGGATCATTGCCAAGAGCATCCTTGGCTGGTGGAGTGAGAAAAGTTTGATAAGCACAGGTGTGGGCAGGAGATTAGACGGGATAGAGGTCAGAAGCTACCTGTCCGAGTCATTGGCAGCAAGCTAAGTAAGTTACCAGTTTTTCTCATTTAAAGAAGATTCCTCCCCCACCCCCAGCCAAAAAGTAAAAAATAAAAAGGTTCCTCCAGTTCAAAATGTTATGACTTGATGATTCCATTTTGAACCAAAGTTATTTACCTGGCTCTACTATTAGTGAACCAAAAAAAAAAAAAAAAAAAAAAGCAGATTCTACTTTGACACAATATTTTCAATTGTGCGTCTCACATGTACTACTGCACATTAAGTCAAATTATGCGCCTATTTCTATAAAGGAAATCCCTATTCAAATATTTTGATGTTCTTTTAGATTAATGAAAGTAATTATATTCTAAAATTTTTAATATCTCATAAAAATATTTTCCATGTGGCACTTTTCCCACTGATACACGGCACCAACATACAAGAAAACTTTGTTCTTCAACCTGCAAAAGCATATATGAGCACACTCACGTTGCCAGTATGTGGGCATTACACGTCTGAAGCATGGCTTTGCCATTATTTCCATGAGGATCTCCAAACAGATGAGAAGTTGGTAAGTGAACTTAATATTTATTAACTGGAAATCTTTTCAAGATATATCTTTGTTGTTTTTTTTTTTTTATATATATAGTAGAATGAGAAATCCCTAGGAGCTCAGAACCTCCTGGCAAAGCACAGTATGCTCAACAGACACACAGTAGGATTCTCATCCTTCTGGCTTCTGGAAAATTAGCATACTATCAGTTTATGAGAATTATGATCCAAACACAGTGTCACTAATGAAATAACACCCAGCGTGAAACTGCTTAAACCGCTTACACTATCCAGTTCCAAGGAAGTAATGTGCAGAATCCAATTAAAAAACCAGTTTTCATCTCCTTAAAGCTGGAAATCAGGGACAAAGCCAAGTTATATTGAAAGGAGAGGGTCTCAGCAGGTGTCCCATGAGCGGGTTCTTGGTACAATGGCACGAGATGCCTGACTTTGGAATGTGTCTTACTTTTCCCCACCCTCACCTTTTCTCTCCTCCTCCCCCCTCCCTCTGTGTTATAATAAAACTCCTCTGAGGCCAGGGAACAAGGCTGATGGTTACAGCACTGAATGCCTAGCACTTAGAACATGGGAATGTGGTAATCACCTAATAAATATGGCGACAAGTGAATGAGTACCTCCTCCAACGGTCCCCTGTACTACCCTCTGGCCAGACAACAGCTGGAGGGAAGAGGAGAAATGATGGTCAGTGATCACTGCTCTTTGGCCTTGACTGGATCAGAGCTATAGGATGAGCTGTGCAAGAACACCAACCCCTGCCCCTGATACAGACTCAACGATGGAAAGGTGATGGCTGCAACCAGCAACTGGGAGGCCACTTCCCCGACCAATGATTCCTCCCCTTAAAATTCTGCTCAAACCTTCGCCTGACTCCAGCCATTATTCCTAGCAGAGCTTGCCCATCTGACAACCGAAGGCTTCTATAAATTCCTCTGTCTGGCTACAGTTGTGAACACGTTGTTCTGAAGGCCAAAAATTTTCCAGCAGCAGGCAAGAGCATTTAGAAAATTAATGAACCAGAATTCTATTACCAGTAAAATCTTGCTTTAGTATGAGGACCAGTCTGGGTGCTCACTGCGGGACTGGGTATCTCAATAGTTGGCAAAATGGAATATGGAATATTGCCAAGAGGAAAAGTGATGAAATTCAAACATACTCGTAGAAAGGTAAGCTCCTGACCATTTACTGAGATCCATGATTGGCTTAGAATCAAGACAACATGTTGCTTACAAACATAATGAACAGTAATACATAAATAGACACTTCAATTTTTTCTGATTAGTAGATAGCATTTCATTTTTAGCTTTTAAGCTTGCGCTTTAAATTTGATTTTCTGTTTTGTTCATCCAATCTCCCAAATTGACACGTTTAAGTCCTCCTTGAAAATACTTTTGACTCAGCAACATTGCTGTGGGAGTTGATCCCAAGGAAATAAACCTAAATAGAGAGATGTTTTGGCAGAAAGATGGTCCATGAAGCATTACTTATCCCTAAAAATAACTTAAATATTTCATAGTTATAAAATAGTAAAGAAAAATAAAGAATACTCATTTGGTTGATAAAATTTATACCTAAAAATGGATGTTAGGAAGACAAAGCAATGACATGGGAGAAGTGCCTGTTGTAGGAGATTAACAACCTCTAGCAAATGATGGGACGTGCAGACGCAGAACACAGAAGTTTGAAGAGAGGTCAAGATTTGCGCAGGGACTATTCACAATAGCCCA